>NC_080593.1:119258279-119565988 GCF_027887145.1 Ammospiza caudacuta | reverse complement strand
TCTCCTCCACTGCCAAGAATGTTTGGGTGGACCAATTTATGTGTGCTTCCTGCTGCTGCTCTGTAGTCTCTGCATTGCATGCTTGCTTCATTGTTTTGGGAAAAAAAGATCAGCTAATTATTTTAATGAAGACTGTGAAAGCCAGAGATAATTCAAATGGGACCAGATGAACCAGAGCTTCATTTTTTTGCTTAGACATAAAGAAAATCTTGTTTGCTTTGTTTTGCACACTATTTCAGCATATCTTGTTATTAATAATATCTCTGAGACTATTGTTTAGGAGTGAGGCATATGTGTTATCTCATGCCTCCAAATTGTGTTGCAGCAGTTCTAGATGCACTGTTCTCAAATGCACTGTAGAAATGCACCCAGTAGAAATGTGAGGTATAAAGATGTTTAAACTGTAGTGATACAGTTGGTTTCATCAAAATAAAACCCAGGAAGATTTTTCTTGTAATTGTTTTTAGCACAAGTTCTATGTGCTGATTTGGAACATCAGATAGTTTCTGTTATTAGACCATGTGAAAAACCCTTCCATATGTGCATATAGTTGCAACTTTGTAGGTAATTGGTGGCGTTGGAAATGTCCTACAGAGATACAGTTTTGGTCCCCTGGTCATTGGATTGATGACTGCACACTTGGCTCAGTTCTCAGCAAATGACTGGGGCATTGGAAGTGACTGCAAGATGGAAATCCCCACGTGTGCTATGATGGTGGTGGATTCCAAGGTGAAGACTGCCTTGGTATTCCCATGTGTGCAGGGCATTTTCACCCCCACAGCTTTTGCTCAGTGTTCAGGATCCAAGGCTCTAGGTGACAAAACCCCTGCTGTTGCCACATGTGACCATTTGTACCTCTGGTATCCTATTTAGTCCCAGGTGCAGTGATCACTTACAGCTGCGTCTTCAGCCCTGCTGTGTCAGATCCTCCTTTTTACTTTTTGTGGCAAATATCAGATCATCTCCTTAAAGGTGCAGGGTGGTGGAGAGTCTCTCCTGCTCACGGCAGTCAGTAGATTTCTTAAGATTGTGGAAGGGATAAATTAGTTAATTGCCTGCTGAAGTATGAATTTTACTGCAAGTCAACATGGAATAACATAGAATCATCGAACCATAGGTTGGTTTGGGTTGGAACAGGCCTTAAAGATCATCTATTCCAGCTCCCCTGTCATGGACAGGGACGCCTTTCACTAGACCAGGTTGCTCAAAGCCCCATCCAACCTGACTTTGAACACTTCCAGGGATGGGAATCTTGGCCATCCTTGGGCAGTCTGTTTCAGTGGACATCTCTTTCATTTTCCAGGGTTGGGTCGGTCAAAGCAGCCTCAGTAAATAAGAGTTTGCATGCTAAATTTCTTAGAACTGTTCTGTTTAGGGGGAAGCAATGGCACAGTTGGATTGCATCATATGGGTAAGGTTCTTAGGCTCTTTTGCAATCTTTTCATAGTGATTACAACCTGACTGCAGAGTGTGGCTGCAGTGTTGCACTAGATTTACGTCACTAAAGGATAAAGTCTGTGTTTCTCACTCCTTACTTTTTCAGCAGATTTTATGTTTTGTATCATCCCTTTTTTTCTGCTAGATATTAGAGTACTTTTTATGGTCTGATCTCTCAGTTCACTTTTTTACTGTCCACAAAATTAATTGTGCTCTTTAGTAATTGTCTTCACGAATTCTCATTGCCATGCTCAGAGGGTAAGCTAGGCTAATGAGACCCTTTTTTTTCATTTGAGTGAGTTTTGCTAATTGCTTTTATCACACTGGAACCTGTAAGGGGATTTTCTGTGGACAAAATGACAACAAAAAAATGAAGTGCTTTTGTTGGTAAGTCACCTGGCAATTCCTCATGGATCCTCAACATAGCTGTCAGCTAACATGAGTGACTCCTTAATGCCCAGTGCCTCTAATTGCCCTTTATTTCCTCTCTGTTTTCCTTGTGTGGGATTTCTCAATTGATGGGATGAAACCTGAAAGCAGGTTGTGATGGAGTGCATCTCCAGTCAGCAGTAAAAAAAATAAAAGAATGAAATTAGGATGGTCAACATGCATCAGGAAGGGAAATTTCATCCTGCCCTGTCCTGTGGTTGTGGCCGATCCCTTCCCATCTCAGTTCATAACTTTTATTGTTGCTCCCTAACAGCTCAGCTCTCGCCAGGACCCTGCCACTAAGGGTGCAGACCTAAGGGGTGAGGACTTCAGCACTTCCCCTTTTCAAAAGCTCTCTGCTTTCCCAATGATCAGTTTGTCTCCATCTCCTTCCCCAAGTCTTGCTTACCGTAGTGAACATCACCCTTAGCACTCATGTACCCCAGAATCATATAATTATTTTCAGCTTGAGGCTAGCATAAGGTTTTGTGAAATTCCTAGAAAAGTATAATTGAATTAATTTCAAGCCCCAGAAATGAGATGGCAGCTATTAGTTGAATGTATCTAAAAGGTGACAGCCTCCTTGAGTCTTGGGTTTACCTGTGTTCTAGCTTTTGAAGAAAATTTACATTGAACCTAATGGAGTTTATTAACCAGTAATTTAAATTATTGATGTTTATAAATTTCGCTAGGTTTATGTAAAATCAAGATATATTTGGATTTTTTTTTTGTCTTGCTTGAAGTTTTCCCCTTGAGCTCTACTGTAGTCCTTTATTATCTTTGACTTTGTCAAGAGTAGCTTGAGAGCTTCTTGCCTTTTCTGCCATACCTGCCTTCTGCAGGACTCCTTGCAGGAAAGGATTAGAGCCATTGCTATTCTCTTCATTTATATAATTCTGTCATTGCCTTGACATCAGCGTAATCTTCTTGACTGGCTGATCAAACTGATTTTCAACAGTTTTAGACAGAGTAAAAAATTAGTGCATTTAGGTCTTCCTTGATTTTTCTGGCAGTTTTCTCTGTCATTCAGAGTAACAGTTTTTTAAATCTCAAGTCCCTTTTGTATTTTCCTGTGCTTATCTCCTTTCTTATAAAATATCTACTACACTGGAATTTTCTAACTTTTAGATCTTTAATTCTTCTAATCTTATGTCAAGGCAGTTAACAAGTGATAACAGACCCTTATCAGACTTTCTATTATTTCAGCATTCAACATGAATTTTTTGCCTTACTTTAGACATTTGACATTTTCCACAAATTTCAATAAACCTGGGATTTTACTTTTAGATATTTACTCACAGCATAGAGCTTTGATGGTAGCTGCATCTTAATCATACAGCCAAATGAAATCTCTTCTGTAAGTGGTGTGTGTATATTTAACCTTTTTGTGGTTCATAGCACATCAATAACAACTGAAATACTATTCCAGCAAGAAAATATTTTCAAAATCACAGCAAATCCTGCTGCTGTAGCCTTCAGAAAAGGGAGAAATGCTCTGGTTTGAAGTGCTGTTTCTACCATGAAATGGCTTTGGATTTTGTTACAGAGGAAGGATTTGCAATTTTGCTTTGCAGGATGAAAATACACAGTAGTTAAGGATTAACTATTCTTTGGGATAACTGCAGACTCTGGATCTCTCGGTGACATGTTAAAGACCAGCAAAAATTTTCCAACCCGGCTGCATTAGCTGGGTTTGTGGTCTGTCCTCCCACCAGGGCTGTGCCTGCAGAAGCCCCCGGCAGTGGCAGCAGAACCTGGGCATGCAGGGGGCTGCCGTGGTAGCTCTTTCTGGTTGAGGAGCCACCTTTGCATGTCTGTTTGAGACATGTTTGCTCACATGGAACTTACTGATGATTAGGGCAGACCAGGCCATACAGGAAGGAGTGGAAACCTTAGTGCTAAAGACATGCAGCCTGACCATGCACAAGTTCTTTGCTTTTGCTGGAATTCACCATCTCACCGCGCTTACACGTGGGGACTTACCTCACCATGTAAAGGGTAACACTTGGCAAGTTTAGTTTGGATTCACAAAAGTCCCCTTGCATTCTGATTCATTGAATTGATGAAGTGGTGGTTCTTTATAAGTCTTTGAATAGTTTTGGTTTTAGTGGGACTTGAGCTTCTAAGTGGAGCAGAAGCTCAAGTTTTTTGACATATCAGCACTTTCATGCTGAGGCAAATGTGAATTTCTGGTTTGATGGTATGATACAGATTGTACAGCAGAATTTCCTTTCCTTCGTGCTAATGATTTCTGGGGAATGTGGTTCTAATAATATGCTTTGAACAGAATTTCAAAGTTCATTGAGGATGAGACCACTTCTTGGTAACTGAGGTTAATTAAAAATAACACTTTCACATCCATCTACATACCCCTGCAGGATGACAGCTTTCAAGTCTGGGGCTGGTTGTAGGTTTCCTTTTATATACAACACCATTTATGTTTGGATTTATGGATTGCATGTAATTGTGGCCACGTGGCCCTGATCATGAGGCAACCTCTTTTCTCCTTCCCAAAAATGTGAAGAAGCAGTGACATGTTTCTCAAACTCCCTCCTGGGTCTGTAATGCTATCAGCTGCCTGTGGCTAGACAGAGTTGGCGCTTCTGCTAAACTCACCCTTTATTTTTCTTTCCATGAGCTGGCACGCTTGTGCTTAACCACACTGGCTAACGAGTCCAATCTGGTGTTTCCCAGTGGGATACTAACTTTTTTAAACCAATCTGAAGCTTGTTCCTCTTTCATGAAAAATATGAGGAGGTGTAATTCTATTGACTTACACAGAACAAGAGTACTCTGTTTGAGTTGTTGAGAAGGCTGAAGTCTTTAGAGCCTTTTTGCTATTGAAAGCAATGGGATGCAGAGTCAAGGATTTCTGTCTTCTGGCTGTGAACCAATCAGATGTGAATTTTCTCTAATCATTGTGATGAAACTAATAACATAGTTGCTAAATGTCACAAATGGCTTTTGACCCACAAAGTTTTTCTGATATTATAGGGGTTTTTTGTTTGTTTTGGGCATCTAGAAACTAAGATAGAACATCTTCAACAAAATCTATCCCAAGCTTGTGAGAGCTTCCCAGGGGAAGTTCTTCATATAGCCTCCAGCTGAACAGATTGTTACTATCAAATTTTTAAGAATTTCTTGTGGTCACTTTAGTACAATATAGTTCCTTCTATAGTATGAACGAAAGTCTGTGGGTAGTAAAAATAATGGGCTCTTCCTATTGTGAAATGTGCCTGTGTTTCTGTGCACGTCTTCCCACAGAAACCAGCTGTGAGGAGAGAAGGAAGGTAGGCTGGCGGGAATCACCTCTCATGGGGTGAGTCATGGGACCCAGTCAGTGTCTGGGAAGCAATCTTTGTCCTGCTCTGCAGACTGAGCCACACAGAGCTTAATTATTAATTTTTTTTTTTTTCCAAAAAAAGAGCATTTGCCTCATCTGTGATCAGATTCATGCCGTTGCAATCATGAAGAGTGTGAGTGCTCTGCTGTTTTTCCTTACTATCAGGAATATCACTTCTAAACCTGATGTTCAATCTTTAACTAGCAGTTTCTACTTCAAATTTAAAATCATTCCTTTTTTTAGGTGTTTTTTCCTAAAATAATGAGGATTGAAATAAATGAGAAGACAACTCCAGGGTAAAATGAGAAAGGTGTAGGGTAGGTATTTGTATTGGGGTAGAATAGGTGGTAAGCTTTTGGAAACAAAAGAGAGCTCATGAGAAGAAAATTGCAGACTGAAAACCCCTACTCTCTTTTGACTACTATCAGACTCAAACATTGCTGCAGTCTTAGCCTGCTAATTAACCACAGTTGATATATTATGGATGCTTGTCAGTAAGCAGTGTTCCTTTAACTCTGGTTTAACTCCTGAAGATACTATTTTAGGTGCTTATTTTTATCTTAAGTTTTGCATTCATTTACCTGTACGGTTTCGTGCCAAAAATATCATTAAAAGCTTCGTGGGATATATCTTTTATAAATTATCAAAACATAGGTCCTGTCAGCCTACAGCTTTATGACAATGACTTTTGAAAGGAAAAGATCTCTTCTTTTTTCCATAAAATTGATTTCCATTGCTTGCTATTTTCTTTAGTGTCAATTAGCATTTGTTATCAATTCAGACACTTGGAGATCTTGGAACTGAAAGCGCAGTACAACTTCTGTAAAGTGAGTTTGTTTTGTATAAATGTGTTGAAATGTATGTGTTTGCAGAGTTCACTTATGGTATTCTGAGCTTGCATTTTTCCCCTTTTTTTTTCCCCTTAAGCCACAAAACATGTTAGGCAACCAAACTGTAACCAATCTTTGGCTTTTTTCAAATTTGTAATTTGACTCCCCAGCATGACTATGGGGCTGCAGCTTTGGCAGTGCTGGAATGGTGCTGTTTGTGTGCTGTATTGATGATCTCTAAATTATGTCATCTGTGGTGGGCTGTGCTGATTCTTGGTACCTGAAGGTCATCTTGACTTTGCTACTGCAGTGATGCCACACTGGGGCTTAAATCACTTTTACTTCAACACTGAAGTATAAATAAAAATGCTGAGTGTTCAGCACTAAATTTCATGGCAAAATTTAGTTCATTATTGCACTGTCATATAGTGCTGTCAGAAACTTTTACCTCTTTTTACAGGCTGATTAGTCAAGAGTTCAGTGAGCAGTTAGTTCGTCCAGACTTGGGATTCCACACTTTGTGCCATCTGCTGTTTCTCGGCTTTGTGTGTGAGAGCACCTAGCTAGTTCCTCACCCTCATGCTAATGCCAGGGGTGCTGTGAGGATCCAGTCTCGTTTTTATGTCCTCGGCACTATTTTTGGACTGATGGACTTTGGAGACCTCACTGAAGTTGCCATTTACAGTAGACTTGGTGCATGCTGGATGCATCTCACAGAACAAGGAGTGCCTCCATTGCTCAGCAGGGAGCATCCTGTTGTGTAAGGAGGTTTTACATTTTTTTTAAAAAAAAAAAGTAGATAGAAACTTATCGGGGGAAACTTGTGTACAAGATAGGATGGCTTGGATTTTCTCATGGAAGAAAAGTAGTGTCACTCTCATAAGCAGGAGCAACAGAAGAAGGTTGGTACAGTATTAAGAATACAGTCATTTCATCTTGTCTTATTAAAAGTGATGACTGCAACAATAATTTATACATTTTTTTTATCAGGAAAGAATATAGAGTAAAGACCTTCAGGCAACTTGTTTGTAATTCCCCTAAATGTACTCTGCCTCACATAAAATTGCTGCAAGAAGTTGATAAGTCTTTTTTGCTCTGCAAAATCAAAATGAAAATTACTTCCATTTTTTCAACCTGGTTCTTCTGCCAGATTTATTATGTTGGGAACACGATGTGGTGAAAAAGGCATCTGTAACCTCAGGCTCTCAAGAAAAGGCCCATGTTTTATACATTATTCTCTTCTCTTCGATGGATACCTTCTAGGAAATGTCTTTGTTAGTTGTTCTTTTTTTCCAGTACAGAAATACTGCTTCAACATGTTCTGTGCTGAAATGTCAGCGTTGTGCTGTTGTGTAGGTGGTAGTATGTATTATACACAGTTTTCAAAACCTGAATAATCAGTGATGTGCATGACTTTGCCAGGGAAAACAAATGGCTGTGTCATTTTGATTTCGGTATATCAAGAAAATGTAACCTATAAAAGTTAATTAGCATTCTTCCAGAAGGGGGTTGTTTAACTAACATCTTTATATCCATGTTTTCAGTTTTGTCAGAAGTTGGAGGGGAGTGTTTTATTCTGTTGCTAATGTATACCCATAGATTTGCAGAGTATTTCACGGAGTTTTATCTACCATGCATCTGTCCTTCATTTCAGCAAATGGATGGATTTTTCACTCCCTTGAACAACCACTTAAATCCACTGAAAAATTTTATTCAGTCTTTCTTGTGATTTTTTGCATAGTTTTTATAAATAAAATTCCTTGAGGCTGGAAGTGTTCATGTTATCGATCAAAATGAGGTTTTGCCAGTGATTTTAACAGAAGAAATTCAATAATTTGTCGCTGAAATCCTGACCATCTGCATCACTGGCCACTGCAGTGAGCTGATGTATCTCCACCTCTCATGAATTTGGTTCTCTAGTATGCTCAGTTCTTCCCATTATCCTCTAATTGTCATGGCATGCACAAAAGTTTCTTGTCTGAAACAAAGCTGAAGTTTGGGCACCCATGATACTCAATGAAGTAATCTCGCTTTATTTTCCTGTATAACTGCAATTCATTAGCCTTCCTCCATCACTTTAAAAACTAACTGAGAGAAGGTGTAGCTATTTGCACACCAGCATTACATAACTCTGTGCTAAGTTATAAAAATTTGGGAACAGGTTTGTCACACACTGGCTTCTTTTCCACTGTTCTGTAAATGCACACTTGAGACTTTAATTTTTGAGTCAACTGTGATCTTATGTTACAAAACTAAATATTGAAATGTTTGGTGTCCTTTAATGCAAAGCATGGATGGTGGCTGAAGTTTGTGGAGGGACTTCATCATGATAGCTACCTGTGAAATCACCCCTCCTCCTTGCCTAACTGAGCCACAGGGAACTGGAGCTCCCTAGGGGTGGGCTGAAAAAGTCATCAGAAGCAAATACTGGAAAGATAGTGGGATTTATTAGTCAAAGTGAGGGACAACTGAAGAAATGGTGGCACGGGGAGGGACTGGGGGCAAAGGAATTTGACAATTAACAGTGCATGGAAGACTGAATGGTAAATAAAGTGCTGTTATTTCTGCCTTACTATTTTTCAGAAGACATTTCTGTGTTGCCTGGTTATGATTAGGCCTCTCTGGAGTATAAGGTGTTTGATTTTGTCACCTTTTTGATTATAAATCCAAGTGTCTGGGAGAGCATCTACTCTGACCTTTTCTAGAAATGGGCCTTAGCATTTCACTTGGTGGTCCAATACCATCATGTCTTTGGAGAGTATACATCTTCCAGACCATCCCTGTGCTTTCCTGGAAGCAAGCTCCTTTTCTTCCTCATCCTGTTGTTTAAAATATCATATTTATAACAAGAGTTTGTTGTTTCCCTGTCACTGGTGGTTGCTATGTGTTTCTCTAAGATGAAAGCCTGCTCAGTTTTTCATTTATCTGAATTTTTGCAAGCTTCTTCATTTACCTGTGTGGTGGTTGATTCCCTTCCCTCTTTAGAGATAGTGTCTTTGTAAGAGTTTTTTTTGGGCTAAAGCCCTGTTTATGTAGGATTGAATCCAAGCCCTCCTTGGTTGATAACTAATACCCTTCCCTATATTTCCAAGCCATTATGCTTTCAAAGAAAGTTTAGCTTTCCTTTTATATTTTTCACTGTTTCTAATATGCTTCCTCTAATCTTTAGTCTTACCAACCATTACCATGTTTTGAATTTTTTTCCTGTGAGGGCTCCAAATGCCCATTTGCAATAAACTAACTGACTCTGGGGCTGAGAGACGTAGTTACAGAGGATTATTAAGTGCAAAAGAGAATACCCATTAGAAGTGTGGATAATATAATCTTTAAAGTAAGATTGTGTATTTTATATATCATATCCATAGAATATCCCTTTCTGTTTTCTTAGTTTCCATTAGTAAATCTTGTTTTCAGTTTTTGACTGACCCAAGTTTTCCCTGAGTTTTTCAGCCTTTGGCACTTTGGCTAATAGAAATCGGAATTCTCTCAAAGAATTCTAAATTTCATTTGCATTTTCTCTTTGTAATTTTGCCCTCCTGAGTTACAACTATTAGGCTTCTCTGTAACATTTGGAAACTGTTCTTTAAAGCTGTTGACTTTGGAACTGTCCATGTTGGACATAATCCAGGACACGGTTACTGATTACTGCAACACCAGCTTCCAGCCCAGTGATTTATTACATCTCTGTACATCTGCATGGTTACTCTATCTTGAGCAGGGCATCTCTACTGATGGTAAGAGGTGAAACACTCTAATGGTGTTTTCTGTCTGCCTGGCTCTCAAAGAAAAGTCCCTTCACAGCAGAATAATTTCATTTCACATACTGGATGTGCATGAAGATGAGTACATCCCTGCAGTGTGAGAACAGCTTTATTAATGATGCACAGTTTCTTTATCACCCCTTCATCCCGAAACCACTCAGGTGCAGAGCTGTAGCTGTGGAACCAAAGTGAGACTGGGCAGTACCGTGGCTTTTTTGGGCCATGGGATCTGCAAACTATACACAGCCATGACCCTCCACCCTCTGTGCTTCTGATGCAGAGCCCAGCATGAAGAATCACCTTGGGAACCCAGCTGGGTGTTGAGGGCATGGAGCAGGCACAGAGGCAGCCTTCAGGAGCTCTCAGACATGTCAGCATCTGCCCTGCTGATTGCCAGAGCCCGTTCTGAGCCCTGCAGTTCCAGTGCTTTGCACTGCCCTCCATCTTCTTTGGTCTTCAGTGGTGGGAGTCAGGGAAACTGTAGTTCTTGCAAATGAGACTTTGCTTTTCTATGGATACTGTATAATGTACGTAATTTAACCATCAGCTCTAAGGAATAGGTGACACTGGAAAAGTTCTAAGAGCACTGTATTTTTTCTAAGAGTTAGGTGGCACTGGAAAAGTTCTAAGAGCACTGCTTTGCACTGTAGTATGCAAATGCCAGATATAATAGAAACAATTTTAAGGCAAACTCAGTAATTTCATTTAAGATCTCTTATGATGTGGAGATCTAGTGAGGAAGAGAGTGAAACACTGTTTCCAAGGTCTGGAACTGAGAATGGTGTAAAGATGGGGAATGTGCCAGTGCCTGGATAGGCAGGCAGGAGAAGAGTGTAGTGCACCTTATGAGATGCACCAATTCTTTGAGGGCAGTGACAGTTTTAGTAAAGATTTGAATGGTAGTAAAGTTGAAAAAGAGTGTGTCATATGCACAAGTATCTCTGAAGATGGGGTAGGCTTTTGTGCATGGGTTTGGGTGAAAGTGGAGGACCGGGAGGTGGGAGGAAGATAAACATTTAGTTATCTGCTCAGACTTCCTACAGGCTTGGGATTGTGTAAAAGTACTCTGGAAAAGCCCAAACAGACAAATATTTGTGTGGTGAAGACATGGGATGGACAGGAAGATGTTTCTAAAGACCTGAGAAGATTTATGCTCAGTTTAGTATCCTCTTCTTAAAATGGTGAATTATGAAGGAAAAATTTGCAGCAGAATATTACTATGGGGCGGCCATGGACATTTTGTTGCTTTTGCATTAGCACAGGATATGTTTTAACTTTCTGTCTCTCTAGAGACATTTTCACATTCTGGGGTATTGCTGTGTTAGAGGAGAAGATGAGATCTTGCTGTATTCGAGTTCAAATGAAAAATTATAAAGAAGATATCAGGGAGGAAAACAAAAGAGGAATTTCAATAATATGGTGAGCAGTTTTCTAGGCTAAATGTTCTATCGTACTCAGTTAGTGACCTCACAAAAAACCCCCCGAATTTCACTTTTTTTTGCCAAATAGAAAAAAATCCACATTATTTCTACCTAAATAAATATTCATTACAGTATTTTGTGCAATTCATAATGTCATTTACCTCAAATAAGGATGAAAAATTGAGAGATAATATATATGTGTATTAATGCCAAATGACTTGAGCTTCCATTTAAAAAGTTTTCTTGGAAAAAACAGCAGACTTATTCCCTCCAGTACTGAAAGAACTGGAGCTAATGCTCTATATAGAAATTAAAAGTGACTATAAGACCTGTCTATCTGAATTAACTGCATAAAATTAATTCCATGAGAAAGGGTTAATATGTCATTATTACAATAATTACAAGTCTTGGAAAAAGAAGCATTGCTAAGTGAGAAAAAAAAGTGTTGCATTCAGTTCAAGCTCTTTTTGAGAGGTTGCATTTATTTTTTTTAAACTATTTTACATTTTGCTTCTGTAGTTCTGTATTTCAGTGTGGGGATGAAAAACACACCTTCCACAATGGACCCCTACTGTAATAAGAATTACAGAAATGGGCAATAGTGCTTTTATACTTCTATAGAAGTGTAACATTTATTTTTATCTACCTATATATATATAATATTTAAAACTAGTCCTTTCTCTCTTGTCAGTGTGCTGTGCCATATGGTGCCGAGCAACATGCCAGATGATAAAAATATTCCTAGAACATATGATATCATCAGTCAATTCAAGAGGGGTGAAACTTCTTGACCAAAGCATTTGTGGCTTTGATACATTTTCTTAGGTGTAAAGTGTATATTTTGAAATGATGAAGTGTGTCCAAGAGGTCTCCTTTGAATTTGCATAAACAAATTCTAAAATACCATCTTAGAACATTTTGCTTGTTAAAAGCACAGAAACTAAATAAATTTTGTTTTAACAAAGGAATTCATGGCAAAGTAGCATTTCTTTTCATAGCAAAAAATGATTCACTACCATCCTTTCAATATATATTGGTGATTGCTCTGGTATTGGAACCATGCCATGAAGAATGGCATCTCTCTATCTCACTTCTCCACTTGCAGAGAAATCAGAGCACAGTGCTTGGTCAGAGGATGTTCATGTTTGGTGCAGACAGCTATCTGTACAAAATTGGGAAGAGACCATGTGTCCCAGGAAAAGAAAACCCCAAACATGACAATATTAACTATTACGGTTTTCTATCAGAATAACTGAAGTTACTCTGATGTTAATTCTGGGATTTACTTACTTTATGTTGAGCCTCTTTCTTGTTTTCGTCTGTTTGCACAAAACACTGAAAAAAGAGAAAATGGAATGTTTTCCCTTGGCAGTGGGAATTGTGGTCAAGTGGCCTGCTCCAGGGAAATGGTGGGTCTTTCTTCAGAAAATACTCCCAGGAAAGACACAAAGCAAATACGAGACATTCTGAGCTTTAGGGAATGCTGCAGGAAAAGTGGCCTTTGTAATAAATGCTGCTAATAACAAACTTACAGGCCAGAAGTGCCTACACAGCTGTGTCTTTAGCTGCCTGTTCATTTTGTCTTTGTCATGGGATGAATATTAAGGAGAAAAGTCTCAGCTCTGAGTTAGGACCTAGAAACTGTGCTAGTTGATTAATTGCTATCACGTCTGTGTCACTGGACTCTTTCTTCGTGCTTGTCTTCCTTCATCTATTTCCTTACACTGTTTGCATTATATGTGAGAATCTCCTCAGCTGTCAGGTCTAGGGTTCCTGGGTCAGTATTTATTTTTGACTCACCTTAAAACTTCAGTGTGTATTGCAGCATTCTCGTTCTTAATTCCCCGTTTTTAGATTTCCAGTCCTTAAGTCATCCTCACTTCCCCTCCTGTCAAATATGTGTTAGGGACTTGACTGACCTTTTTGTGGTAAAAAAAAATGCCTTGGAAGAATTCTTGAATATCCCAGAATAAAGATCTCAGTTATATAAGGCATAGTTTAACAGGAAGTGTCTGGTCTGATTGTAAAAATCTAATTTGTAGAATGAATTAATTAATTGGGCCTGAACGAAAAATAGCATTCAGTAGTGTGGTTAGAAATCTGTTTTGCACATTGGTGAGGCTCAAACCTCTGATGTTACAGTCCCACCAATTTTCCAGTCATCCATTAAGTTCTCAGAGAGAAAGGATGTGTATTTATACCTAAAACCATGAAAAAATGTGTATATGTTAAAAAGGAAGGTGGGGTTTTTCTGCACATAATTTGAAGAGGGAAGAAGGGCTAAAAAAATTTATAAAACAGGGAACAAAATGCAAATGCTATCATAAATTATTGTCTTCTCTACCCGCAAGTGTGCTGTTGATGTAATGGAAAAAAATGCAGTCTTTACTTCCATCTATACTTTTCAGCCTTTCCTTATTGTGAGTACTCTTTTACATATTTAATGGTTCTCCCTAACAAGGTCTTTAAACCCATTAACCCATCAGCAATTTGCTTTTACAGGTTAATATACTTACAAATTATTTTGTAATAGACTATCCTTATTAAAGGGCAGATTTATTAACAACTCCCTCTCCACAACTCCCAATTTTTTCTTTGAAAGCATGACATACCTACTTCAGTGCTTTTGCATTGACCAATTAGTGTGGCAAAAGGAGTGCTTTGCCTTGTGCTTGAGCTTGTAACCTTTTGAGTGTCTCCAGAGTACATCACACCACAGACATTTTAATAACTCAGACACTCTACTGTGGTATCTCAGCACCTCAGGACTGATGTGCAGAGTGACCGAGACCACCCTTGGGGGGCTCGGGAGTCCTGGAATGTTGCCAGAAGTGTCTGGTGCCTGGACTTTGATCCTACACGGGAGACGACACCTGTATGAGGATGGGAGGATTTCACTGGGGTAAATGGTGAAGGGATAAGTTAATTGGAGTGTGAAACACAGGGTTTAGGATTTCTGTACAGGGGGGTTTAGAGAAGTAAGATGGAGGAATCAGGGCGTGTCCTGTCCTTCTTCTTCTTCTTGGCCTCCATCTTTTGTGGTGATGTTGGCACTTTGGGATTGGTTATTACTAAAGGTGTACTGGTCAATAAGGGTAAAAGGTATTGGGGGAAATAGGTAAATATTGTATACGTAGTTTTGAGTATAAAGATAAGTGACCGCCCCAGGGGCAGTCAGTGTACTCATGGCTGGCTGCTGTGCAGACCTCTGTCGGGCCGAGAGAAAATCTTTTAGATAAATAACTAATAAACACTGAAGACCGAGAAAACACCTGAAGCCTCTTTTCGTCCTTTGGAGCGCGGGCTGCCCAAGGCCATTACCGAGCCTTCCCGGGTCATCAAAACAGCCGAGAAACCAGCACTCTACGGTTGTTCAGATTTTGTATATTTAATGCATAACTAAATGGGGTGCAGATCCAGGACCATAGATTATATCACCTTGTAGGATTTGTTGTTCTCTTCTGGAGAGCTGTATTTACCATCCTGACATCATTTGCTCAGAGCTGCTGTTCTTTTCTTAGGGTCAGACTTGTTGTGCTCATCATTTGTGGAACAGACCACATGACTTTCCCATGTCTGCATTTGACAATACAACCACAGAATCACAGAATCAGACAGCTTGGAAGGGACCACAGAGGGTAATCTGGTCCAACCTCTGTGCTCAAGTGGGGTCAGCCCAGAGAATGTGGCACATGATTGTGTCCAGGTGGTTCTTGAGTATCTCCAGTGATGGAGACCCCACAACCTTTCTGAATCTGTTCCATTGCTCATCTGCACGGTAAAGAAGTTCTTCAAGTTCAGGTGGAATTTCTGTGCATCAGTTTCTGCCTGTTGCCTCTTGTCTTTTTGCTTGTCACCTACTCTTTAGATATTTTCACACATTAAGGAGGTCCCCTTTCAGTCACTGGGCTTGGTCCAGGAGCTCCATGGCTCTCTTGTACTGTGGATCCCAGAACTGCACTCAATACTCAACTGTGGCCTCACCAGGGCTGAGTCGCAAGCTACTGATTCAAATTTTGAAAATGCAGCCAACCTTCTTGTACTATTTCTTCTCCAAACCAAGATCAGAGGTGCAGATTCTGTGTAAGCCTGTGGTTCAGCTATGGGTATGAACTTGTCCTATGCCTGCAACATCTGAATACCATTGCTGAGATCTTCTAAGGTAATCGGGGACGAACCATGTTGCAAATATGATCCACTCCTTGCAGGACAAACAGAAGTAGCTGTCTGTATTTAAAAGCAAAAGACCTTAAATGATTTCTTAGTGGGGTTTAGATACCTAAAAACATTCTTTATCACTAACTTTAGGCTAAACTAGGCCAGTGTGTCAGAGCAAAAGACGTGTGATTAAAGTGCTAACATGATCTATGCTCCATCTACTTCAAAAAAGAATAAAGCAGTACTTAGTAATGTTATACAATCATCTTTCACCTCCTTTCTGATGATTTTGTCACAGTAATTTGGGCTAGACATCATTATTGGCCATAACCCACTGCTGAGGGGAATGAGGCATGGATTGAGACTTTAAAGATGCTGTTGAAGGAAGTGAATGGTTCTGGACTAGCACGGGGCTCGGCTGTGCAGTCACAGTCAGATAACACAGGAGCCATGTCCGATCCATTGCCAATCCATGGCAGTCCCATGTATTGGATCAGATATGGGCACTGGCCTCTGCATCCTAACATTTATTAGTTTGCTGTCTTATTATTGTAACCTGCAGACCATCTCAATTAATTCTCAAGAATAACCAACCACTGTCTAAACAAGTGGGAGCTAACGAGGCCATGCAATACTCCGTGCAGCTCTGAGGCAGGAACCTGCCTGTAGACAATCTTGGCAGGTGCTGCTCTTGTGTAAGTTCAGCTAGGCTGCCTCTGGGCTGCAGCTGGATTGTTTGCCATATAATGCACCTAAAGAAAGCAAATCAGGCACAGTTTGCCATGGTATTATTATTTTTTAGTGTTTGCGAAACAGTTAATAAACCTTTTCAACCTTAGCTAACCACATGAAATATATTTAATGGGGCTCTACAGTCTCTTAAGTGGTGAAGAGTAACTGGAGACAGAAAAGCTCAGAAGTTATAGGCAGTGGTGAAAGGGATTTGTGGGCCCTTATAACCTTGAATACTCATTCTCATAACAAATCACATTTTTAGAAGGTAGAGAAACACAGTTATGAGCGCAAAAATAAGCAAGTTTGTATGGGTTAGTGCACTTGGTTCACTACACAAGCAAATGCATATTTCAGTACCTAATTACCTCTCCTGAAGTGTAGTTATGCAATGCATCCACCCACTTGCTATAAACCTGAATGAAGATATAAGCTGCATATAGGTTGTTTACATTGCAAATCTCGGCCTCTTTTAGAAAACCCAACTTTTACTCGCTTCATATGAGCAGCTCAGAGGATTTTAAAAATTCATCTTAACAGAAAGCAGATGGTTTCAGAAAACTGAAATGAAAAAGGAAAAGAGAGAAGTTGAACAACAAAACTAACATTAAGGGAAAGCTACCATGATAGATCTTTTCAGTTTTGAAGACAGGGCATTACACCAATTAGTTTTGTGACTTGTTATGCAAGTAAAATGGAAAGTGTTTTTAAAGAGACGACTTTATTTTTTTTTTAATCTGGGAAATGTTCAACAATAAATTGCAGGTTATTGTTCCTTCTTTGATTGTCTGTCTCATTAGGAGATGGCATCTAGCTGCTGTACCTAAGTTTTCCCTAGCTCCTCCACTTGCAAAACCCCATGTTTCCTGATTGTGCAGGAAACCCCAGGAGCTCTTGTCTTAGTGGTAAGGTGAAAGAGGCCTTTACCTCTGAGACAAGGGAATGTGAAATTCTCTAGTGTCAGCAAGAGAGCTGTGTCCTTCTGCTCAGTTCACCCTCCATCTCCAAAGATATGTCCTGTCTCTGTGAGACTCTGTGGATTAAGGAACTTCAAAAGGACACTTAACAGTCCTACTGCGAAAATCAACAGACTGTTTTAAATTATCAGGAAGAATAATTTTCTCTCTCAGTATCAATATTTCCTTATTAAAAGGAGAGGACAAGATTTAAATATAGCATAAAACTTCCAATACTGTATAGTATTTCTTGGAGGACTGTGTTTGCTATGTTTATTTGCCTCAGGGGTAACACTTTTTTATGTACATTGTGAGGCTCAATAGTCTGGCAGCGGCAGCGCTCAGAGTGCTTTTCTTGATACTGTGCATCTGTCTCTGTTATGGTATCTATAGCAAAGTTGGTAGCAAAGAAATAGATATTGAAGATGTCTCTGGACTTGGTTTTTCAGTGTTGCTGTAGTTAGGGTTTTTTAAGGGTTGTTATTAATTTTTGTGAAAGGGAAAATACCAACCTTTTTGCTTGTGATTGTTCTTAAGGAAAGAGTGGTGAAAAATTCCCAAAGGAAATTTAATTTTGCTGTAAATACTGTGAGGATTAATTGCTGCCTATTGCTTCTACTTGCATAAATAATCTTTTGGGGCTTGTGTGGGAGGATCATATATGCTTTATGTATGATCACTATTTGGTCAACATGACTTTTTTGTTATTTGAAGCATATTCTGTCATGAGCTGTTGGTCTATCTTAAGAACCAGACGTAGTTAATATGAGTATAGCCTATGTTGTTCATATTTGACAATGTCACTACTGCCATTATGATTTTTTTACTGAAAGTTCATCTTTAAGTAGATGATAGAAGTATTGTGAGTGTGTCTTCTCCTTTCCACATTCATTTCTACAGAGACTGACTTCCAGTGGCTATATGATGATGTGTGGACTTCCAGAGCAGAGCCTCAGCTTCCCAGTAGAAAAAGATTCCAAAACAGGGCAGTGATGACAAAAATATTCAAATGCCCAGATAGGTGGAAAGTTGATTGTGAAAGAAAGCTTTTGTTCTTCAAACTTCACTCATGAGCGTGTGACTCCATTTTTAAAATACTCCCCTCCAGGAATATTTCTTTTTGTTCATCCTCAAGCAGTTGATGTTTGCAAACCACAAGTATTAGGCAGCTGTCTAACAGCAGTAGCAAAAGCACCACCAGTGTGCATCTCCATAAAAATGTAGCTATTGATTATTATTGTTATTGGGGAAACATATATACCTGGGGAAATATATATATCTGTACATATTCTCTCTATCTTTGTGTGCTATATAGAGAAAGAGATATTCAGAAAAGGGATAGCTATCCACATGGCTTATTAAGACCTTAATAAGGTCCTAATAAGCCATGTGGACAACTATCTTTTCTGTTGCTTTTCTTCTTCATAGGTTAGCTAGGTATATAAATAGGAAAAGAAAACTATTTACTCAATGGAAGGTTTTTTTTCAGAGTCTCTACTAATCTATTTATATACTGGTTCAGGGTTTTGTGCCTGTAGCTATTCTGCAGTTTCTGAAGATGGCAACTTGCTTCAAAGGCTGATGAAAACTTGGACTGGAATGTTTCCAAGCTGGGAAGTCACTTTCTGGTGACTACAGGAAGTCAGCATTATTGAAGAAAATAAAGCATAGTAAGCCTTGCATTAGCACAGGACTGTACCTAGAGAATATATATTTACAATGACAAGAGCAATGGCTTAATTCTGTATTAAGTCTCTGGCTCTTAGGAGCACTTACAAGTTGGTTTGGGTAAGTTTTCACTGAAATCACTGCTAAAATCAGCGTCAAGACTGGATAGCCTGACCCTTAGATCCACCTGTGAGTTCAGGTGGTTAGCTTGTGCTCTGGATGCTTTCCTGTCCTTGAGTGCCCACATGGAGAACTAAACAGGAATAATTGGTCTGTGTAGAGTTCATTGCCTAATTTGTGCATATTGACTGTACACAGACAGGTTCTGAAAGCTTTCGAAAACAGCAGCAGTTAGCACTGGCTGATGCTGAGGTCAGTACTGGTCCCACCTGGCCCAAAAGGAATGGTGGTAACTTCATAGTCTAAAATGCCATTAATCCCCAGAGTCCAAGGGTAAAATCTGCTTTGGACTGAACTCCTCGTCTTGCACTTTGAAGCTGTTTGTGTCCTTGGATTTGCCAGGAGAGGAGCATTTCCTTTGTTCCTTTCATTCCTCCTCGTGGGCTATGTTTGCTGGTGGTTTGCTGGTGTTCTCTGTAAATAATGCAGAGAACCTTCCCCAAGGTTCATCTGACTGCATGTACAATATGGGGAGGGGAACACTTCTAAACCATTGTTCATCTCATTTTAAGTAAGTCTAAAACAAATTAGACAAATTGCAACTCAAAAGGAGACAGCTAATCCAGATGTGCCCTGGTGTGTCTCTGGCAGAATGGCCACACGCATCTAACTATGAATCTGTTTTTCTTGCTACTCTTAAAAACTGTTCGTTCTGATAGCACATGTGCAGAGTGTTTCAAACTGAATTAAAATTACCCTGGAAATTTGGTATCCGATGAATTTTGCAAACACTTTTGTGTTTTTCTAAGCTCTCCTGAGGGTAAAACTCATTTTGTGTGAATGTCCCAGGTACAATTGCTTCTTGATTTATAACAGCTGCTGCAAAAAAAGGAGTCTTTTACATTAGCAATTCTGGGCAGACACTCAGATTTTAAACTCTGGGTTACTCCATTCTTTCTTCTTGACTTTCTCAAGGGACCAGGGAATAAAAAAAAAAAAGAAAATATTTGGATACATGTAACATATTGTGCAAACCATCAGCCTTTGAGCTTTCTGGAGGGACGCAACAAGTACATGGAGATTGGAAATCTAATTTGGAGTCATGACATTATGAGATGGTTTAAATGAGGAAAGAAATTTAAAATTTCCTTTAAAATTTTACTGGTGCGAATACTGTTTTAAAAAAAAAGAGTTTCTTAGATGGTCAGTAGAGGGCAGGCATATTTTATTTCTGAAGAACCTTTGCCCGCTACTATGTGCAAAGAATATTTGTTCTATCTTCATATTTGAGGAGTGTAAGTCTACTTTGTCATATCACCGTGTTATAAATCAGCAGTAGTAATTTAAAAAGACATTGTCAACCCCTTTGAGGAGCTAAATGTCCATTTTAAAGCAATTGGAGGATATGAGTTATGACTACAGGCATTTAATTTCTGTGTTTAGATTGTAAAAACCATGGCATAAAAAACCTGAAATATTGCCTCTACCAAGTACTAGATAAGAATCATTTCTCTGCTGAATTCTGTAAAATGCAGTCGTTCTTTCTGATGTGAACTACTATATCACTAATGGTGTGGAAACACACTCTTGAAAGTCACGATTGTTTAAATCTTCAACTCAGTAACAGAGATTCTTCTTGAAGATCTGACTAGCCAAGCGACTTTAAACCTAAAGGAGCAATGCCTCTTTTAATTCCTACCTGCCTTCCTCTGTAATTGAAACAGTGTTTGTATTTCAGCTGGACAGAATACCTAACAGGTTCTGAGTACAGGGTAAAATCAGTGTCATATCTGATTAGCTCAACAGAAAAAATTAAAGTGGATTTAAAGAAGCATTTATTTTGAATGAGCTCATTTTCCCCCAGATACATTTTAGCCCTGAAACAAAATGTAGGCAGGGTATTTTCTGGAAACAAATTAGTATAAACACATCACTAATATTGTTATGATATATCACATTTAAAACCTTGTAATGAGATTTTTTCGTAAAGAGAATGAATTATAAAAAAATACATATTGATTCTGTAAAATACTGCAAATTTCTTTTTGCCTGTAAGTGTGCATACTCATATATGAACTCATATTCATAATCAAACTTGCTACAGTGAAGCTACACATGTAAGAAGCAGTAACATGAGACAAGGGTCATGTCATCTAACATTTCTTTCTCTGACTTGACAGTTCCATTTTTTTCTGGCAAGGTTGATGTTCACATAGACACCTTTAATTAGGATCAAAAATAGTTTGAAGATTTATCCCAAAATATGTGGTTTGCGTTCACTTTGTCCTCTCTGTATCCATCAATAGAAAGTCTTTGTTAGATTTCAGAACTATTCCCGCTGGAAGAAATGAAGACTCTGAAAGATGTTGGCTACCAGCTTCAACTTCATGGGCTTTGGAATTCTGCGTTTGGGTGGCACGTTGCCTTTGTTCCGAGCAAGAGGTGTGTGACTGAGATGTCGAGGTCTTTGAGTCACACCTGCAGCTGAAAATGAAACCAAGTTTGTGGGATTACTTTTTGTCCTTTTTAAGGAAAAGCTGTGGCCTTACAGGCAAGGAGCTGAATTTTCCTGCTACTCATGCCTTCCAGATGGTCTCTGGGATTAGTTTCAATTTTTCATTCTAGAAATTAATGGAGGTCCATATTTTTGTGCAATCCAGCTAGATACTAAGATGAATCTCCGTAAGAAATGAAAGCTGATTGAAGAGATGCAAATGTTAGAACCCTCAAATGATTTCAATCAAAATTGGACTTGCTATCATGTGGGTACATGTTACTAAATTAACTTCAATTTTATCTACTTGTGTCTTCGTTGAAGTCATTTAGGCAGATGGAAGAACTGTCCATATGCGGCCTATACCATATACAAAATTTACAGGATATACTTTATTCTAATCTTGTGCTTAACTCCTAAATCATCCAGTGCTTTGTTTCCTGTGAAATACTAAGCATAAAATCTGAACCTTCTGCTTCATGCTTTTAGGTTCATGGATTTCACAGCACTCAGACTGGATAGAAAATCAGATACTTCATTGTGTGTTGTTCTGTAACAGTAATGATATGGCAGCAAAATATTTGAAACCATATGAGTCTTAATTTAAAAAATGTTTTTTCTGTCTATAATGAAATAACCTTAATCAAGCCAGCAAATATGTTTCAACATTTTAATGCATAAGCTTTCAAAAATGACCTTTTCCTTTAATTTTTCTGTCTTTGACTTGAGATAGTGAAACTACTGTAGTGTAAATTTCAAGATTACTTGCACTGACAACTTGAAATCTAGTAATTTCATAAAAAAACAGAGCTAGTAGTTTCAGTAAATATTTCTATGTTACCTTGCCAGTTTCTGTAGTTCTACGGTTATATTTTCCTCTTTAATGACTTTTATGTCCTGTGTTGGACTACTAGGCTATAAAAGCAGTGGAAAATCCATTTATGCAGCTTAACACTGAGACAGACTTTA
The DNA here is from genome assembly GCF_027887145.1 of Ammospiza caudacuta. NCBI lineage: Eukaryota > Metazoa > Chordata > Aves > Passeriformes > Passerellidae > Ammospiza > Ammospiza caudacuta. The sequence continues at coordinate 119,543,670 of NC_080593.1, read as the reverse complement.
AACAAAATGATACTTTTATGCACAAACTCTTAAGTGAATTTTTTACATTAATTATTTTTTTCACAAAGTAAACAGAGATTAGAGAATCTATTTTTTTTTATAAGTGTTGCCTCAAAATGCAAACCTATTTATTATTATATAAGTGCTGAGCATGGTAAAAGCCCGAAATACTTTCTCCTGCAAGAAACTGCATCATGAAAACAAGACAAACAGATGGCCATTGAGGAAACAGAGAAGAACAGGAATGGACTGCTCTAAAGAAGGTCAAAGATTTTCATGAATGAAGGAGTACTGGAACAAGGTCTTACTGAATGTTTTCAGTTAAAAAAAAAAAACAAAAAAAAACTTTAAAAAAACTAGTAGGGCTGTTTTAGCTTATCTGTTTTTTTTTTTAAGAGTGAGGGCCCTAGTACATATAGGCTGCCATGTAGCATATGTTAGCTGTCCACCATATCCTCCTTAGAAACGGTATTTGGACCACCTGGGGTCTCCAGCAGTAGCCAAATCACTCATCTAAACAAGGAAAGCCGTGACCAGAGTCAAGTGTGAGCTGTCCTCCAGGGCTCTGGAGGCTCCTGGTGAAGCCACATCCCTTGCTGTGTGTTCCCACGCTTGGTGTTCTCCGTCTGGGCTGGCTTGCCTTCAGAGGTGTTGGCACAGCTGCTTCCATGGCCCTGCCCTGTTACTCCTCTCCTGTAACCCTTGTAAGTTTGGGGACTGCATATAAAGAAAGATGCAGAGGGTGAGAGGTGTTGCAGCAGGCATGAATGGAAACAGCAGCGTGGGAAGCTGAATTGAGATATCCCAGACATAGCTGCAGAATGATGTGCAACACTTAGTTTAATACCTGTATGAAAACCTGGATGGTTAAAAAGACTTAGGGTAGGGAGCTGAGAAGTAGTTTCTATACAGTAAGACAGGAAAAAAAAAAGACGTGACAGGGGATGAGAGATGAGTCTGTGGGGGAGGATGGATGTGTTGGAAACTGAGAGGAGTAAATAGGAAAAAAAGTAAGAGGAAGGCTGAAAAGAAGTGATAGAAAGAAAGAAAGAAAATAATTTCTTGTTTATCTCTTGCATAAAGATATGTGCATGAGAAAGAGCTCACTTGAATATTAAGAAAATATAAAGAATTGCGAAAGATTACTAGGGAAACATTAAACTGGAAGGGAGAAAACTGAGAGGGAAAGGGCTTTCTTGTTTGGGTTTTGTTTTGTGATTTTTTTTCTTTGGTTTTTTTTTGGGGGGTTTTTTTTTTTTTTTTTTTGGCAACAGAATGCTCCCAGATTGCTGCTCTCTCTCCCTCCACCCCCCACCCTTTTTTTAAAAATTCTTTTTCTGGCTAAATATCCCCTGATTTCACAACATATTCTCATTCTCTAAGCTGAGATGGGATTTATGACTTTCCCATAATATTTATTACTCTTATTGCAGTACCACTCAAAATCTCAAACAAGGTCAGGACCTTTCTGGGAAAGAGGCTAGGAAAACAAAGAAAGATGATAAATTTTGTGTTCTGAAGCCTTGTTTAAAGGCTGTTTGAAGCTTGGTTCAAAGGCTGTTACAAGCAATGTGAAGACTCCTTTTAATGTGACTGAGTGGATAACATTTTAAATGTGCTAAGAAACTAAGTATTTGTCTGCATATTGCAATAATGTGCCACTAGGAGACATAATGCCAGCCCTGAAAGTCTGAGCAGTGGAAGTCTGGGGTAATTCATCCTAAGATGCAAGACCAGGTCCTGGCCTTATTGGAGAAAGTGGGAGTAGGATTTCAGCCTTGCAGCTTCTTGGACAGGAATTAGATTGAATTATTCTTCTAGATCTAAATGATTCTTGCACTGTAGCAATGTAATGTGTGTTTACCTGCAAGAGGGTCCTACTGTAGAAGTTGGCCAGGTTTGTTGGTTTGATCTTAAGCTGTAAGCCCTAATGTAAACAGAAGCAGCATGGCAGGGCTGAAGAAAGTCAGGCTTGTCATTAATTCCCTGGATACTCCTTTTTCCAGTTGCCAAGTCCAGTTTCGCCCTGGTTTGGTCCCCCAGAGAAATGTTAGGACAATTCATAAGCACCTAGACAATAATCAGGTGATAAAAACCAGCCAGCATGAATTTGTCAAGAGCAAATTGTGTCAAACCAATCTCATTTCCTTCTTTGACAGAGTAACTGGCCTAGTGGATAACAGAGAACTAGGAGATGTGATGTGTCTTGACTTGTGAGGCTTTTGACACTGTCCAACATGACATTCTTATAAGCAAGCTTGAAAAATATGGCCTAGATGAAATCACTATAAGTGGCTGCAAAGCAGTTGAAAAGTGTTCTCAAGGAGAAGTTGCTGGTGGTGCCCTTCCCAGCTGCAATAGGGACCCCTCACCTGCCTTTGCTGAGTGGGCTCTTCCACAGAAAGTTCTGCTCTCTGGTCCATCTAATCTATCATTCAGAATGCTAATGAGAAAATACATGTTCTTTTTTTCATAGAGTCAGGCAGGGGTGGGCAGGGAGGTTTGCAACACTTCAGAGTAATGAATTGGTTCAGAAGCATCTATGTAAAAATTGACCAGGTGAATTTTTGATAAAGAAGGACAAAATACTGCCCACAATACAGTAAATGCATAAAGACAAAAGGTAGAAGTAATTGGAAGGCAGGAAAGTGGAGGTTTAGGAGATCGCAAGTGAAATACAACTCACAAAGGACATGCTATTGCAAATAAAGCACCTCTTTTTTCGGGATTCTTTAACAGGAGTGTCATGTGTAAGACATGGGAAGTAATTATTTTGTACCATATGGTGCTGGTGAGGCCTCAGCTGGAGTATTGAATCCAGTTTTGGGGACTGCATATAAAGAAAGATGTAGATAAGTTGGAGAGTTTCCAAAAGAAATCATGAGGAAATAAAGAATTTTAAAAGTATGACTTAAAATGAAAAGTTCAAGGAGTTAGTTTTGTGTAGAATATTTCTGCCCCTTGCCCCTTTTTATGCAGCAGGGGGGTTAAACAATCTCCTGAGGTGTTTGAGAGTTCTGTTTTTCTTGTCCTAACTGTAATACCATCAATCCAATGAACATGCTCACCTCCGTAACAGCTGAAGTTATAGCAGAGATAAGGGAGAGGTTCTGAAAGAGGAAGCAGACACTAGAAGTGGGTTCAGGGGTCTCTGTGCAAGTTCAGCAGTTAGGAAGAGTTTATTGGGAAAATACAAGCCCATGTTCAAAACTGACATCATTAGTAGTGTAGAGAAAAGCTACTTTTTACATGATGACTATATTTGTGTATGGCCACATGGACTAAAATATCTTCATTTTTACATGTTGGTACCATGTCTCATCACTCAGGGATTTCCTTCAGTAAAGTTTTCATTGCTGGAGATTTCTGATATGATTCAGAATATCATTTCCCTGAGCTGAAAGCAATAGATTAAGCCCAATGTTTTTAGAAAACAAACATTTTAAAGAAGAAAATAAGTTCACATTCACAGTATATGGTCAGATTTGTCTTTCTATTATGACTATTTTTCAATTCTAAAATACATCTGCTGAGTTGTATCTTTTAGACATTGAGGCATTGGCAAAGATGATTGCTGACCCTTTCTTTCTGTTTCTTTGCTTTTCTTTAGAGCTGTATGACACATACTTGCATACAGCTGCCAGAAAGTTCCTAGCATTTCCAAGATTCTGTCCCACGTGCTCCACTGAAAAGCAGAGTTAGAGTGAGCATGACTGTGCAGCAGCTCAGCTCATTGGACTAATGCAGTGCTATTAAAAAGCAAGTATGGCATTTATCTTTGCTGTGGAAAAATCATGTGGTCCAACAAATTAATAGATTAGTAATAATGAATCTTTTTAAAATGTTAAGTGAAGAATAATAAATATAACACCATTTTTTTCACAGAAGCCAAATCCTTTTATCCACCCTCAAGAAGAGTTAGACTTTTCAGTGTGACTTAAAGGAATTTAAGTTTCCCCAAAGTTGTAGGGATTTGTGGAACAAATTGGAGTAATGCATCCTGTGAAAGATAACACTGCCCAGACAGCCCAGAAGGATAATACTTCCCATTTCTCATCTCTAGGTCAGGCTTTGTGGCTGGTGGAGCTGAAGAGCCATTGTCCTTCGTGTCCCTCCAGACAAGTGTGGCACAGCCATGTTCAAGAGAGCACAGACCCTCAGCTTTCTAACAGCACAGCTTCTTTGCTGTGCTATTAAAGGCTGTTTAATACCAGTGACTTGGTTGGAAATGATGCGATTGTCCATAGGTATGAGCAGAATTTATATCATAGTGCAGCCTGTGCCCTTCTCAATACAATGCCTCAAAAGCATTTGTGGTTTAGCCTGAAAAAAGCAAGCAAAAAATATCTCTGTTTCTTAGATACACACAAGCAAAACAGGGGAAAAAAAAGGAAAAAAAAGAAAAATATAGCAGGACCTGGTTTAATACACAGCAAGCCTCAGGCAGCTCAAAGTTAAACTTCCCATTGAATTACTAATTCATTGCTTTTGTTTGTGGGTATTGCAGTATATGTGGTTTGTGAGATTTCCTGCTGATTGTCATTTTTCATAGTGGTGCCTCTATTCCACAGAAGGAATTAAGACTGAAGCTTCCTTTAGTGCTTGCACTTTGCAGTGTTACAGGGCACATACAGAAAGTTGCTTTCTGTATGTGCAAGAGGGGCTGCACGTGGGTGCGAATTAATAGAGTTTTTAAATGTATTTTTAATTTTTATCTCCAAGCAGTGCTCTATTATCAGCTAGATGATAAAATGTCTTGAATAGTTGACTCTAGGGCTTTCACTAAACTGCCCATGAATGCTGAAACCATCTGTTTTTCTGGACGTTTGTCAGGGTGAGTGTGGCAGAGGCAGCTGTTTGAAAAGGGACGCTTTGGATGATGAACCAGCCCATTGTCTCTGAGCGATGCGCTTGCATTCAGCAGCTCTACCCAAGCGTACTATAGAGCAATCAAAATCAAACTATTGTTTGTCCCAATCATATTGATCTGAAAAGAAGGTGGTGGGATGACCGCATTGTAGATGCAAATAGTTGTTTAGAGCAGCTGTATGCCGGCCAATATGTACCACAGTAGGAATCCCACATGGAAGCTAGAGGGCTCCCTGCACCCTACTGGGGACAGAGAAAAGATGATGCCAGATTGAACTTCAGTCTACAGCAAAAAGGAAGGATCTGGACTGTTGGTATTGCTAGTAATTTGCTTTTTTATAGTAATGGTTGACATTAACCCTGTAGTGCCTCAGTATCTAAAGCCAATTGTTTGTTTGTTTGCTTTTTTTCCTGAAAGCACATTGTGAAGAGAGATTATCAAGAAGATAATTACCTAAAGCTACTGCGATGAAATATAGAAGCAATTGGATTGCTTGGATGTCAACTATCAATTTTCTCTTCTATAAAAATTAATTGCATTTTTGTTGTTGTTTTCTATGCAGAATCATTCATGCACTGTTTCAAGTTTTCATAATTTATTTATGATGATGAAAATATAGCAGCTGAATCGAAACATATTGTGGTGTTCGTTTCTCTGTTAAATATAGCTGTCTTATCTCTGCAGAACGTAGAGGAAAATATGATCTTTAGTGCATGTAATGAAGATTATAGCTTTTAGTTTGAAGTAACTGGGAAAGCTGCACTTCATCCATTAACATTTTAAGCTTTTTAGTTGTCCTTGTCACTTCATTGCATGCATGCTAATATCTCCTCATATAAAATTTAATCTGTCGAAGTAAATGAAGGAATTAGTATCTGAAAGACATCTTTCATTAAGCAATTAACGAATCTTTCTAACAAATCTACAAAACCATATGTGTTTATATTTAATAAGTATTTGTATGATCAGCCAATTACAATACATAGATACATCTTTTTTGTTTATTTGTAATATTACAAAATATAAACTTACAATTAAGTTGTGATTATGCTGTAGAAAATGTAATTGTCAACAACTGTGGTTAGGGGACTGCTGTCTTTAAGAATCATATCACAGTCACATAGAGCTTAATATTAGTTTCTTTGTGTAAGAATCTTTTTTTCCTTTCACTTTGTGATCCATGGATGGAAATGATGAGGTAGTAAAGAATCAGCAGGGGGAACGCATTCAAGGATATGTCTTTTTAAAATTAACAGTGATGTATATGTGCATGTAGGAAGGAAGCAAACAAGAAGAGGATGGCAGCCTGGATGAAAAGATGATCACCTGCACCAGCTGCAACATGTTTCTTTTCACAGCTCAGAGCAGCTTTTCATCTGTACTCTCTATTCAGGCTGCTTGCATAATTTAATGAAGGGACACCCCAGCCTAACTTAAACTGTTACTAAACCACTATCAGCCTCTGTGTAAAAAGTGAAAAACATGAGTAAAAATAGTGACCTTGTCCTTTTGCCCTGGCACCATCATTAAGGTATTTGGGAGTGATTTTCTTAGCAGTATATGTGAGTGCTTCCTTCCTGAGCTTCCTTCTTGTTTGAATTAATGGTTTTTAGAACACTCCATGATGTATAAATGTCCAGTTGCTGCAGCACTTTGAATTTTCAATTGACTAGTAACTAATACAAAGAAAAAGAAAACTACTTGATTTCCTTGAATAAGATGGTTATTGCACTAGATTGGCCCTTTTTTGGGGGGGGGGGGGGGCATTGTTTTGGTTTTGTTTTTTTTTTTTTTGTAAATGAAGTCTTCAATCATGTAGTTGTTTGGAGAAAAAAAAACTATGGTGAAGCAGATAAGCAGTAAATTGTACTAGCTTCAAGAAGTGTCCAGTTTCCTGTGTGAGGACAAAATTCTGCATTACTGGTTCTTTTTCAGGCACATACAGTGTATAAAACAAGTCTAACCATTTTCTTCTACTAAATATTGAAGAGTAATATTCTTCAGAAACTTTTACCCTTCTAAGTGCATGTTGGTTCATGGCTCTTAGCAGGAAAATTCCACAGAGAGAAACTGGAGGTGAGTAGAAGAAATAAAACCTCTAGTACTTAAACAAATACCGCACCTGCAATTATCTCCAGGGGAGATACCTATGAGTGAGGTGAGTCAGTGAATTGTAGAAGGCATTTGGTGTCATAAAAATGAATTTGGCCTGTAGAAAGACTTGTTTTTCTTTCCAGACGTCCAAGCAACATTAAGACAGACAGTGCAGCATACTTGATTTGACTCATTTGCTTCTTTTTCATTAGCATTTTGCTACCTGACTGTTTCAGAGCCAGTTCTCCAAGTGTTAAAATAACTCACCAGCTTGACAGCTATCATATATGTCTGGCAGTATTAACAAAGTGCAATCCTTGCCATGAAGTTAAAAAAAATGTATCAGACACCTACTTGCTGGTTGCCAGAGGACCAAACCTCTGAGCAAGAGAGAGACAGAGGGAATGCTGCACCACCAGCGAAGTTCAGGGATGGTGAGGAGCCAAGACACCTGCTATTTGCACCTCCTGGAAAGGGTGGAGTGGAGGAATCCTGGAAATTTTTCTTTACTCTCGGGGACTTCTTTGTCACATCTCTGAAAATGTCACTCATTGTTACAGACTCAGGGCTGTGTTTGCCTCATCCTGTGTTGTAGAGTCTGAAGTCATCTGCTCAAGGATGCCTTTTAGCTGTGTGTTGCACAAAGTACTGATAAGGCCCATTCCTTTGCTGAAAGAGCCCCAGCCTCTCTCAAGCAGTAGCAGTTTCCTTCTGCTTTTAATCCTTTTTTTTGTTCACACACAGTTTTCTGGACATGGGCTTGTATTGCAATCCTTTTGTTATATGCCTTGAGCGATTAACTCCAGTGCCTACTTCCAATGGTATTTAGCTTTGATGAATATTGGTGTAATGAAGTTACAGTTCAGTTAAATACAGAGATTTTACCAAGTGCAATTCCTTGATCTGCTTTACTTCGAATGGCATTACACAAACAGGTGCTGCACAATATCAGTGTTTGGTTATAGTTCTTCTGATCAAGACCAATATAAATACATAGATAGAAAGAAATCAGAGCCTTGGAAAAATAATACATCGCTAGTGTATTGCACTTTAACCTTGTCTCAATACCAGTTTTCAACAGAAAAACTGTGGAGATGCAGTTGGGTGAAGTTGTAGTGTTATGCTGCAGTTACTGAAGGGAATCATTCACCTGTGGTCTCAGGTTGGATTAGATTCTACTTTGGTGAACCCAATGCCCACGTGTCTACTATGCATTACAATCAATTGTGAACATGGGTTGTAAAAGAGTTGCAAGCAACCATAATGCAGAACTATTAGTACTGTGTGTATGTAGGGGAAAAATGGGAATTACTTCTTTAGACCAAGTGAAGACTTAGATTCTCTGCATCCTATAGGGGACAGTGAAATAGTCTGATATTAATAATGTTTCTTTGGGATGAGCACACAGAAACAAAGCTTCTTCAACTTTGTTTCCTTTCAGATTATAGTTTGCATTAGTATAAAAATCGGAATCTGTGGGGGCTTTTTTGGGTTTTGGTTTTTTTTGTTTGTTTGTTTTGTTTTGGGTTTTTTTTTGTTTTTTTGTTTTTTGTGGTGGGAGTTTGTTGTTTAGTTTTTGGGGTTTTTTGTTTGTTTTTTTTGTTTTTGTTTTTGTTTTAGGACATGTTCTTACATCCCTTAAAATGCTTTTTAAGCAGTCTCCTTTTCCTGGTGGAAATATCTCTTCCCAGAGAAGCATTTTGACAATGGTACTGATTAACATCCTTTCACAAGGTGAATAATATGTTAGGCGAAAATGTAGTAGAGTTAGAGAATTTGGCACAAAATTGGAATAAGGACAAAATGTTGTCAGAATTGGGTGCTGGAAGCCATATGCTTCTTTTTTGAAGGTGGGTCACGTTTTTAGCTGTCAGATGGCTAAGAATTCTCACATCGCCCGTGGTCTTCAGGCAGAGACAGGTTTTCACCACGGTGGGAAGGCAGACCTGCCTGCTACCCCCACTTTGGCACATGAATTCAAAACTTGTATGACAAGGCATCTGATTTATCAACCCTAATTTGTGACGTGGAAGGACTTCTCTTACAGAGATTTGTTTTCCACTCTTCCTGGGGCAAGCTGTCATTTTGCTACAAATTTTAGGAAATGGGGAAGATTGGGTTTGTTGGTTTATATCTTTCTCCAGATGATTCAGCTTACAAAATGAACTGCTTGAATAGGTATTTCATCTTAGTAAGGACACAAACAAATTTCTTGACTTGTGGTTGAGAGAAGAAAAAGATGAAAAAAGCTAGTAAAACCCATAAAATAAGACTTCTTTCTTCTCTAAAAATTAGCCAAATAGGCTAATCAGTAATTTTTGGCTACACTTTCATTCTAGCTTAACTAAATCTGCTGGTTTTACTTTCCAGTTTTTCCCAGTGTATTTTTAGGAAGCTGCAGTTTTACTGTGATGAGTAAGTGCTTGTCCAAAGAACTGGTCTCACTCCTATACCATACCATATCAATCACTCAATCAGTTTATTTATTTATTTTATTGTCCACTAAATTTTTTTTGCATTTTAGGTGAGGCTTCATCAGAGATTTTTTTGGGGGTGATACAAGAATTTCTGTTGACAGTGTGTGGACTGACAGTACTATTGTATCTGTGGGTTTCATTACTAGAAAAAATTGACAGCTCTTGGTCCTTGGCCCCCTCTGTGTTTTCAGCTGTGGAAGCACAGCACCCAGCAGTTCTTGTCCCTGTCCTGAACTGCACCTCCTCTCAACTAAGGTTAACAGCTCTTTCATTACTGATTTCCCATATTTCATCTTTGTGATTTCTGGTCCTTCTTTTTGTGGTTGGTGAGTTGACTTCACATTCACATTTATATTTAGTATTTTGTTGGTGGAAATTTTAAACCTAACTAACCTTGAAGACAGTCCCTTAAGTACTTCACTAATATCCTCCTTCCCATAGGAATTATTCTTTTTAGTGTGTAAACTACTGGCATTGGCAGCTGCTTCCAGAACTGCTTGTAACTACTGGAATATTCTGCGGAGTTCCAGATAGATTGAGAATTTCTGGTGTTGCTGGTTTAGTTTTTTAATGTAAAATATTGGTCCACAGAATCATAGAATGATAGAAGGTTTGGGTTGGAAGGAACTTTAAAGATAATCTAGTTCCAGCCCCACAATGCCATAGGCAGGGACACCTTCTACTAGACCAGGTTGCTCAGAGCCCCATCCAACCATGGTCTTGAACTTTCCAGGGGTGGGGCAGCCAAAAATTTTTTTGGGCAAACTGTTCCCATGCCCCACTGCCCTCACAGTAAGGGAATTTCTTCCTAATAGCTAAATTAGGAGGAAAGAGTCATAATTATACTGTGGGACTCATGATTTGTATGAAGAGTGTATTTATTTCAATAAAGATTAGTGCCATGATTTTTTTTCCCAAAGCAGATTATTCTTGAGTTTTAATCCTTTTTTTCAGTGTTTGGAAATGAAGTTTGATTGTGCTTTATGGATGTTGTATGGAGTTTTATGCAGCAATTTATCATGCAAAATTTCCATTTCTAGTTTTCATTCAGAAACTTGTTTGTCTTGAAAAGTGTCTTTCTTACTTTCCAAGTAGAAGCCAACAAGTATGAAGCCATTCACACTGAGAGAAAAACTATCTTACTTCCTTGCAAATGAGTTTTAAAAGAAGGAAACTGCTTCTGGTTATTAGGACATCCTATAGAAATCTTTGTCCTGGTATGTTCATCCAATTCTTGGGTTACTTCCAAGTCATGTATCCCAGTCATCTCAGAAAATACCTTTCCCTTACTAATATTTGTTTTAGGTTTCATTTGATGATGCAGTCTTTATTTTATCTCCTCATCTGTCTTTTGTTTAATTCCAGATTGGTGAAAGTGGTTTCTGAGTGGCTGCACTGCTGTGGCTCTCGTGCAACTGAGTGGCATAAGCCCTTAAAGCAGAGCTGGCCACCAGCAAAATGGAAGCTATTTCTGTATTCCTCGAGTGAGGGTGGCTCTCTGGTAACTTTCTCTTGTTTAATTAGGAGGAGTCTATGCCCTTTCAGTTCCTATCTATTTGGGAAAGTAGGTCATACTTCTAAAGACATGGAAACTTTTGTATATAAATTTATCGAACAAATTTTATGTTTAGTACTCACTGCAGACAATTACTGCATGTTCAGTCCTCAATATGCATAGTGATAATCAGTATCAAAAGAAGAATGTGTTTTCTGCCTAGAGCTTGAAGTACAGGCTTTCTTCTTAAACAACATGTCAGTTTTCTAATTCCAGCATTGAGTGAATTAGAGTTTAATTTAATACCACAGTTAAATTAACAGAGTTCATGCATTAAATAAATACAAAAGAAAAGTATTAAAACAGGTCCAGAATATGAAATATTTTAGGTCAAAAGCTTTCTGTTACCATCACTTTGCTTTTAACTTATGAATATTTACCTCTACCAGTATTTTATAGCCATTTTCTCTCCTCCACTGAATACACAAATATAAAGTACTGATGAAGAATGCTGTAATAACAGTAGTTACCAATGGATGGTAGCTGTAGTAAAAGAAATACTTGGCTTAATTAAAAAGAAAAAAGTACGGAGTTGTTTTGCCTCTTTTAAATAGACTTAGCAGTAACATTTACTGTTTCCTTAATTCTGTGAGAAATTTCACTAAAGTTGATTGGGTTGATTTATGCTGCCAGTATAGGAAAAATGTTAAATGAGTTTAACTTCAAGACTTCCTAGCTGAACTGAGGTACACTTTTTGATCAGACTGGATAATTTGCCTTTCAGAGAATCAGCATGTTATGGTGGTGGTTAAGGGAGAGTTAAAAATGGTTGCCACAGTTGCAGTAACTTCTCCAAAAATGGGCATTGACATTATTTAGCTGCTGTCAGAAAACGGGGCAGAGTGTTTAATTTATGAAAGGATAAAATCAGTGCTGCCATGTAAATGAGAGTGCTCTGCTGCTCCATATAGTCTAGATGGGATGTCCAGTTTTCAGCATGACCCCTGCCTGGGGCTTAGTGGGACACGTGTACAGACTCCTTATTTGAGTGTGGTGATATTTGTACCTCAGAGTGCTGGCACATCTAAATGGGCAATGAGACCAGTTCCAGTGTATTTGTACTCTGTTTTTGTTCTCCCCCGGTCACCTCTCCTGAGATACTGTTAATGGTTTTGTGGAAATCATTTATGATGCAGGGACACACTTGTAATGAAGACATAAAGGGCGCCATTCATTTTCCTAAACAGAGATGTCTGTCTTGTGAGGCCTCCAGCTGTGGGCCCAGAAGGATGTAATTCTCCATCCATGGCAGTGTCAGACCTGCCACTATGTGTGAATGTGAAATAAATACCGTGGAGCATCCCACAGTTCTAGATAGAGCCTGTCTTGAGGCAGCTGAATTGAGCCCTGCTTGTTTACTTCAGGTGAAATAAATCAGTTTGAGCTCCACTGATGGTACTGATTTGGATACAGGGAGATGAAGCAATTACATACCTACATTCTGGTAGCTAAAATTTAATCTGAAACCAACATACAACCAAAAGCAGAGTGCTTACTGTCTTCATTGGTACACGGGATGGAGGCTGGAAACTTGTTGTCATGTCACTACCAGCCTAAAGCCCTTGTGGCGCAAACTCATCTTTAAATAAGATGTGAAATTCTGATAAGTGAAGTGTAAGATACATTCACCCATATAAAGTTTATGCACCTGACCACACAGAAGTGAAGACTGCAGTTGTCCCTATGCTGTGGATGCAAGACAGGTGTCTCTAGAGAGGAATTCATAGCACCTGAATTAGAATTCACACTAGGAACTACTCTTTCCATGAGCTGTATAGGATATGCAGGGAGAGGAGGACCATTACTGATTGTTTTAATTTAAGACAGATAAATCAGGATCTGAATTCTTTCCTGTTACAGCTTCAGAGAGAATCCCTGAAATGTAAAACCAGTATAATAAAGAGTCTGCAAGAAGGGTGGAGTGATATCTCAGTGGTGTTAGGGAGAAAGGCAAACATCAAACAGATTTGGTGGCTAGCTGGCTCAGATGTTGGGGTGAGTGTTGAATTTGAGTTAGGAATTACTTTCTTGCTCATCTTCTTCAAAAGCGCGACCTGGTAATTCATTGTGAAGTATGGGATTAACAATGGTTTATTCCAGCTATCACCATGTCCTGCAGCCTGAGTCTTGCCCATGCAGAATTCCTAAAAAAATTGTGGCAGACAGTTGTAATTATTCCAGTGTAAAGGAAACCACTGATCAATTCCTAGGAAAACCAAAGGGTTCCTAGAATAAAATAATGTTCTTTAGGAGCAATTCCTGGTAACTCTTTTTATCATCTAACAGTGATTTCTGTTCATGGGACAAAGCTTTGCTCTTTATTTAATTATGTGCTAAGGCGCATAAAAGACAAGGAGGTAATCCAAGGCAGCCACCACTCATTTACCAATGGCAAATTGTGCCTGGCAAATATGGTGACCATTTATAATGGAGTGATGGCAATGGTTGAAGAAGAAAGTCTGACAGATATAATTTATTTAGATTTCCATAAGGCCTTTGATATGTACCTCACACAACATCCTTATCTCCAAACTGGAGGCACATGAATTGCGTGGATGGATTACTCAGTGGATAAGGATTTGGATGGATGGTTGCAGCCAGAGTTGAGGTGTGTGGCTCTCTGTCCAGGTGGAGGCTGGTGATGAGAGTTGTCCTTCAGGAATAGGTCTTGGGACTGGAGTTCTTCAGTATATTCCTGATGACACAGACAGATTGAGTGCACCCTCAGCAAGTTTGCTGATTACATGTAGCTGAGTGGTGCAAGAGACACCAGAGAAAGATAGGATGCCATCCAGAGGGATCTGGACAAACTTGATAAATGGGACACAGGAAACTCCTGAAGTTCAATAAGTTGAAGTGCAAGGTGCTGGATCTGGGTCAGGGTAAGTCGTAGGTGTGAGTACAGACTGGGAGAAGCCATTGAGAGCAGCTCATCAGAGGAGGACTTGGGTGTTCGTGTGGATGAAGAGCTGGGCATGAGCCAGCACTGTGCACTTACAGACCCAGAAAGGCAAACTCATCCTGGGCTGCATCCTAAGGAGCGTGGCCAGCACATCGAGGGAGGGGGTTCTGCCCATCTGCTCTGCACTTGTGAGGCCCCACCTGGAGTGCTGGGTCCAGGTCTGGGGTCCTCAAAACAAAAAAGACGTGTTAAAGTGAGTCCAGAGGAGAGCCACAAAGATGATAGAGGGATAGAGGATCTCTCCTACAAAAACAGTCTGAGATGGGGTTGTTCAGCCTGAAGAGATGTAAACCTCATTGGAAACCTCAATGCAGCCTTCTAGTGCCTTAGGGGACATATAAAAAGGAGGGAAAGGGAGTTTTTATACAGGCAGATAGTGACAGCACAAGGGGAAATAGCTTTAAACTGAAAGAGGGCAGGTTTAGATTAGCTGTTAGGAAAAAATTCTTTACTTGGAGGGTGATGAAGCACTGGAGTGAGTTGCCCAGGGAGGACATGGTTGCCCCATCCCTGGATGTGTTCAAGACCAGGTTGGATGATGCCCTGAGCAACCTGGTCTAGTGGAAGCTGCTTCTGACTGTGGCAGGGGGATAGAAACTCGATGGTCTTCAAGGTCCCATCCAACCCAAGCCATTCTATGATTTTATGATCTTGACAGAAAGTCTGTATGAAAATATTAGTTTAACTTCTACCCATGTTTCAAGGCAGAATCATTCTTGTTTAACTTTCTGAACAGGATGGTCTGAGGTAAATTCCTGCAGGATACTCAGCTCCATGACTTACAGGGTTTCTTCCATCCCTGTGTTCCCTCATTGCTGTTTGAGTTGCTGTAACCTTAATTAAGGTTGCCTTCTTACAGTATTTTTTTTAAATGTTCTTGGAAGTGTTGAACTGCTTGTGAGTTTAAAGCAAATTAACAATACTTCTTTTTTTCCCTCTTGAAAAGCTGTTTTACAATATGTCTCTTGTAAACTTGCAGCTTTCTAAGTTTCTGTATCAGAATTTGAATTGATTATGGGATTTGACGGATTGTATCCCATTAGCTCTTTGGCTTGTAGGAAACAGCCCTTGACCTATTTTTTTAAGCTTTATTTCATAACTGTTTTCAAAACTGTCTGAAGATCAAAAAAGCAGGGTCATTCATTTAAATTTACTTTAAAGACCAGTGGTTCATGGCTAATGAATGTATGGTTTATTAATCAAATGTATGTAGCTGAAAGAAGCCAACTACAATTCACTTACAATTGCGATTTTACCCTATTTTAACGTTATTTTAATGAGCTACAGATTTGAATGTGGGCTTTGTTCATCTGTTGCTTCCACTCAATTGCAGTTTCACCCTAAGAAGACACAAGACAGATTGATCAGGCTTCCAGTCATTGTGAGACTTAAATGAAGTGAACAGGGCCTTATGTTTCAAAACCAAATGAGAGGATTAAAGCAACAAAAAAAAAAAATTCTCCTATGTTATCTGTCTGCTGTTCTTAAATTTGATTAAGCTACTTGCCACTAAGCACTTTTGGTTTTACTGTAAATACAGCCTAGAAATAAATTTTCATGGCCGCAGGCACCAATCAGCAAGTGATACCATGAATAATTAGCACTTAGAAACACTTGTTCATGTTAGAATATTTCTTTGATTGCCATTTCCAAAAACACACTCAGATAATAGGACAGTACATTTCCTTAAGGTCTAATTGGGATAGAGCTCCATGCCAGCAGTTACAATAATAATATAAGCAAACTTTTCAGAATATTTGGATTTTGTGTGTGTGTATGTGTGTGTGTGTGTGTGTAGTGCAAGTTTGTCTTTTATGAGAACAGAAAAAAAGAATAGTTTCAAGTTAAACTATAACAATTTGATGCATTCATATTTTATTTTTTAAACTACAGCATTCAGTTTTGGGCTATAAAAGGCACTTTTGAACCTGAATATGACCATATCTAATATTACCTTTGCAAAATATATGCAGATTGCAATGACCTGTAAAATAATTAAATGGCCTGTGAAGACAATATAAGCAAGAATTCTGTATCCTACTTTATTCTTTTCTGCTTTATTTTTATAAGCTCTCCGATTCGCTTGAGAATATCTGATAGGGAGTAGCAATTCTTGTGAGTTATACTGAACATAAACTCTAGGAACAGCAATGTAGAAGCATAGCTCAGTTTTATAGACTTTTGGTCTCGTTTGAATGTTTAACTTTTGACATAAGTGTGTTTGAACTGTGAAGTCCATCAAGAAATACTTTGGAAATATTCATCATTCCAGTAATAATGTTCTATTTTCCAAATATGTTTAATTTGCCTATTCTGTATTTGATTTTGATGCAGATTGCATGTCCGTATTTGATGTATGCCTTTTTTGTTCTAAATTGCCTTTTGAGTTTCTCATTAGAAACTGTTTAGTAACATTGCAATCTAAACTATCTGCCAATGATCCCACATTTCTTGTGTACCCAAACTCCCACCCTACTCTAATGTGACTTTCTGTGCAGAAAATCCATGGCTGCAGATTCTGATGGCCTGATTAATGTGGGGTTGTTCTCTCAAATGACTTTACAGATTGAGATTTTGAATAAGAAATATATTTTGTTAATGCTGAGACATTTTGCAGGTATTAAAAATGCTTTTAGAGTAGGAAAAAAGCTATTAATCCCTTGAAATAAATATTTTTGGGAATTGTTCTTTATACATTGTTTTGCCTATTTTAAGTACAAGCACCGGCTAATTATTGTGGGATCACCATGGAGCAGGTTAAATTTACAGCTGGTGAAACTGAGGCAGAGGTGGCAAAACTCGACTTTCTGGGGTGGTTAAGCATGTATCTCCAGTGATTGGCATCTCTATGGGACAACTGAAGCACAAGCTGCCATAACGGTGCACTTTTAATTTAGCTGCGGTGAGAGCAGTGAAGGGTGAGGAGGCTGTGGCAGTGCAGTGGTCGGCACATGGACTTGGGGCAGCCTAGGAAAATCTTCCCTGATGTTGTCTGTAGCACCAAGTTGAAAGCTGAGGTTTGCCTCACTGGACTGTGAGCTGTACCTTCATTCAGTATCCGAAGGACAAATGCAATCTAGAAATTGTGAGATTACGCTCAGATTTGGGAGTCCCAGACTCCCAGATTTGCATGGCTTTCTCTTGAGTATTCAGACTCTCCTTGTCTTGTTTAAGTGTTAGACTAATGTCTATCAGCCTCAGGAATTAAATGTGCGAGAATGAACACATTGATAAGAAAAACTAATTTATAATCAACACTGACTCTTTATGCAAAAATTTAGAATAATACAGGTCTTAAATCTGTCTGATTCCCACACATTGTTTGTTTTTAAGTAATGTGCTGCATGAAGTGCATTTTTTGTGTTCCAGGGAGATGTTCGTTAATAGACCTTTGTTTTTTTCTCAGTCTTTGTGTGACCATATGTAAACTTGAGGAACCGAGTTCTGTTGTGTGCATCTGTGTCTAGCTGAAATCAAAGGTGATTAGACATTTTTCATCCCAAATGATAATTTAGTTGAAAAAAATATTGGTGGTGAATTTGAAGCACAAACATATTTGCCTTCTGTATGTTAATCTTTATGCAAGCCATGTGATATTATTTAAGAAGAAGGCTCTAAAAAATATCTGCTTATATTTTTAATAGAGTTAGATTACTTTATATTTCATAAAAGTATGTATGAAGGCAAAAGCAAAAGTGTGATAAAATTTTGTAAAGCATTTGTGGGCTCGTTTTCTGCAATGCAGGGTGTTTGGTGGCACAGTCAGTGAATATTTCTGTATAGCTTTGCAGTGTAAAACAAATTTCTTTTGACATTCAGTATATGTAAGTAACCAAGAATATAGTTCATTTCATTTAGTGTTCAGTAATCTAAAATCAAAGCATTTGGAATATTAACACTTAGTTTTGATATAAATGAGTAATCTACCATGTATTAAGCTTCCTCTGTTTAAACTGAAGTTTCCAGATAGCACAGGATACCATCTGTATTTTTTCATATTATTATTGCCCTCATAATAAGTTCAAGGTGAGATTTTCAGGCAGTAAGCTGCAAGTCAGTTTTCATATAAACACTTTAGAAAAGCCATCTTGACATCAGTGGCTTATGCAGTCTTCCATCTATAATGTAAATGACTACACCTGCGTTATTTTTATTTCTTTGTTATTTTTTGTCCGCTCATTTAAAAATGCTTAAAGCATTAAAAAAGTTTCTGCAAATATGTGTGAAAGGAGACAATTGTTCTTGTAGGAAAGGCCAGGAAAACACACAAAAGAGGCCACAGAGAGACGATAAACATAAAGGTCCAGGAGGTATTATGATGAGGTTCACAGATACTGTGTTCCAATCAAGCTCAATAAGCTCTGAATTCCTATTATGTTTCTCAAGCCTCCAAAAAGACATGGGAAGAAACCAAAAGTTTAAGTCAAATAAAAAGCACTTAAGCCATGAGCACATGAATGTATAGCTGGGTAATGGAGCTTTCATCTCTGAAATAAAAACAGTTCAATTCAATTGGAACTGAAGTTTCTTCCCCCTTTGAAAAAGTTTATTTTAATGAGTTTCCATTTTATGCGTGGGCTGTTCTTTAATCGATGCTGCTCCATTGAAGTTTTACCCAATGAAGACACAAGACAGATTGTCCAAGCTTGCGGCTATTGTTGGGAGTTGATGAAGTGTATGGGCCCTTATGGTTGATAACAGAAGTAGATGGTCAGAGCCAATAAATAAAACTTTAACTCTGATTGTTGGGTGTTTTATGCTGAAAAGCTTTCTATTACCATGAATCTTCGGTTTTGAAGGACTTGTGAACCCAAAGGCAGCTTGTAGCTCTGTCACACAGACTAAGTTGGTCAGACAAGCAGCAATCTGTCCTATCCAATAAACCCAGTTTTGTCTTTTAAATTCTAGACTTCTCTTCAGGAATCAACATTGTTAATATCTTGACAGACCATTAACTTCATAATACATGTATCTGCTGCCCTGTTGATTTATCACAAGAAATTGATGTTTGCAGGAGTTAAATTGTGCTGTCCTTGATTGTGTTTTTACAAAGCACATATCAGAAAAAAAAATTTTAACAACTGAAAGCCTGTGCTAATGTTTGAGGACATTAATAAAATGTTTTTGTGACATCACTGAGAGTCACAAATGCAGAAGAACTCCAAGATTATTCATATTCTTTATATTAAGGAAAGAGGATATTAACTTAGAGGTTTGAGGGTTTTTAATAATAAATGAGACTTGTTTAACAGATACAGCAGTCTTAGAGCCAGACATGTTTGTCACTTGGTCCAAAGAGGACTCAGTGAACAGAAGAGCAAATAAAAATTCAATTAAAGTACTCTGCATATTTACTCAAGAAATGTCATTCATTTCAATTTTAAGAAGAAAATCTGTTCAACATTTGTGTTACAACTGGTTTTGTCCGATCAACAGTACTTGGAGTGTGGTAGCTAGTGGCTGGAGGTGTCATGCTGATGCAGTGGATGATATTTGGCTTTAGAGGCATTGTGTTTTCTGGAATTTCCTGATTCTTGGGGTGAAAGGGAAAGAGAGGGGGTGAGAAATCCTGACTGCCTGGGAAAATGCAGGGAGTTCAGGTGTGAGTACCATTGCAATGGATTGCAGTAGGGAAAGGGCAAGGTTGCTGGAAGCAGGAGGGAGGTTTCTCTGGGAATGTCAGTTGTCTACTTGCAAGAAGGTCAGTTAAGATCAGCCCCTCCTAACCTTCCAAGGTTCTTACTCTTCTTCATCATCTAGTTATCAGAACATCTTTCGTGAAGTAGCATGGCTAGTATTTGTCATGTGTGGTATGCTCAGTTACTCCTTACATCTGAACACAAGGAAACACCTTTTTACCATGAGGGTGGTCAGGCATTGGAACAGGTTGCTCAGGTAGGTTATGGAGTCCCTATCTGTCAATCATGGTCCTGGACAACCAGCTATAAATCACCCTGCTTGAGCAGGTGGGTAGGACTATATAATTTTAGAAGGTCCCTCCCAACTTAAACAATGGCAAGTTTTTGTGTACTGTGCAGTATTTTGTTCTGGTAGGCATGGTTGTGTAGGTTCTAGTACTCCTTGTTACAATGTGTTTCAGGAAAGAGAGGAGAAAGATGTAGCTTGCATATGGAGTAGAGGTCAGATTGGCCACCAAAAACTCCTCTGCTGTAATAATGATATTTTAAACTGCAATGGTAAATAAAGCAACATCCTCTCATATACAGGACGTGGAGAAGGTGAGAAAATATTTTTGGTGTATACTTATTATGCCTTAAAAATCACAATTTGTCTTAATAGTAATAATGTTAATACAGTGGTGATAATATTTATACCATTTCTTTACTAGGGGGCACTGTACTGAATGCTGTTCATCATTCTTCACTCGTACATTTGATGGGGATGAAAATTCCATCTTCATCATTATTTTCTTTCATTAGGTGACCTGTGTTTTGTCTATCTCCTGGTGGAAGTTTGCCTTATGAAAAGAAGTGGTACAGGAAAATAATGTACAAGGTGTGGGAGGTCAAAAGGATGCATTTAGTGTCCATCAAGGAATCCTTGACTTTAGCTATGGTGCTCCTAAACTTTGCACCACTATGTGCTTAAGGACTGGATTTTGATTACGTATGGAAACCCTTTACTGTACATGCAGTACAGTAGCCACAACTGCTATGCAATATCCTGACCCTGGTCTTCATAGCCATAAAGATCTTATATCTTTTGTAAATAATACATTGTGTGCCGAATGGTATTACCATGCTCTTGCAAGCATGGTAACACATGCTTGCAAGAGCATGGCAACACATCAAACCCTGTGTTAGATGTTGCAGTGGAATAAAATGTTTTGTGTATAACTGTTGGGATGTGGGTAGCTGAAAAGGCTGAATTTAGAGTAATAAGCTCTGCAATACTTGGAGGAAAGCCAGCTACTAAAATGTCTGTGAAGAGTGGACACAGATGAAGCCAATTCCATGGCAAATTGAAGATCAGGCTAATTTAGTGTTAACCAAATTTTAGCACCCAAGATGAGATGCTCAGGCCCTTGTGCCAGTGAGTGTCCTAATTGCACAAATCACAAAGAACTTAACCATCATTTGCAGTGTGCAGGATCTGTTTTGCCTCTCACAAAGCCACTGACTGAAAGGATCCAAAGGCTTACTACCATCCTACTCCAATTGATGGCACTTCTATCCATATTGCGTTTATCAGTCCATTGCTGTGGAAGAATACTGTCTTCTAGGGACAGGTGGTAGCATGACCTCTTAGTAAAACAGAGATCATCCATTTTCATGAACCAGATCTTACTGCTTTCTGTGTCCTGTCTGTAATATTCTTAGAGATTTAAACAGGAATAATGGTACAAAACTCTGGATATTATTGTATTATGTTATGTTGAGTGGTTTTGTGAAAGCAGATCTCCTTGCTGGGGAATGTGCAGTGTGGACTCCTGCAGATGAGATTCATTCCTTTGTCATTGCCCATCTCTGAAGCTTCATTGCTAGCTCTTTCCCTGAGAGGGGCTGTACAGATATCCCAAATAAGAGCAGCCTGGACACCCCAGAGAACCCACTGAGCATGAGAGAGGCACAACCAGCAAACAGAGACTCACTTTGCCATCCTGGTTAGCACAAAGAGAATTCTCTGGCAAGGTTCAGATTACAGAGCTCTCTCTGAGCAGGGAGAGTGATTCTCCTTCCTAGGGCATCTAATTATGAATCTGTTCCTGGGTATTTCTGGTACAGGGATGTGTGCTTGCATTTTCCTCATGAGAAAAAATTATTCCTATCCCTCTAATTGCATGTGGTAGGAATTTATTATTTTACATTTAAATCAGTTTTATATAAAGTTTCTTTTGCCTTCCAATATACCTCACATTATAGAATTCCTTTAATTAATCTACTAATGGAATCAGAGAGTCTGAAGGTTGTTTTCACAAAGATGCTCTGAAGGATGGGCATCTGTATCCATGCTTTGCCTTGGACAGACTAATGCATCTGGGCATTTTACCAGTTTCAGCAGTTACACATTGAGCAAAAGGGTGCTCAGCAGTTAGAGTCTGCTGGTACCCCAGGTTACTTCCTTCCTAAAAAAAATGCTCTCTTCTCTGATACAGCATCAGTAGAGCTTGGTGACAAGTATCAAAAAGGAGAAGTGTAGCATGAGTTGGGTTTTGTGGTTTACCAAAAGGGAGGGTTGTTGGAGGACTGCTGTTCATCATATAACATAATTAAAAATGTGCAGTTAGAATATCAGCTGTATTTTGAATAAATTTTCAGCCATACTTGCTTTTGCCTGCTTCACCTGCAGCTATGACACTTGGGAACTATGGAACATATTAGGAGCAAGGACTTTGGCTGTAGGAAAGGACAGCACTGTATGTAAACCCCTGTTGAGGCTGCATCTCAGGTCCCTAATCATGCTCCAAGCTCCAGCTTCATCTGGGAGCTGCACAGCCATTTAGTAACAGACTTTGTCTTTTCTGGTCAAACTGGAACAGTTATTGACGGGAAGTCTGAAACCCCATGTTGCATCAAGCAAGATGATGGGTTTTGTCAGGTCATTGAAGCACTGACAGCTGACTTCTAAGTCTTTGGAACATAAAGCAGCATCCAGTAGGAAAACTGTACCTGCTAAAGTAAACTTCTTTTGCCAGAAGATAAAGAGGATTGGAATTCGCTTTATATGATAAAAGTACTGGCTAGAGGCTGTAATCGCTGGCTGTCCTTTATTGTAATCCCCCAATTGCCAGATACGGGTCAAAAAGGTAAGATGTACTCTTTTGTACCAAAGCAGTGGAGTAATGAGGACATCTGTTTTCATATGGTACTTGACACACACTACCAGAAATTTGATGTCATGCTGTCCAAACTTGTACATCATTGCAGAATTGCATTAGCTTTTCTGATTGATTCTGACAAGTCACTGACAGTTTTTGAGGTGAAACACAGACATGACAAAGGGCAAGCAGAGGCTGCATATGTCAGCTGGAACACTCCCTTGTTGACTTAAAAGGGTGAAAATCTCTCAGTCTTGTCTCTATGTGCCCCTTGCTGCTGTTTAAGCTCCCCAGCCTTGCAGCTTTAGAAATTATGTGATTACAGGAGTAGATCCTTCTGAGATTTCACTTCAAAGAATTATAGTGCTAAGGAATATTTTTTTTTCATGGGTTAATGTGCGTACCCATAAGTTAAAAAGTGTAGTTCAGTAAATTTATTCATCATGAATCATGAAAGGTTGATTTCCTTTATTGTATCACACTATAAACATAGTAATTTTTGGGTTGTATTTATACATCTATAAACTTCATTTACCCTCATGGTGTCAAGCAAGACCATTTCCTTTCCAGAAAGTGTTGACATATATGTACAAACACATAGTGTTTTAAAATTACAATGCTATGAAAAAAGAAATTGTTAGCTTGCTTGTAATGTAGGGGCTTGGGGTAGTTGATTTTTAAGAAAAATAAGGACAAATTGCACAATGATGATATATACAGGTTTGCCAGTTCTGAAACAACACAGGATTCCCTCTGGTGCTACTGTTAGTAAGGTCGCACCACTTGTTCTCAATACATGTATTTCTAGGTATGCTAGCAAAAGAGCAAATGATGTGCTGTAACAGAGCAGGTCAGAATCCCATTCCATATTACCATTTCCCATTCTATGTTCTGCTCCAAACCTTCTCTTTGGGATGGATTATAATTTTTTGACCATGGCTTGTTTTGTCCATTTCTTGAGAATAAGCTGATCAGCAAATGGAGACCAATATTGCAAGTCTGTGGAGCTGAGACACTTAGTGATCAAAAAAAGCAGTGAAAGAAGGATGTAACATAAATGGGAGAATAGTGTATTGCATTTGGTTTATTGTGCTAGACTTGGACACTGGTCAGAAAGGATCAGCTCATATATGCCTTGGTTTTGCAGATAGGTGTGTGTTACACTTGTTTGGCTGATTTACACTTTTTCATAAGAAAACAAAAATGCAGTGATCCATTTTAAGTGAGATCTGAAGTTGGAATTTATTATTTGAATTAAAAGATAGATTCAAACTGTATGTTCTTATTAGTAAAAGAGAGTTCCCCTTTCATATTTTGATTTGGTTTGGTTTGGTTTTCTTAAATTAAGTAGACTAGGTCTTTTTGGAATGAGTCCAGAGGAGGGCCACAAAGATGATCAGAAGGCTGGAGCATCTCTCCTAAGAAGACTTGAGTTTGTTCAGCCTTGAGAAGTCCTAAACAACAAATTCTATGAATGTTGTTTGGATCAATCTTTTTCATGAGTTTAAACATTTAATTTTGAAAGGCTTGTGATCTCTCAGTTAAGTAAGTGGAAGGCACTTGTAGACAGCATTAACAGCTCTTCCTACAGAGGAATATGTCAAAGAACTAATATGTGAAGCAAAACACCAAAGTTCCTCACATTATTGTCATGTACATTCCAAGAGCCCTTTTTACCATAGGGCCCTTTCCCCTACTTGGCTCTGTGAAGTTGAGCCAGTTAGACCATTTCAAAGTATTTGATGTGTGGTCACCTATCTTCTTTTTCCTTTGGGGATGCAGGCATCATCCTCTGGTTGCAAGGGACTTGCTTTTCTCAGTTAACCATTGTGGACACCTGAGATGCAAATCACCGACTGGCAGAGATTCAGGGATTATACTTTGAAAGCTCCTGACATGTCGAGTCCAGTGTTATTTCACATGCTGTTTGAGCTGCTACTGCTTTCCTGATTGTGTAGTGGTCGTGGTGGTGTTTACAGGTGTGGTTGATATTTCTGTGGCTGTAGAGAACTGTGGAGGAATAGGCAGGCACACCAGAAACTGCATTGCTGCTTAAGTTCTGTCATGGGACTGTCAGACTTCATATGGACAGAACTGGCTCAAGCAAGAGAGTAAACACAACTTCCTCCATCTCCCACTTGGAAGAAAAAGCAGAAGCACGTCATGATCATCTTTGATTGTTTCAGATTCTAGGCTGAATCATTCATATTCAAGAATGATTTGGTTCTGTTTTGGACACCAAAGAGACTTGCACAAGTTGTGCTCTCTTTTGGGAAGCCTTGTGGTGACCAGCTTGAGCTGGGTACTCCTGCAGGAGAGCAATAATGAGACAAACAGCAATACAACAGCTGAGATACAAAAAAATGTTGACTTGTTGCTGCATTTCACATCCTTAGTGCATCCTTTTGCATTCATTTTGTATTTACAGTGCAAGTTTGCATATCAAACCATACATCACTATCAAACTTAGAGTATTTGGGACAGATACACCAGAAAAGGTGATCAGCATATTCCTTAAAGCATCTTTGGTTTTTCTTAAATGCTGTTGACTCGAATATCCATTGTATTTTTTGTGATGAAACTTGGAGATATATAAAAAAGTATTCTCTGTTGGTTGTGCATACATAATTTGAGCTCACCAGCTGGAATCACATGTATATGTAAATGATGGCAGATTTGGGCTCATAATTGTTCAAATTGGCTATGGCATTTGTTATGTCAACCCTGTGTTCTCAGTGCTGACACTTTAGATTTCAATCAAAATTTTGTTAGGCAGAAGTCATAGAAAACTCTATTCTTTTAAGTGGGTGACTTTCTTGTGATACAGTCTGGATCTAGCATACATTTAAAGAATTATTTTAGCAAATGGCAGTCTTTTAATAGTTTAGTCTGTGGCATAACCTTAACAGGTTATATTCTTCAGAGACTTCCAAGCTGCCCATCAAGATAGTGTCCAGTACTAATTATGTATATTTTTCTTCATTTTGCAAATGTAAAATAGAATGCCTTTCTTGTTTTTTCAAATCTCTGTTGCTATTTTGTCCTCCTCATCTGCATGGGCATGCTGTATGTATGGATTATTAGGGACAATTGCTAGCTGCAGCAATGCCATTTGTGAAATAAGAAGCTATATTACATTACTTTTAGAATCATAGAACCATTAAGATTGGAAAGGATCATTGAGTCCAACCTTTGACCACATCTAAACACCACCGTGTTTAAACCACTTAGTGCCACATCCAGTTGTTCCTTGAACACTTTCCAAGATAGTGATTCCACCACCTCCCTGGGGAGACAATTCCAGTGCTTAACCACCCCTTCAGTGAAAAAATTCTCCCAGATGTCCAACCTGAACTTCCTCTGAATCTGTTTCCTCCAGTTCTGTTACTTTTTGGCTGAGGGAAGAGCCTGACCCCCACATGGTTACACCCTCCTTTCAGGCAGCTGTAGAGAGCAATAAGGTCCCCTCTGAGCCTCCTTTTCTCCAGGCTAAACAACTCCAGCTCCCTCAGCTGCTCCTAGGACTTGCTCTCTAGACCCATGGGGTTGTTGTGACCCAAGTAAGGAGCTGTCAGTTGGCCTTATTGAACCTCAGCCCATCAATCCAGCTTGTGCAGATCCCTCTGCAAAGGTCTGTTCAGCCCACAACATACTTCTGGTGTTCAGCTTTTCCAAATTGTTGGCTGTTTCGTTGACATATGCTGTGATTTTTCTGGCATGCCTAGAAAAATCCCTCTCCCTTCTCAAGCCTCTGAAGATGTCAGGTTTCTGTCCATCCCAGGCTTGATCTCTGGAAGTTTGCAGCTTGAAAATAAACAACTGTGGCTATTTTTCCCTCCTTAGAAGTTCTGTAGCTGCAATTATTTTTTAAGCTTTCCTTTATTTATTTGCTGTTGCAGTTCCTTTGATTCTGAGCACAATCACACAGATTAACAGGAATCAGAGCAAACCTGGGCAGGCAAATGGCTGCTCTCATAATATTTATAAGAGATAATGCCAACAGTTTCTCAGTTTACCACAGTCCTGACTCTTCATTAAAAGGAATTGAAAATGCAGAGCTGTCAGCATTAAAACCAGGGAGTGACTAGCACAGAAACATTAACTGATCTGGACTGTCACAAAGTACATTTTGGTGTCTTAGTTAGGTAGGGCTCAAGCAGAGTAGAAGTGCCTTAAGGCACAGACCAATTCTGAGCTTTATGTTCAGAAGCATTTTACAGCCATGATAATGTATCTCTGAAATTAAGCATCCTAAGCATGGCTGATTGTCTTTTAGTTAATTTATCACTGTGGAGTACCTATATAGTCACTAACAATGACAGGCTGTAGTATGGACAGTAAACCCTTCCCATGGCAGACTGCATCTGCAGGCTTTGTCTGGACCTGTGATATAAATGTTCCTGATAGGCCTTGTTTTCCTACCAGACAAGGTTGGTTATTGTCCCTGTTTGTGCATATGCATGTGAGGGAAACAAGGGACCATGCTGATTAAAGCTGGAACTTCTCCAGTTCCTCCTTACCATCCCAATCTCCTCCTGTCCCCCAGCTTATCCCAGCAGAGAACATCTAACTTGTGTCCCCATCTCACAGCACATCAGCTCCTGCACTAGGCACTCCTCTGTCAGAGACACACAGATTTTATCATCGACCTTCTCAGGAAAAGTGCATTTTAGACATCTTCAATGTAAATACATAGCTGCACTTCTGACTAGATAGGTGCTTGGTTTTGCCATCAGCAAAGTCTAAATTTCATGCAGTGGTTGTAGGTCTGATGCAATAGGTCACAATACCTTGGTTTCTGAGAATTGTGTTCCTGTGGAACTGCAAGTCTGGGGTGTATATTTTAAATTGCCTTTATGGTGGTAAGTAGTCATTGGTAAGATCATGTTTGAATTTGTTTGGTCCAGTGTCCATGAGACCAGTGTGTGTTGACATCCTGAAGTCCCGATTTGTGTATTCCATTCAAACTGTTGATTATGTCCTGATGGATAGCCTGTTAATATGGAGCTTAGCCCAGTACCTCTATGCCACTGGTTTTAGTATGCTGCTTAAAGGGAAGCAGTACTTTCTGCTTTCTCCCCTCCCACTCAGCTCTAAGGTGTGCTTTTTAGAAATAACAGTTTCTACCGTGGTCTGGATTTCATTGCAAGCTATTGAAGAAACAAATACTGATGCATTCTAACATTTCAAAAGCATTACTGCACATTTGCCATTTTGGTTGAGTGTGGTAACACCATTTCAGCATTAAGTTAATTGTAAGGAAAGTGCTCCTGGGCATGGCAGCTTGGTTTCTGTACCAAGATCTGGATTTCTAAAAACTTGCTGATTTATACCCCATTAGATCCAAATGTTTTTATGTTATCAAAAGATTTATAAGTAAACCTTTTATTTAGAATGCTTTGTTAGGGTGTAAATTATAGCTAGTGCTGAGGAAAAATAGAAAAATATTTCTCAGGAAAGGTAATTGTGGTGACTTTTCTCCTCAAAGCAATTCTTTGTCAGCTTGAGAGAACTAAGGAGGTAAAAGGTAGGACATGCTATATGGAGACCAAACACAGAAACGGGGTATGAGATTAGGATAGGCAGACACATTCACTGATCCAGGAGTTATTCCTCAAAGTTCAGGGCAAACCCCACATCTCCTGTATTTTCTTCCCTTAAGAAGAAAGGCTTAGTTCCTCTATGAAAATGTTATTTATGGGCAAAACAACCTGCCCATCAAATTTTCTGTCTGGAAATTAAAAATACTTTGATGAGAAATGATAAGGCTGCGGTGGAAGGAGTTAGATTATGTTTGTCTTCCAGAAACAAGCAAGGCTTTGAGCATCCTCTTAAGCCTTAATTTCATCTAGGCAGTGTCTCATTTCAGAGACTGACAGGTAAAATGATTGGTGTCAGGAAGGCAGTTTTCTCTTGGCTCCTGGCACCCTTCCAGTGCTGTGATTCGTGCCCCAACACCTTGCAGCACCGTTTTCCTTGCTCTGCAATGGTTTTGTGCTCACAGCAGAACTGAAGATCCACCTACAGAGGTCTCTGCAGTGGAGCTTTGAGGAGAATGGATTTTTATGTAGGGGAGTAACCATTCCTTATCAGTTTGAATGCAACAGTTGCATAGCTGATATGCAAGAGGACAAAGCCCAAAGGCACAGAGAAATTTGAAGCTTAGCAAACTACAAGGGTTCAAAATGTAAGGGTGGTAATATTGTTAAAGATAGATATAGATATAGGTATAGAGATATATCAGCTTTTATTTTGGACCCTCTGCTTTCAAAATACTACAACTTTCTTTTTAAAAGGGGATAGTTTGTATCCCCCCAAAATGTTGCGTACAAGATTTGGCTCAGTGGAAATTGATACAAGGGGTTTTGGATTCTTTGATTCAATAGCAGAAAAACCACACGTATTAAAATAGGGGAGGGGGATTGGTGGGACTTCACTAATTTTTGAGTAGACAGATGTTTCCTGAGATGTTAAAATAAATTCATTTGTTTGTAGGTAAGATAATATTTAAAATGCAAGCCCTCAGTGTAACGTTGTAACTGAACATTCATGGAGCCATTCTTTCAGCTGTTACAACTCCTTCAATCATGGAAGGTGACAGGAGTACTTCTGAGAGCTGTAGGAGCTCTTTCTTCAAGCTTTGGTGTCCCTGCTGTTTCACAAAGTGACTTATCCACATTTTTCTGTGCATGTTTGAGAGTACACAAGTGGCCTCACATACCAAATAGCTTCTCAGTTACTGGCACTTGGTACAAGACCAAACTCAGTGACAAGATTTCTCTTCAGCAGACCTTATATCATGAACTTTCAGTATGTACTGAAAGGAAGATACCAAATCAAAGCAAGTTTTCCTTCAAAGAAGCCAAGATATCTTCCCACTGAGAGAAATTTTCTTGCCAAATGCTGGCTCTCCAACTGTGGCCATCTTGACTGGGGAGCTATTTAAAGCAAGGATGCAATTTTTTTTTTCATTATGGCAAGACTTGCTTTCACTTCTCATGGATGGCTGAGATGTTGATGCTCAAACGTTCCTTTAAAAGTATGTTCAGACAGAAATTAAGATCAGGAAATTTCAAAAGGAAAGTGATAATTGGGATGAACTGAAAGTAGAATTAAAATGGACACTGTTAATATAAATATCTGTGTTGTTTCTGCTGATATAATCATATTCATTTCTCTTTATCTGATATATTTTATCCTTATTTAAGTCAGAGCACACCCCACATGGTTGTTGCATCCACTTGAATGTACACTGTCTCTTATACTCTCTGACATGGTTTATATCAGGTAAAGAAGGGGCATCATAGGGGTGGCTCAGAAACTGGGCCCAGATATGCCAGTATTGTTTAAGATAAATGACAACGCCTTGGATGAGAAACTGTCCCTTGTCTGATCCCTTGGACACAAAACATGGATGTGGCATTATGTGCATTAGGAGGCATCTTGTATGAATTTGGTTTTCCAAGTTCGCTGCAAGGTTACTTGCCATGGAATAAGTACTTGGTGCTTCACTGCTTATTACTGTTGCCCTTATGATGAACAACCAGTGTTTTATTGACAGAAAAGAATTACCTTTTCCAAAAACTTGCATCACTTAATTATCTAGGTTATGTAGGCAAATACAGCTCCTTACTACCTAAACACCAGCCATAGAACTGAACTTTTTTATTTAAAGGCATGAAAATGCACATGCCTGGTTTTAATTGGGTTACCTCATTTTCTGATTTCTGCCCTTGTTATACAAAAAAGGCTTACATTCATCTAACCTTCCTTCCAACCACACTGTTCTTGTTGCTGTTTTCTCCATTGCTGTATCCCCTGCCACCAGTCTTCTGGTGAATCAGGTATATGATGAACACATGATTATCATCTGCTCATGTCTTCTAGCCAGACTATGCCAGATCTCACAGATTATTTTGCATAATGTCTTTAAGAGACCACCTTTCCTCTCCGTCTGTGTATCTCACATGCTTGTTGGGCTCCCTGGTCTGTTATGCCTTAGTTATTGCACCTCAGCATATGACCACTGGGGATGAATCCATCAAATGCAACATGCTTAGTTGCATTTTTGCAGTCTCTCATGGTTTGGCTTCTCACTGATTCAAATAACCTTTCATACAGTATCCAAATTATTTACATACTCTTCCTTATCAGCCCAGAATGCCAGTTCATCTTTGAGGATATTGAGGATATTGCCCTTGAGAAATGACTTTCAGAGCTTGCATTTCCTTGTGACTACACAGAAAATAGTTTATCTGCTTATGTGCCAAGATGACTGCTAATTGATGTTAACTAAATGCTTTTCCTGTACTAATTCCTTCTGTCCTTAAACAGCTGCTATCTATTGTCTAAACTAGGATCTTTGAGGAAGTAAATGCCTTTTTCATTTGCTTTGGTTTTGTGCACTACCTGATGCAATGGGCTTCTGATCCATGATTTAGGTTATAGACACAGTTCCAAAAATAATAAAGTACAACTAGTTTGTTCTAGTGATTACCTCTAATAGCACTGTTTATGTCTTGTCCTTTTTATAGTTTTTACTTACAAGCAGTACCTTTTAAAGTCCTGTAAATTTCAAATTCAGAACAAATCATTCTGAGATTATAAAGTAGCAGTATCCCTAGCTAAAACCTTCCATAAATATTCAGGACTACTGAACACAAAAATAAAGAACACCACCAATATAGACTGCATTTCTGTTGTTATTCCAAGGCAGTTTACTGTCTTGGAAAAAAGGAAAATATTTTTTCTCCATGTGCTTATGTTTTATAGTACTTTGTTTATAAACTGTTAGACTGTTTCCCTGAAGGAAATTGTGAGAATGAATTCAAAGCCTGTTGAAGCTAGTGAAGCATTAGTCAGATTTAACATTTGTTTATTTGTGCCTTTTATACAGAAGGAAGGTTGGGTGTATTTTCTAAAGAAAAATACACACATCTGATTGCAGAGCTACAAAATTGGTAAATTGTCTTGAGGGCAGATCTGCCCCACGAAACTGATTTTTAATCATGTTCTTAATTGACTGAATGTAAAGATGACTCCTCTTTGAACAATCTCATATGGATAACAAAGAGAAATCCCAAATTCATTTATTGTTGGTTTGGACTTTTTCTGATTGATACTCCAGCCTTTGTTTGACAAGATAGGCATCACCAGAATAGTTACCTAGAAAATTAGTTCATAGTTTCTTATACACAGATTTTAGTTTTAACTCAAAAACAGTGGCCTCTTTGCCAGAGGCAAATTCTAATCTGGCAGGCACACAAGGCCCTAAAGACTTCAGAGGAGCTGAGCAGAATGGCCCATATATCTCGTTTTAAAGCTCCCTGCGATAGCTTTGAGTCCAGTGAGGATCTGTGTTGGAAAGATCTGCCTCTTGACACAGCAAAAGAGGAAGAAAGATTAGGCAGGCTCTGCATTCTCGGTGTGAAGGCCCAGTTTCTTTCTTTATCAGAATAACCTTAGCAATGGGCTGCTGGATATGATAAATGTGTTTTTTACCTAAATCAAGATGATGATGCTTCTGATGGTCCTCACTGTGTCATCATGATTTTGTGCTACAAATGATCAAATAGAGGGTGGGGGGATTCTTAAGAACTAGTAAGAGGAAAGAGAACATGTGTATTACCAGCAAAGCTTTTAAATTTCCTAAATTTGATGAGTGTGCTGTGTTTTTTTGAAAACGATTACTTTTTGGGGAGACTTAGTAAGATTAGAGTGTGTGTCACTTATCTGCTGATGTGTGTGTTTATGTAAGGCATGCACATTGAATAAATGTACATGTAAAGAGATTGCCTTAGACCCATTCACACTTTCACATGGATCTGCTGCTGAGATAAGTGCACACAAAATTCAGATGCAGTAAGCTTTCAGATAAATGGGACAGGACCTCTGTTGCTGAAAATTAGCAGAGCTCCTTTGACATCAATGAGTGTAAATCCACAGATCATCCCTTCTGACCCAGCCCACCCTGCCTCAATTTGCATATACCACTCTTTTCCTTTCTCCTGATGAACTGGATGGCTCTTCCTTTCTCCCTGTGCAGAAGGGGGTTAGTCCCAGGTCTGGAATTAGTCTGGGAATCCCAGATTCTGTCCAGCTCCAGCTGTTTAGCAAAAACCCTCTGGGCTGAAATTGTCTTTCTCTAGCACTTCAGGGGCTTGCTTGCTCAGAGGAGTGATTGTGCTGGAATAAACTGAAGGCCCAGAAAACTGTCATCTCAGGAGACTCTTATCTTTGTGCAGTAACATCTCGTACACTGTTTCCAGTGCCATTTGTCCTGTAGATGGCCAGGAAACCAAGAGATTGCATGCCTTTTGAAGGTGTTTGTTTTGACTTCAGTACGGCCCAGATATCCCCAAAGGAATTCAGTCATCTTCCCATACAGTAAGAAAATGAAATCTGGTACGAAAACAAACCACAGGTGATGGTTTAAGGAAGATAGGCCAGGTGAAATGTTTGCTGCAAATCCATGGCATGCTGCAGGATGTTTCTACTGCTCCTTCTTTTACAAGGTTAGGAACTTCTTGAACTGATATAATGATTTATTGGAACTGAGCACAAGACAACTTGTCATCAGAAATCACCATAAAGCTTGGGGAGAAACACAAAGGATTCCTCCACATTTCCATACTGTGGTATTAAAACTCACTGTGTATATTTTATATATATATATATATACACATACTATGTACACATATATTTATAAAGCTCTATAGGTACTTTTTTAAGTAAAAGAAAAAGCATAAGATGGTTGCATCTTAAGGAAAAATTATCCTGATAGTTCTCTCTAAAGAAGTAGGCTCCACTTTAGAGAGAAGTAGGCTCCACTTTATTTTTTTCCCTTTAATGTGAATGCTCACAGGTTGTATGTTAGGCTTGTTTTGTTGGAGGAAGCTGGTTACTGAAGGAGCCTGGTTCTGAGAGCATAGGATTCATCCTTCAGGATTCAGAAGTCCTGAGGGGCTCAGCTGTCAGGAGTCATTGACATTTAAAGGAGAGGAGGCTGTCTTCTGTGAATACTATGCAAGTCTCTCAAAGGTTTTGAAAACATGGAGTAAATGCAAACTATATATATTGACTTGAAGGCAAGGTGCTCCTGGTAACCTGCATAACTGCAGATGTGAGCTGCTGCACCACCCTAGATTTGGGTACAGAGGATGAAATTCACTGTTATCCCAGGAGCACAGCTGATGCTGACATCCATTCAGATCCATTTTGTTAACAGAGGAAGAATAGAGATCTTCATTGTTAGTAAAAGCTGTTGTTGAATATGTTGGGATAAGAGAAAAAAATTACAAAGACAGATTCAAATTAATTTGGAGTCACAGAAGGGAGACTAGGAGGCATTTCAGTGATGTAGTAAATTAGTGCCGAGATCTCTCACCTCCAGCCACTGGGTTCAAACTCATGCCAAGCTGCAGGCTGATAACAAACAAGTGATTTAAACTGTGTCCTTACTAGGGCATGGCCATGGTTTCTTGTGCATGCCTCTCCTCAGCTGGAAAGTGTTTCTGTTATATTAAATGTCAGAATGTGGGATTATTGCTTTGTAAAATTTACAAAACTTATATATTTTCAACATTAATTATGATATTTAAAACAATAGGTTTGTCTTGATTAAATTAAACTATTTCAAAACACAGCAATTGAAATTAATGCAACTATTTTATATGAGCATTCTCACAGGAATATGGAAGCTGTTTATTCACTTATTTATATATGAAGAGTTAATGTGTGTATGCATATACTCATAGTCATTTTTTAAAAATAATAAAAATACTAGGGAAGGGAATTGTCTGTTTTAAAAACCTTAAACCCTTAATCTTTCCTTTTTACATAGTAGCTAGACTTGGATGTAGCTAATGTCATTTGGATGTTCAGTACAACATATGCTCAAAAGCACAGCCAGCTATATTGATAAGATAACCCTACTTCTCCACATACTATGGGTACAGATTTGAATTTAACACTGTTAAGCTGTGGAGGTGAAATGAGAGATCATGTGAGGCCTTTTTCAAAGATCCAACCATAAAGCATACATTCAAATGATACCAAGTGATAAATTCATAAAAGTGGAACAGCTCCATGTTTATGTTTCTCTCACGCTCCATAACTCAGACATTTTGCAGATATGTTTGGTTGTGCCATACGCTCTGCTTTTATCAGAAATTTACAAAGATCTGAATAATGTTATACAAAAATTGGGAGAAAAGCTCTGGTATTTTTCATTGTTGCGATTATGATCTGGTGCATGGTATAGGTGACAGAACACCTATATACTAGACAAGATGAGATACAACTTTCAGTAGGTATCTCAAACTGTGTGAAATAAATATTATTTTATGTATTTATTTTATTTTGGAAATGTATTATAATCTCTCATTGCTGAGGCAATATTTTATTAATCGTTCTCTCCTGGAGGAAAAATAATATCACAGTAGTCAGTTGGGAATTCTTACAGTTCTGGAAGCTGCACAAGACAGCTTTTATCAAGAAAATTACCTTTTAGAGAATTAGAGAAGCATAGATGTTTGTTAATAAAACCCCAAATGTATAGCCTAGAAGTGCCATTCTTGCTCACTAGAGTAATTCTGTTTACTTCAGGAGAAGGAACTATTCCTGTGACAGTATAAAGCACTGGTGATTTTTTTAATTTCCTAAATAATTCATCTCTGGGGATGGATAATGCATATTCGAACATTTTAATTGTAGTGTATTATATTCTATTTTCAGAATAAGAGCTAGCATATACAGTAATTTTCAGTGGTATTGTATAATGAGTAATGTCTCTGATTAAAGATTATTTATGTGCTAGGTTTTTTTATGATTATTATTTTTATTTACTCCATAGACATCACAAAATATCATGGGCTGGCATCTCTACAGTAGCTTGGAGCTGCTCTTTAAAATGTCCTTGACTTTAAATAAGTATATAGCCAGAATAGGCATATTCTTGGCTTCAATGTAATTTGCCTTAGTCCACTCTCTGACAAGGCTGTTTAGGAGGGTGGATGCCAGTGGTTTCCAAGAGGAAAATTTATACTGGGGGAAATTCAGCATTTGACAGTAACACAAAAGGACATGAGAGGCAGGTATGAAGGCACCTACTACAAGGGACTCCAAATTTTAATTGGACTTTTCTTTGCTTCTGCAATACTAACAATTGGAGAATTATCAATAATTAAATAAAAACAGTGGAATCCTTCTGACATAATTCAGCTTAGGGGGAGATATTAATGCACTGCATTATTTTAACAATGAGTCATGTGTTCTGCTTGGGCTGTATACTGGGAAGAGTGTGACTTTGCAAAGAGGAACATGAAAGGATAGCAGTATCCTTCTCCATTGCATTTTCTTGTTTTTTCACATGCTCTGTTTAGGGAATGGGATTGCTAAGAATATTTCTTTTTACCTCAATAAAAAAAATACTCTGCAGTTTGAATATTCTGTTTTAAATATAAAGAACCAGCCTAAATCTTGGTACACCTTTCCAGTAAGAATAGAGTTTAGAGTGCCTTTACAACTTTACCTGTTTGGGCTTTCAAGTTACCATTGCTAAAATACACCATCAGCTCATGGGTGCTGCCTCTCCTTTCATGTCTTGTTAAAGGCAGGGCTAACACGTCAAAGGGCATTGTGAGCCTCCCAGAGCCCTCCTGACTCTCTTCAGTTCCATATAGGTAGTCCTGAAGGCTAAATGCAAAGCAATAATGAGCTTTTTATTGCCACGTGATAGCTGTCTGATTTCTGATAGCTGTTTGATTTTCAGGTAATTGGTTCATTTGTGATAGAAGAGGTGAGGATGATTTAAGAACTTCTTGGAAACATGCCTCACTGCATTAGCAACTGAAACCAACCCAGACTTAGCAGAGGTTTTTTCATACTTTTCAGTACAGTACTTTAGAGGTCATTAAATGTGAAGTTAATTAATCCTTATGATTCCTTTGGGAGATGGAGGATTTTCATTAGTCCTGTTTTACAAACGGGGAAACTGAGATGGTTTCAGGTAGCTATGTGGTGAACCACTAGTGGAGCTAGAATGACAGCAGAACACCTCCTAACTGGTACATTGGCTTCTTCCTCAGCTGAAAACTATGATCTTTTACTGCTGGACTGCTGCATTTCCAAACTTTTTTATACCTATGCCCATTGTTAGTGCCTTAAGCCTCCTTAAGTTCAAGCTCCAGGTGTCACAAATTCTGTATCCAGTGAATGAGACATATTGTTAAGATGTCTGCCAAAATTTTAATTTAATAGCCTTGCCATTCATTACATAAGAATTCTAGGAGAGCATGAAGTGCAGGGCTGTTTTTGGTGTGTGCCATTCACTTCCTTTGACCACACCTGTGCTTCTCTCCACTTCTCTAACACAATTTCTTTTGTCTCTCTGTTGCTGGAAAATTTCTGACCCTGAGATCCATTTAAAGGCAGAAGCCTTGCTGAAAACACTCTCATTTACTGCACAATTTGCCCCCTGAAAAATATCTACTATTATGATACACTGAAGCTGTGGAAGAAGAAAACAAGCCTGCAGGTGATGGCTGGATCCTAACATATAAAGAAAGGGATACACTGACACTACACATCTTTAATTCTGATACTTCCCAATTTTAGGCTGGATAAAACAAGATGTTTTTAATTTGAGATTTAAAGTCTCATTCCTTGGGTTTGTTTCCCTTGTATTCTCAGAGGGCCCAAAGGAAGCACTCTGCTTGCCATTGTAGCAACAACTTCCCATGTAGGTGATGATGGCCCTCCCAACTCCAGCCTCCGAGACTACGGCACACACGCTGTTTTGGCTTGTTAGGGGATTAACAACTTCAGCTGAAAGCGTAATAAGCCTTTTATCCTTTAGGCACCAGCTATTACAGGGGGGCATGCACATCACGTTTGAGCAGTGCCCTATCTAGCAGGATTGAAAAAGAAACAAAGGAGGAGTGCAGGACAGTCGAGGGGAGAGACCGCAGCAGCCTGGGACAGGGTGTATTGAGCTCTGGATGGTTTTGCTTTCTGACTGATTTGGCTGCTCATGGGGTTGATACACAGTCTGCAAAGAAGAGGGCTCTGCTGGGGTGGTGGCTCCTGGGGACCCTGCCTCTGTCTGCCTTTAACCATGCTGTATTTCCTTTTTATTGCACCTGCAAGCAGTACTCGGGAGCAAGGCACTAAATTTTGTATACCGTCTGGATGTCAGCAAGCATTGCAAAGAGGGGGGTTGTATTCTAGTTAGGATGCTGTTTTGGCTTTGCAGGTAATGCAAGTGGGACAGTGTAGCTCCAGGTTTGTTTTGCTCACTCCAGCGTGCTGAGCTAGATTAAAAAACATTTTCATTTTCACCTCATTTCTCAGAGAAAAAATTTTCCCCATTATTATTTTCTCTCCCTCTCCAAGAAACTGTTTTATTTTGTTGTAAACAGATAGAAAAAAATCCTTTGTTTCTAAATTCTTGTTTCTCTAAACTTCATCCTGATTTTAATTCCAGGAGGAGCAGTGTTTTGAGCCATGGTTTTATTACCGTATGGTGTACTCAGAAACCTGCCTTAGACATTGTTTTTTGTTTGTTTTTGACTTCACAAGAAATGTGTAATATTTCTGTATTGATAACATGTTGTTAAATTTATAAGGCAGATCACCAGCATTATGGTTATGGGCTGAGTTCATTATATATTTCTGATAAGTCCATCTTTGGATCCAACGCTGACTTCAGTAGAGAGTTTGACCCTCCTGACTTTGGGCTGTCAGCATATGGTAAAAACACAACTCTTAGCAGTCCAAATACTGCCCCATGTCTGCTGATCTCCTGGGTCCTGAATATTGAAATATGATGGTTGAAAGAGTCATGTAAGAAAGCAGAGAGTGAGAGGGTGATGGGACAAGGTGAGGGGTGGCTGCAGCCATAAGGATGTCAGCGAAGTGCAAAGTGATACCACATGCCAGAAAATACTGCAACTACCTCTTGCATTTTGTATAAGCAATTTTCCAGTCTGTTGTCTTCTGTCAAATGCAATGTTCTGAGACATTTAAATAAAATAAATACTGCTGTTGAGTTATATTTAGAACCATGTGAAATTTCTCTAGTGAAACTCCCAGCTAGGCAAAACATGCCGGCTTTCAGGTTTCTGTACTGCTTGAAGCTTCATCGGTGTTTGTCAAAGAGGTTGCTCATGAAATCTGATGGTGAAGGTGGCTGCTTTCCAAAAGAGGCTCTGCCTGCCACTATGGACACTGCTGGAAGGCTTGGGCAAACCAGGGCTGGGTCTGGGTGAGCCTAGGCAGAGAGCTGAGTTTCTCGCAGGTGGAAGGTCAAAAAAGCAAATGATGAGACGGGCTGCTAATGGAAATTGAAATGAAGGTTTGCATAAACCTCCCACCCCTGCTCGTTTTAATCATTGAGCTCTCACATTTGCCTATCTTCCCAGACATGCATCGCTTATCTAATGAGGATGGGTGTTGGTGTAATGAGTACCAGCACATGTGGGGGCTGGCCAGGGCAAGAGTAGGTTTGTAGAAATCCTTCCAGAGGTGGGGTGGGGGCCATGGTGGGGCCCTGGGGTCTGCCCCTGAGCACCGGTCTCCCTCCCTCTCCTCTAGCCTGTATAGGGTTGCTCCCAGCACCTCTGCCCTGGGGAGTCACCCTCACCCTAAAGTGCTTCCCAGGAGCACCATTTTGCCCTCTAGATGCAGCTGGATGCACATTACTCAGCTCTAGCCCCATTTTGAGGCTTCTTGAGCATGGAGTGTCAGGTGTATACATCCTTCTGGTTTTAGGGAGTTAGGGAAGGATGCTGGCAGTGCAACAGTTTGTAAGGATAGGGCCACTGGTGCCACACAGGCTCCAGTTAGTGCCACAGGGCCTCCAGTGCATGTTTCACTGCACTTTTCCCCCCAGTACTAAGACGCAGTCAAATGGATTTTGATAAACCAGTGAGTGATGTTCTCTCTCCCTTTTCCTCATAAGATGGGGAGGGGAGGGAAGGGGGGCCTGAGTGTACCTT
Source organism: Ammospiza caudacuta (assembly GCF_027887145.1). Taxonomy (NCBI): domain Eukaryota; kingdom Metazoa; phylum Chordata; class Aves; order Passeriformes; family Passerellidae; genus Ammospiza; species Ammospiza caudacuta. The sequence continues at coordinate 119,503,936 of NC_080593.1, read as the reverse complement.
TAAATCACTGTGGTTTTTCTTCATAAGGATCCCCCAAATAATTTCAAAATACATGAAAGCTTTATTGTAAAATAGACATCCGTGAGAAAGCAGGCATATTTGTTCATCACAGTTGTGGTTTAGTTCTGGAGGTTATGGAATAAAATGAAATTTTAAACAGCATTTAAAATAATTGCATAAATTGCTTAACAGCTTGTTTTATTAGTATTTTTAACTCAATAGGACCCTTTTTCATTCATTTAAGTGTTCACCTTGTTTGATAATGTGCTAGGAAGTGGTACAGAAACCTTTATTCTTCCAGAGGGTTGGATTCTTTTGTGAGATATGATAGACAAAGCTGGCATCCCTTGTAGAGGATATGTAAAGCCTGTCTCCAGACATTGTGACATTGCTACAGACAGAGTTTGTCATCCATAAATTTACAGCTTATTTCAGTCTATTCATAAATTGACTAAATTTTTTTTTGAAAGAAAAAAATATATATAGGTGTATAAAATACCCAGTTACAGGTTGTGTTCTATTTAGCCCTTGATTGAAACGTATTGCTCCTCAGTATCTTTTAGCTATGAAAATTATAATATGGAACAGAGATTAGAATGAAATTATCATGGCTAGAAGGCATTTACTCAGTGGTGGCAGCCACATAAACCTGAGCCCTGAGAATGATGATAATGCATTAGGTTCTGCATGCCCGATATTATTGCTGTACATTATGTATGTTTCATTTATACTATTTCGCACACACCAGCAACGCTGACAGATAGGTAATTACTCTCTGCGCCAATGAACACTTATCAGCCCCGCCGCTGTTTATTGCTGGGATGAAGTGCGCTTGTCAGTCAAGGTCACTTGTTTGTGTGTCCTTTTTAATAGTTCTTTCACAGTTGTTGAACTTTGCAGGTGCTTCTTATGGCAAACTTTCGGCAGGTTGCTTTAAGACGTTGCCTGCCTTATTAAAGTAATTTATATTTATGGCTTTAATTGGTAAACAACCAAGTTTCAGGAAGCAGCACTGGAAAGAGGAAGGACTTGCTGGTCAGCTGATCTGTGGGTTTGTTGGGTCATGGATGACCTCAAAAGCAGCGTGTTGCAGAGACTCTCAGAGCCTGCTGTGCCACCAGCATAAGCTGGTGAAATCTCTTGTGATAAAGACAAACATGAATTTAATGGTAATGGATACCAGCACAATCTGCAGACTGCTGTAGGGCTACTGCTTGTGCTTTTTGGTAGAACATTTGCAAGTTCTGAACAGAGCTCTTATTGTTTGCGCCCTCAGGACATGCATGTTAAAGACCAAGCCACTTTGTTTGTCTTCAAATCAGTGTTTTCTTTTCTGCAAGAAGCTTCATAGAAACTATTGCATAAAATATGCTAGCGTGAAAGGTATTATGGCAAGCCCGCAATTTCTTGGGTTGCAAAGAAAAAATTCAGAAGCTTTCTCTTTTCCTTCCTTCCTTCCTTCCTTCCTTCCTTCCTTCCTTCCTTCCTTCCTTCCTTCCTTCCTTCCTTCCTTCCTTCCGACACTTCCTTCCGACACTTCCTTCCGACACTTCCTTCCGACACTTCCTTCCGACACTTCCTTCCTTCCTTCCGACACTTCCTTCCGACACTTCCTTCCGACACTTCCTTCCTTCCGACACTTCCTTCCTTCCTTTTATTAGAAAAAAAGAGAATAATCTCTAGGATATAACAGTTTATCCAGTCAAGATAACTGGAGCTATATCCTTAAGCCTGTAATCACCCCGAGTTTGTGTGTTGTGAGATTTATACTGCAGTTCCTTATTACCAAAGAAACAGTCAAAAAGGATTTATGTAGTGTGTGCAGTGTGTGTGTTTGGAATTTCTGTATGTTCCAACTTCTGCATTCTGGTGCCTCCTTGGTCCTTTTTGTAGAGGACACTATTTTGAAGTGTAGACTGAACATTCAATTAAATGCAAATTTTATTCAGGCATTAAAGCAGAATCACATTCATTCATTAAACTCAAATGATGCTTTTATTTAAGAAAATATATCAGCACATGGTAGCACCACATGCTGCTTATAAATAACTATGGTGATCTGGTTGTGCAAAAGTATATAATTTCATTATTAAAGGATTTAAACTCCTTACAAGGTGCATGGTGTCCATGAATGTTTCACTTAATTTGATTACATCCATAGAAAAAGCATTTCACTTACATGGGTAGCAGTGGGTCTCCTGTCTTACAGCACCGTTCTAATGCATTATGATCCCAATCTCACACTTGTAAGTTCTGACTAGGCTGGATGTATTTAATATTTTGGGTACGTAAATGCAGATTTGAGCAATTTGATTTGTTTCTGAATCGAGCCTATCATGCTTCCACATTTTCAAACCACTTCCTTTTCTTAGTTCTTAGTTACCAGAGTGTTACAAAGAAAGGGGTTTGATCTCATGTAGATAGCATAGCATTAATTACCCTGACACTAATTAAACTGCATCAAACAAATACCACCGTGTTCCTCAGGGGGACAACAGAAGGCAGTTTAAAATAATTACTGGAGCTTCATGCATGTGTGAAGTTTTCATTACTCTTAGGACACAAGCAAAAGAGATTTGATATCATTAAAATTCCCCCCTTTAGTGTTTGCAAAAAAAATGACTAAAATTTCCTCGGAGCATATTGATGTCTAAATAGTAGTGATTTCAGTTCTTGAGAATAGTAACTTTTCTTTAAGAATTGTAAGCCTGTGAAGCAGGAACAGGTGTTCCAGTCCACATTCTGGTATGATTATGTATTAGCTTATGTTTGTCAGACCATTTCATTAACCACCCACTGCTATCACATATACATATACTTTGTTCTTTCTGAACCATGAAATGAAATGCATATATCTTCACTAATGCTTGCTATCAATGTAAATGAGAAAAGGAGGCTTATTACCAATCACTGCTGCTGTGAAGCACACACCTCTGTACAGTTACAGGTAATAAACATCTTTTTGTAAGTAGGAAGCAAGATATATTGAGTTCTGCATACAGTAAGCAGCAGACGTGCCTTTCACTGTACTCCAGTGTTAATAGATTGCAATTCCCAGTCGTGTACACATTCAACAGGATGTCCTGAAGCACCTTCCTGAACCAGAAGGTGCTATTCCTCTTCATCCTCATTTATATCTTGCAAATGTTTTGAAGCTAGTGAAACTTTGCTGGCCAGTGGTTAATGGGCATCTTCTCCAAGGAAAATTGGAGCATGTTTGTGCCAGTGAGCAAGTGCCAGTTTCTGGATCAGCTGTCACTCATGTCAGAGCCAGCAGTAGCTTTACAGGCCCTTTGAAAAAGTGGACGGAAGAATGATGTCCCTGCCCAGGATGGGGGCTTGGAGCAGACAGCCTTTGGAAGGTCCCTTCCAACCCATCCCATTCCATGTGGTTCCACAAGCCAGACTGGCAAGCAAAGATGACACAGACAGTAAAGTCAGTCACTGCAGGTTTCCAAATTTGCTGCAAGTTCTGTACTTTCCTAATGCTCACTTGATCATGCACAAAGCACCACTTTCCATTTCCCAAGTTTATGAGTGTGTGTGCTTTGTATTTCCCAGTGCTCTAAAAGCCACCAAGCCCAATGTACAGGGTCATTTAGCCTCTTGATTGCTGGAGGTCAATACAGCGTTAGTAAACTTCACTGAATTTAGTACTGATGGCCTGTGGTGAAAGGTATGTGAGACAGAAAGCATCTCTAGCTCTTCACTACTCCTAATATTCTATGTGTGATTCTTTCTCAAAATTTGATTATGTATAATTTAAATGTATATAGTCATGTATCATAGCCTGCTTATTTTCTGGAACCTTTGAGGAACAATTTAAAATATTTCTCTGTAATGGAAGGCCTGATTATGCTGATGGTGCTCCTTTTTTTTAAATTACAGTATTGTCTTGATATTACTAAATCTGCTGCCTGCAATATAACAGTGAATTAGGGTTGTGCAATTGACAGACTAAGTAGAGATGATCAAAACTGATTGGAGAGGAAATACAAAATTAATCCAGTTGTAGGATTCTGTGAACCCAACAAACACGCACAGCAGAATACTTTTATTTCTTTGGAGCCAGATGGTTTGTCCTATTTTAAGCTGATAGATTCTTCATGCATTTCTTTTGGATGTCATTGGTTTTAACTGCCAGACAGTATCTACTGTTAGAAGTTTCCTTATTCCTGGATTATTTAAAGAGTATTTTTGGCACATTCAAATGATCATACTGTACACCAAGTTAATTTTTCCTTACACTTAGCTCATACGTGAAAAAAGTGTTTATATAATGAAAAAAACCCTCTAAAATGAACAGTTCTTTTTTTCCTTCTTTTGACATGATGTTGACAGAAGTCGCTTTGATGTAGTTTAGAGTCATGAATTTTCTATCTGTTCTGTTTTTCCTGGGGCTCCATCTATTCAGACATCCTGATCTGTCATTTTGCAACACTTTGTGAAGTGCTTGACAGATAGCGGTTTTGACAAGTGCTGGACATCAGCAGCAATTCAGAATAAGCAGTGTATATTTCTCCAGGTAAAGTGACAAAACGTCTAAAAGCGTAAGAAGAACTGTACAGTCTTCAATCACATTTAATGTTACAAAGCAAGACTTTTTCTGCTTTCTCCATTTGTTCTAGTAATGTGCAGTGGCTCAGACCTGAGTATCTGCTGGAATTTTGGATTGATGACTTTCTCTTTTCCTTTTGTATTTCCTAGTACGTGACTAATTCCTTCAGTCGGATTAAAAAATGGAAGCACTTGCTGAGACAGATCTAGAAAATTGCAGCACAGCTAAAGTTACATGTAACAATAATTTCCAGGGTGTTCTAGTGTTTGACAAAAACAACATGTATGTGATCAATTATCTCTGCATTTGTTGCTGTTACTTTGTTGGGTTTTGTGGGGTTTTTTTGGTAATTTAATTTTAATTCTACAAATATAGAATGGGTGAAGAACAAAATTTAGGAAAGTCACCATTATTAATTAATTATTCTATTTCCTATTCCACATCCCAACCCCTTTCTTGATGGTGGTTTATATTACATCACCCATAGGTAATCATAGATTACATATTTACATGATGTAGTATATTGAAAATGTAAAACATTTCGTATAATTATTCTGCATCTGTATTCACTCAAGAAACAGCTGTTGAAAGTTGAGGCGGATGCAAAATGGCACAGCCTGAAGATGTTCTTGTTCATTCAGCTAACTCCTTTTTGATGTGATACCTACTGGCAGGGTTGTGTGGTGAATTCAACTTCTTTGACAGCCATCAGCCCCACTGACCAGTAGTTTCAGTTTTTATAGTTAGGGGAAAGATGAGAAAAAATTTTTCCATAATTTAGATTTTTTTTTTCAGCTGCTGGATCGAAAGCCCCTGCCAACAGCTATCTAAATCAACACCATGCCAACATGTTCTGTAGTCCGAAGGTCACTCAAACATCTGGCCCCACAGTCTTGTTCTTTAAGGTTTGTCACTGGGCAGCATCTGTTTATAGATTCTTTCTCAACCTCTCTTTGATCACTTTGACAGCAAAAAGAAGCTTCTATCACCCTTGATGTGTTAAGATAAAAATATCAGGAACATCAGAGCCTTGTAAAATTTGGTGCAATTTCATATAATACTGTATCTGCATTTTTAATTTCTTATGTTTGATTTTTTTTTTCCTTGGCTGAGTTAGAGGGAATTATGTATTACTTTCTGCTGTTGAGATTAAAAAAAAATATTGTCAGAGCTGATATGTTCAGTGGGAATGTGAAAATGACTGCACTAAGCAGGTCTTGCCCAGCTGAGCTTGGTCAGCATTTTAAAAAAGTTTGGAAAGTGAGCAGAGCCGGCATATTTAGCTCTGGTCTATTTTGAGTAACGTGTTATCTAACTCCCTTTACTATGTCCTGTGTACTCCTACAAAGAGCTACCTATTTCATAAAGGTTTTTATATGCTCTTACGTGTTTGGATATTTCTTCTATAAATAACCATTGGGGATGTGGAAATATCATAGATTCCATGTTTCCTTTTACTAACTTCCAGTGATTTTTTAGGTCTACTTTTGCCAAACAATTTGGAATTTTTTGCTTTTTTCTCAACAAGAATAAGTAAGTTCTCTTTGCCCTGGGTCTTTTGCTTTAAAAAAAACATTTGGTAATCTTTCATAATGTTAGAATGATCATATTTATGAACACCATAGAAATCTGGTTTGTACCATAATGGAAAAGATCTTAGGTTACATCTTATGGAATGGTATGGTCCTACCCTCAGCAAAGACACTTTGTTTGATATGTAACCCAGGGAAAGATGCAATTGTAATGTGAATGGGTAAAATTATGGGTAATTTTTGTTTATGCACCTCCAGAGTTTGTGGCAAATGATGCAGACAGCCTGAGTGCTTTGTTACTCCACAGAACTGCTACAGCTTGGAATCAGTTATTCACAGCTACTTGTGTTCAGCAGAGGGAGGTCTCTTCATGAGAGCCTTATTAAATGTGCACATAAAGCACATAGTCCTGTACATCTGCCATGAAAAGTCACCTCCATTGTGTGGTGGTGGGTTTATGGATGTATATCCATCTCTTAGATAAAAATAAGCTGCAAATTAATTTTTTCTTAGCTAATGACAGCCAATAGGTCACTAAAATTTTCATTATCAGCTGAGCCTATAACCTTATGTAGAAATCAGCAGCAGACTGATCTTAGCTGGGCTCTGTCTAGCTTTACAAAATGAAATATATGGAGTGGCCCAAGTGAGGTGTCTCCATCCCTGTTCTCTGAGGTGTAACCATCCTGGGCCTTGGGAGCATGGAGCATTCTCCTCTCAACTGCTGGTAATGTAACAAGAAAGGGACACCTGAACAGTGAGGGGTGGTACTGCTGGTGGATTGGAGCTTTAGTTAAAAACTCAGTTTTCCACAAGAATACAGGAAGTCATAAAGAATCTTAGTGGAGAAGCTAGGTTTGCACCCAACACAGAGGAGAGAAGAATCCAAAAAGCAGGTATGGCCTTCTTCCCCAGCAGAACATCCCATCTCAGGGGTGCTCAGAATGAAGAAGCACCCCCTAGTAAAGGATGTCCAGTGGCTGTGACGGGCAAGATGACATGGCCACTTGATGAGAGTTCTTGATGTATGAAATAAGGGAAAGGTCAGTCTTTAGAGATATTTTTGGGAAGAAGTGACAACATTTTGTTAAAATCTAATATGCAAAGAAGGCCAAGTCTAAGACTGTAGATCTGAAATATACAGAGGGTAGGCGCTTCCATAGTAACTGTGAAAGAGATGTAGGCTTTGAATTTAAATTCCAGCTAGCACATTTAATAGTGTACAAACTGTTTTGGATAGATACTTCAGAGTAATTCTGACCAGGATCTTGCTTTTTATTAGAGCAGTCTTGTGCAATGGATCCATTGTAGAATCCTACAGTTCACCTGTCTTGTACTTCATGTCAGGATGCTTTCTTTGCAGTTTCTCTTTCTGTGTAATCTTTCAAGTTCATTTGAAAGCATGAGCCATACTCCTTTTCATGTGCCTTACTGCTTTTAACTGCTCAATCCCCATCATCCTTCCTCCTATAGCTCTCATTTCCTTTGTAGCAATATTTTATCTATTCTCTTTGTCTGCTTGAAGAAAAGCTCATTGTTGAAGATCTGAATTAGTGAAAACAAGTCCTACCTACAGCAGATTTGACTCAGGAAATAGCTGAAGGAGATGACATAAGAAAGCAAAGGCTGTTCAGTGGGAATTCTGCCTCATAAACTTTTTTAGAACAGCTGCAGATGGTGTCACCTCCAAGAATCAGAAGGTTCATCCTGTGCTGAGAGAGACATCGGCATTTTCTGAGAAAAATAATGCAGGTTTGCATAAGAGAAACATTGCTTACAACTCACCTCACCTTCTGGGGTGAGTTGTGGAGAATTGTTCTTGGAGGTGGTGCAGGTTTCAGCAGTGGGAAGGCTACATGTTTGTGCTAATTGAACTGGAAGATGGTACTAGGTGGAAGAGTATTTATATAACCCACAATTGCTTAGGTTTAAGATGAACAAGTAAGTAATTGCACAGAAGCTATCCAGGAATACCAAAATCTGAAAGAATGAGAAGAATTGGTAAATTCAATTTCTTGTGTAAGGCTCAAATAGTGTTAAAACTTCAGTCAAAACTGACGAAGTAAAAAGCTAGATAGGGATGAGTTTATATAAATATTCACATTGTGAGCAGTAAGCACATACATGAAAGCAGTATAGTTTGCACCATAGCTGCAAGATCAGACCTCTGCTTCACTAGTTGCAAAAAAGCTTATATTAGCTTGTGTTTTCTTATCTACTGTTTTTCTTTCACAAATAGATTTTAAATAATGTATTAATAAAGAATGAAGAATCTTTTGGTCTGAGAGTACATATGAATGAAGACTGTATTCTCTTGTGTCTGCTTCTGGCTTCCTTCCTTCACTCCCCAGATTAGAAATGTGTTTTATTAACATTTTCTGTTTGTAATTTTATAGAAAAGAATAGTCTAGGTAAGACTGACATCTCCCAGAGCTAGATTTCCTGTTGGCTCTAGGGCCAGCAGCAGGTGTGTGCCAGGGAGGGCATGGCAGGAGAAGTATGCACAGACACATGCCTTTTGCCTCTTGCACTTTCTGTGAATCAGAGACTCGGGCTTTCTGGCCTATGAGCAGTATTTTTATAATTTTAAACTTTCCATTGATGGATTTTGCTGCATGGCTAGCACTTCAAACTTAATTTCTACATTAGTTTCCATGGGCACCCTGCCAGGCTTTAGTTAAAGGCCAGCTCTTTAAAATCCACAAGGTCGGGACCAACTTGGTTGAGATATTGCTGCTTGTTCACTGACGTTCAGCATTTTTCTTACTCTTGTTTTCTGTCTTCCAAGGTCTTTGGGTGACTTCTAAATCTATTCCTTTCTTTTTCAGCTCGATGTTTCTCTTTGTTTTGTTCTGGATCCTGTTCTCCCTCTCCTTTTACCTTCTTCCCTCTCCAGGAGCTCCCCTCAGGCAGCTGAGCCCACACAGTGCTCTCACACAGTGGAGATGGGACCCACTGGCTGAGCACAGGGTGTTGCAGGCACACTGGGGAGAAAGCCAGTGCAAGCACCTCCCTGGTGGACCAAGGATGTTCTGCTGGTTAGAAAACAGGCATTTTGGTGGGGTTATCAGCTCCATTTTTGAGTCAATAAGTGCTTCTAATTAAGGATCATGGGCCTTTAATGTGTCAGTTACGTCTTGGAAATGAGATGCTGGCATTGTTCTGTGTTGTCTGGGAGCACAACTGGTTTAAAGCCCCTAGGAAGGCATCCCTGACTCACTGGCTGCAAGGCAGATTTGAGCTGATGGCTGATGTTTGTTTTCTGTGGTGAAACTTCCCACAGATAGTATTGAAGGCTGAAGAGCCTTTCCAAGGCACACTGGAATATTTTATGTAAATAAGAAAGCAGACTGATTTCAGTGCAAAAAAGCATATTACAGAAGCTATTGGTATTTTGCCGCATTTCTTGCACAAACTGTTTTTGCCACCTGTAATTAAAAATGAGATAATCCCAGCAATTTGAGAAAGTCTTATATGATTAGTATCCATTTCCTTGTTGCTTGCTGCAGTGAAAGATAATTAATTGTAAAGACATTTTTAGAAGCAGTACAATAATCTTCTCTAACCAAAAGCAAATGTTTAAAAAGTAACAAAATTGATAATGCAATTAATTATGTGGATATTACAATAATCTAACCTCCTTGGTAGAAATCTGGTGCCTAGGGACAGTATTATCCACACATTAAATTGAAATGAACAATAACATCCTCTTTATCATTGCAGTCTAGCACACGGCAGATGTAACATAACTGCAGCCCTTGAGAGTTGCCTAGGTTGAGATTTCAGAGCAGTTCTGGAAAATGCAGATCTGTTCACAGAAGATCTTTCTCTAAATATCCTAAAAGCTGTTTCAGATAGAAATGTTAAGACTCACCCTAAATGTATTCAAAGGCTTTGCATATAAAATGCTTCCAAAGGCTTCCTAATTTCACAGGTGGATTTGTATCTAGATGATGGGTTAATGATGCTGTGTCCACCTGCTTTTGAGCTTTAACCTGTGTTTTGCATACATTAGCTCCACAGGTAAACATTCACTGAACATGGAGTTTTGTTAATTGTAAATATTGTATTTCAAACTCAGCCATATTATTTCCAAAACAAATCTTAACGAAGGAAACAATAAACATAAACACTTATTTTTAAAATGCTAATGTATAAGAAAATAAATTAAAGATATTGTTGAGTGTATATATGGAAAATAATACAGAGTTGCTGCAAGCTGTTTTGCTGAATGTTTTCTTGAAGGACTTCAAACTCTTAACCAATTGGGTATATGGTTATGATTTACATACAATATTTTCCTAATATTACAGATGGCAGTAGAAGCTCAAGATTAAATTACTTATCTGGTATTCAATTAGACACCAACAGGTTGCTTATAATGTAACAAGAAAATTAGCATTTAGAGTCATATGAGTTGCCACAGTAAAATTATAATGTACAAGTAGGTAAAATACAGCGCATAAAGAAATGGCAGGAATTTAATTAGCTCAGTATAGGTGTGTGTAATAATGTGTTATTTGTAATATGAATGTATGCTTTGTTGCTTATTCATTATAAAGGAGAGATCATTATAAATTATCTTTATTAGTAAAAAAACAAACAATGTATCTGTTGCAAGTAGTGGAAAAAATCCTTAAATCGTGACATATAGAAGATAAAAGGAAGTTTTTGTGTTTGATGTGTTGGTTGTTGTTTTATTTGAATTTATATAAACATAGACATAAATTTCTCTAATCTTTAGAAGTCTCTACAGCAAACCATGAAGTTCTGATGTGTGATTCTCCTTTCTATGGAAAATCAATATGCTGTTTGGAGGAGCAGCACAGTGTGCCAGGTGGTGCCCTGGTGTTGGGATGCAGAGCAGCAGGGGCTCAGAAGCTGAAGACAACATAAAGGAGTGGAGATTTATGAAATAGTTGCTCTGCAAAAACTTTGCTGTACAAATTTTGACTTGATATCTGATTTCTGCTGCCTTCCAGCTGACTTCACCTTGGGTCACACACAGTATCTCCTGGGTTCCACCTCTGCCTAGGAGAAATAGGAACTTGCAGGAGCTCCTGTGGGCTTCAGCAGGTATTGCTCAAGAGCACCTGTGATTCTTCTTGTATAAATGGGGCCCAAACTAAAAATGGGGTCATCTTCTACCTGAATTTACTTGCTTGGAAATTAGTGGGTTAGCTAAATGACATCAAGCTTGTTCTTAGTTCATATTTCTGGTCTGTATGTGGCCTGGCCCTGGGCTTTAGTCAAGATGACTTGAGCTAAGAGAGCTGTAGCAAGGCTTGGCAGTGTGAGCAGAGTTCATGTTTCAGACCGTGCTGTCCATCAGCTCCATCAGGAGGTCCTCACCTGCAGCAGGCAATTCAGATGGGGCTGCATTTCATGTAATTTTCCTTGTAAACACACTTAGAGCAGGAGCTCTTGAAGCTACACAAGCATCAAATCACATGAAAATAAAACTAAAACAAGCAACAACTTCCCCCCTAAACAAAATAAAGCAAAACAAAACCTGACAAACAAACAAACAATCCCTCTCATCCAAATAACAAAAATCCATCTTTGGACATGTAGATCCATAATCTGTACATAGCTACATGCTTAATTCTGCTCTATGCTTTGAATTAAGCATTTGCTTGTGATCTGCAGAGTTTGGAGCCCTGTACTGCATAGTGCTTAAATTTTTTTTCTGGTATGGTAAAACTATGGTATTCTAATGTACGTGTCCTGAATTATATAATACTACTGAGCACCCTTTCTAATTTTCTTAATGCTGTGAGTCATTCAGCTTCTGGGCATTAGTTAAGTTGTTACATAGATGATTTCCCTCATAATTATAGAGAGTTTTGCTGCCTTGTTTTTTCTCTTTTTCTTTGGCAAACAGGATTGTTTCAGTAGTGGTAATAGGGTTGCCGTTGCTATTGTGAGTTTAGTCAGCTGTGAAGCTGCACTTATGTTTGTTATTACCCTGCAATTCGTTATGAAATACTGCCTATTAATTATTTCACTGAAATGTAGCTGCTGGACCTGTGGGACATTCCACTTTCTCCTGTTGCTGTACATTTCCATTCATTTTAATGGCAGTTCAGGCAGTTTCTTTACGTTTATATGTAATTTCCCTTGGCTGTCACTGCCTGCTCCTTCTCGATACTTCAGTCAATATTTTCCACTGTTGGTTAAATTCATGTTTCTGCTCAGGAGCTGTCAGTGTAACTCCCAATTCCTTACTTCCTCTTTGATGCTGTAGTTGAACATTGAGGCATAGAGGGGTAGAGGTCAGGGGTACAACAACTCTGATTCACTGTAGAGCAGCTTTCCAGAATAATACCCATTTTTAAGCACTAAAATGTTTGACCTGTAACCCTCCTTGGTTGCTGCATTTGCCTTAATAGCTCCATTTTTGTTTCCCTTTGGCTCTGTTTGGTATTGAAGTGGACTTATTGGGAAGTTAATAGCTATCACGACAATTTTTATTTTCTAAATGAAACAATGCCCCCTGGTGCTCTAGGATTCGAGAGGTCTGATTTTACAGTCAAAATAAAAATAAAACCAAATAAAATCTTTTCAGACAGATACTTACTGTTCCTAAATCTGCCAGCTACCACTCAAATGCTGTCACTGTCACTCACAGGGGATGGGGAAGAACACTTGTCAGCACTGAGCAACAAAGAGAGTCACAAGGAGAGTAACAGGGAATAAAAGCAAATTACAAAAGAGACAAGTCCATTAGGCAGGTTAAAAGCAAATTACAGAAGAGAAAAATAAAATGAAAGACTTAAGAAATAGTCTAATGAAAGAACAGTTGGAGAAATGGAAAATTAAAACTCTCTGCTCAATGAAATGTTAAATCTAGATAGTGATAGAGAAGAAGCAATAATATTAAAAAATGGAAGTACTTTTTTTTTAAATATTTCATTTAATAAAGGCATTATAGAAGAAAAGGACAAAGAGGGTAAGTGTGAAAAATTTGCAATGAAGAGCATTAAATTAAAATGGCAAATATAAAAAGAAAGAGAATTTTGAAGGTATATGTAAGTGCATGAGTGCTACAGGAATTAGTAGAATAAATGTAGTTTAATATTTTCTGTGCCTAACAAAACAGATTATCGATGCAGAAATTTAATCCAAAGTACCATCAGAGTTAAAATGTAAGCAAAGCTGATAAGCAATGAGATGAAGCAGTTGATCTCTCTTCAGTTGAGCTTGTCACTAGCATTTGATTCTGTAAAAATTAAGATGCTAAAGTACAAAATTATTCTTGATGGGTATGGCACGCATGGGAACCTCAAGAATGTTGCTTGTCCTAGTTGCAGACAGCAAACTCCAGCACAGCATGCCTTCCCACAGCCTTGCAGCTGACGGGAGCCTCAGCTTTGGAAGACCAATCAATAGAGCAGAGACTGCCATAAATCACCGTCTCACATGGAGTGCGGGGCTATGAACACTACCAGAGCTGTCTGTAAAGCCAAAACAGACACAAAAAAACCCCCAACAAATAAAGCCAGGAGAAAGGCAAAGGAAACCACCACTTGCTGCAGCTGCAAGATGTATAAACAACTCGCACTCTCCGTTTTTTTTCAGTCACAGGCAAGGATAAAATAGCGCAGCTCAGAAGCAGGGATGACTGAAATGGCTTTAAGGTAGCTTTATGTTCCCACAGTCCTGGAGCAGCAATGAGTCAGTCAGGTCCCTCACTGTAAGTTAGAATAGCCTGAAGGCTGCTCTAAATCATTCTGGCTGCCAGTGACCCTGCAGCAGCAGAGGGGCTGCTGGGGCATAGCAGAGTCTTGGCTGCACTTCCCTTCCTTTGGCCATGTCCTCTGGCCCATCCTGAGGAGCTGTGGGGAGGGGGGCGAGGGGGAGTCGGGGGACAAGAAAGGGAAAAGCACGGAAGTGGCTGTGATGCCCGTTCTGCTGGAAGACCAGAGCTTCTGCTCTGGCTGGCAGAGGTCCAGTGGCTGGCTGTGGTCAGAACTGATCCCAGCACAGGCTAGAATTCTGTGGCTGGGCCATGAACAGGTGCAGTGATTGGGTCTGATTTTATTAATCTGATTTTCAAAGGCATTTTTGAGAGCTCTTCAGATAATATAGAGTCCCTTTTCCCTGAGACTCTCATCTGTTAATGACTGCTTTGTAAGTTCTACACATGTGCAAGTGTATGCATTCTATGACCACCATTGTAGTTTTTGTTAGTATATCAGTGTTAGTGAGATATTATATCTATCAAGTACTATCTGGCCTAGCAATAGCAGTATTCAAGTTAACACTGCTATGTGGATTTATACCACTGATTGTAACTTGGTTTTACCTGCTCTTATAAACTAAAAACATCCTCCAATTTGTAAGAAGAAAGTGAGGCTGTAATTCAATTTGCTTATTTCTTTTTTTGTTATTTTAAGATGAAAATTCCTAATAATATTAGGAACAAATAACAGCAGTCAATAATCCTAACTCCAGATATTTGCATTTTGTACTGGGATGATTTGATGCTGTTGTCAGTCACCTCTGAATGATCCTATATGTGAAGACCATTCCTCACATATAGGATAATTCAGCTGCAGTTTAAGAGTGTAATTTGTTTCCAAACTCTTATGTAAATATTTCAATCTTGCTACTTCAGTGTGAACAAAATGTTTGTGGTTTAAAAGAAGACCATTACATTCTTAAAAGACTGTTTTCAAGCCAAAGGACTAAAACCTTCCCTTTCTCTCACTAAACAGAGAACTGCCCAGCCTTACTAGTGAGTAGTCCAAATGGAAATTTACCAAACTGATTAGTCAGAGCAGGTTATTGAGTGCACTCTTAGAGGAGATCCTACAACAGAGGAAAAATTATTACCCCTTTTAATAGTTCCTTAAAACCATTCCCAGAATTTTGTTTTCAGTCAGCTGGGTATTTCATGATGTGCAATAGAAGTAGAGTGATGTTTGGAAGTACTGAGCCAAGACCATTGGTCTTATAAGTAATGGACATGCCCATAAGTTATCCAGAGATGTATTCTTAACCTGCATATATACAGTATAAAGGCTATAGTTTATATTTGCTGGTTTTTTTTGTTTTTTAGCAAAAGTGTGAGGAGCTCCCTTCCCCCGTGGACTAAACCTCCATGAAGGTCAAAGTAGAAGGTCATGGACATGCCATTTGCTGCCTGTAGTTTATCTGAGACAAAAATCTATGATCTCTTGATGAGCAAATGGTAGAAGAATGGTAGTTTGCAGCCACAGGTGTGGTGTGTATGTGAGGGAGCACAGAAGCTATAACTAAATTTAATGCCATTGATATGATAGCTTATAATGTCTTGGCTTTTTCTGATAATTTAGAACAGAAATTTTTAAAGAAAAAGAGGGAAGATGTATGTGCTAGTTGGATGTATGCCAACACTGGTTGACAGAGTCAGCAGCTGAAGACTAAATCTTCAGGGTGTAAATACTTTTAGCTCAGTTGATGCCAGGAGAGCTGTGTCAGACTGCAGTACTTTAAGCTCTGTCCTGAGGACACCCAGTACCATCAGCAAGAACTGCAAGCATGGAATCAGTTGAGTTCCTTGGAAAGGATTCAGTGCTTTCCTGCCAGGAGCTCAGCACCAGTAGTGGTCCTGAAGATCTAGTGCTGCCAGAAGAGACACATAACCTCTGTCTGCTGCCTTTGATCAGAACTGAGTGGAAAACTGTTTTGTGTTATCTTTGAGTCTGAAAACTGCTGACAACCCAAAACACTGAATATCATCTGACTCTGTGGGAGTTCCCTGTTGCTGTCTTCTCCCTGGCCTTTTTAGGTTAGGACAGTTTGCAGTAATTTGTGCTGGTGTGTGGGAGATTGTTCCAGAGTCTTACCTGTGACAATCCAGACACAAAGACCTACCTACAAGGGTAAGCTTTTCATCCCATCCACAGTATTGTCTTAAAAGAGCCTACTGAGTAGGCATCTCTGATTTAGCAGCAGGATGGAGCTGAAATCATGTCCTGATGTGCAAGCATTTTGGATTATTTAATAACTTAATTTTTCCTTGAGGATTGATAGCTTAGTCTGTCATTTATTTGTTTGATATTTTATGATCTGATGATTTCTCCTCACATATTTTAGTCAGGCATATAATGTATCACTGTTGCTTTATGTTTTCTATTACTGGGAATTAATTTTTCACACAGTATCTTCATTTAATTATATAATACAATCACATGTGCATCTGCATGAATATGAAGAATCTGTTCTAATTTAGCCATTATATATTATGCTATCTTGGGTTTTCCAGTAAAAATTCCCAAGTTTTTTGTTTTAGCATAACAATAGTCATATTCATTGCTTCTTACATTTTAACAAAAGCACTCAGATGCCAGTTCATAGCTTGACATAATCAGCTTTGTCTCTTAATTAGAAAAGAGAATAAAGCTGTTTAAGGGTGTCAATAAAATGACAGATGCATCATTAACAGAAGGCTACATTGTATCAGAATGGTGCAGATCTTTGGAATTGAAATGTTAAAAAATTTTACGGTAACCTTTTGTTTCTAATTTTCATTTTCTTATAATTTTTTCATAATTTAAAAATAGCAAAGGTACATAATACAGCATAAAATCAGAACAGTTATTGGTAGTAGAGAACTCAAGTTTATAACCAGAGTAGAGCTATAGCTATGAAAATTTATGATTTCTGCCTACACTCAATACAAAATTCAGCATGGTCAGTGCACTCTTTGGCCATGCCTTTGATGCACTCCTCATCACCCCTATGATGTCACCAGCTGTTTATGAGCAGTGGGATAGCATGCAGATTATGAAATTCAGGACTCATCTTATGCTTGACTTCTTGGTGCAGCACAGGGTATGAAATCTTTCCACAATCAGTCTGAATATTCAGAGTAGTATTGACTTCAGTGAGTCTATATTTCTCCAGCTGTTTATAACGCTGTTGATACCCACTTATCCTTTGGAATAAAGGAAGTTTTTACACTTTTAACACACAATGGCTTTCAGTAAGAACAAACAAAAATTGCAGAATGTGACAAAATTGCAAATATTTAAACACTGGGACAATGGGAATGCATGTTTTGGGATTCAAGCATAGCGATAGAAATAAGATTGAGTGCTGTATCTATGATCAGTCAGAGGTGGCTCATCCCAGCAGGATCTGATGCCCAGGGCATACACAAGACCCAGCACCTCATATCAGCTTTACTGACAACCTGAGCTGGAGGATTTTCAGATTTCTTACAGATCGAACTGTCTTCTGGCAAGCAATATTGAGGTACTTTCTAGGACAAAATCCATGCTGTTTATCCTATTCAGCACCAGTCGTATGACACAGTTTGGGATGCTAATGGTCTGGCTCCTAGGTCACATAGCAAGACAAATGAGAGTCCATCCTTAAATGTACTCAAAACACCCACTCCTACAGCCTTCTGTGCTAGATGAGTGCTGTGAAGCCAGTCTTGAAACCTTTTAAGCAAAGGCAATGACTGGGTGAGTCACCAGTCTATCGTCCTGAGCTTGCATCCATGGATTAACATGGATGAGATGTTCTAAATCTTAGTCTCCTTCTTTGTCTGTATCTACACTCTTTTCATTAGAACCTGTAGAGCTCATTATCTCTTCAACAGAAATGCTTTAAGCTTTTAAGATTTCATTAAGTTTTGACACTTCTGGGAATTTTGTGTCCCAAATATAGACAGCTGCCTCATTTGCTGTTTGGGAATCATAATTTCATTATGTGGGGTTCCAAAACAATTATAATGGTACCCAGTTGAAGCAGCTGGTTGAAAAATATTGAACACTTTATTAATAAAATTTCAAATTCGAATGAGACAGGATGAACAGGTTGAGGAGCATCAGGGAGTATGATAGACAGACAGACTACTGGAATCTCATCCTGTTTTCCCCGAGACAGGCCCAACAGACAACAGCCCATTAGATATGGAGGATTCCCTCTCCTCTCTGAACACAGTGACTTACAGGATAGGGAGCAATGAGGATAAATTCCTGCAGGAGCAGCAAGAGCATCACCTGTGCAGCAGGAGCATCACCTGTGTGACTGCCCCACCTCCCCAGGTGCCCCGCTAACAGGGGTGAGGCTCTGTGAGTGTAGCTGGACAATGGTGAGGGCAGGGGCTCATCCAGCATGGAGGTGTGGCCAGGGTCAAGTCAGACCACATCCTCTGTCAAAGCCACTTCCAGAAAGCAGGAAGACAGGTCACTGTCACAGGAAACTCTCTTCTGATGGGAACAGAAGGCCCAACATGCAGACTGGTCACACCTATTTGGGAAGTCTGCTGCCTCCTGGGTCCAGCTTAAAGATGTGAAGAGAAACCTTCCCACTCTGTTGTGGCTTTCAGATTATCATCCATTATTGATTTTTCAGGTGGCAGTCTGAAGGTCCCAACAAGAAGTCTGAGGGCACTCAAGAAAGACCTCAGGGCTTGGGACAACTGGCTAAAGGATCGGTTGCACAAGTAGTGTTCTCCTCTATTTGCAGGGAATGATGGGGAAAAATAGGAAGAGCCAGCAGATCAATATCTGGTTCTAACCCTGGTGTTCACCCGTTTTTCATCATGGGTTGGCTGAGTTTTGGGCTCTAGTATTGAATTTACAGGAAAGACAGGGAGGCACTGGAGTGTGTCCAGAAAGTGGGAAGGACGCTGGTGGAGGTTCTGAAGCACAAGTCCTATGAGGAGTGGCTGAAGGAGCTGAGGTGGAGAAGAGGAGGCTCAGGAGTGACCTAATCACTCTACAACTCCGTGAAACTGGGTCAGTCTATTCTCTGAGTACCAATATGACAAGAGGAAATGGCCTCAAGTTGCACACAGGGAGGTATAGATTGGATGTCAGGAAAATTTCTTCATCAAAAGGGTGGTCAAGTATTGGAGCAGGTTGTCCAGGAAAGACTGGTTGGGTCCCAGTCCCTGGAAATACTTGTGTAAGCAACACTTGGGGACATGGTTTAGTGGAGGACTTGTCAGTGCTAGGGCAATCGTTAGGTGTGATGATCTTAAAGGTCTTTTCCAACCTAAATGACTCCATTATTCTATGAAATTACTCAGTAGGACAGTATTTGGTTTTGAAAAAAGAAAATAAAAGGATAATATATTTTCATACATAGCCATCTTGGATTCTTCAGAAAGATGATCCTTTATAACCTTAATTTTTTTTGTGCAGGAATCAAGTTAAGAAAAAAATTAAACAGGTATTCATTTGAACTTCTAATGTCTCTGATTACAGTCCCCAAGTTTGCTCACTTTAATTTAAAAAATTGAGAATTTTATTTATGTTTTCTCCTTTTTTTTTCATAGCAGAAGGATTTAAAACATGTTCAGACCCTACAGTGTCCCAGTCACTCTATCTTCACTTAGTAATATCTTACTTTCTGTGACTGCAGAATGAAAATGTATTCTTGATTTACCTGAAACTGGAATTAGTTAGTTTGCCTTAAACCAACAGAGATTACATTTGAGAGAACTCACACAAATACAAGGCTTCATTTAGGTTTAACCCTTATGCCCTTGAACACAATAGAGTTTACATAAATATTTAAGAAGGGCAGCCACAGACCAATTAAAGGAATATATTTTCCAAGCGTCAAACCATTGTTTTCAGGCAATGCACTGATGCTCCTAAATTAATACATATTAAATCTGTTATGGGCTTAGCAGAGTTTTAGGCTCAGGAGAGGGAGAAGCAGATGAGAGCAGCCCAGGGGGAGGTCGGGCAGGGGTTGCCTGTGAGACACGCGGCCCACACTCAGAGCCTGTGTGGCTGAGGGTGGCTGCAAGCTGCTCTGCAAATCCGCCCGAGGAGGACAGGGCACCGCCATCCCTGTCGTTAAGTCCTTTCAGCATCCTAGGAAAAGCTGTGGGCAAGCTGAGAAGGCTGTGACTGGCTCCATTTTGATATTTGCTAAATAAAATTGAGGAGCAGCTGTTTTGTGGGAAATATATTTAGGGGCTATTTTTTTTAATTTAAAAATAAAAATGTTTTAAGATACTTCAGAATTCCTCTCCTAATGAGATCTAGTTTCAGTCTAGTCCTACCCAAGACTGCTTTGTAAAAGACTGCACTTTTCGTATCCACTCACTTCAGACCCAAGAGTCCATCAGGTTGCTGTTTCATAGTGCAAAATATGAATTATAGAAAGGTGCTGCTCATATGTGCATTTATGTGAAAAGTATCACTACACAGACCTAGGAAAATACATTTGCAAGTAATTGGATTTGTAGCTCCCTAATTGTGGCAGCTTGTTAAGGCAGGGATAGGACTTATCCAATGTGAACTATGAGAAAGTTTGATTTGAAAAAGGCCTATATGCTGTTGAATGCAGGGGCAGAGCTGGAGCAGAGCTCAGGGTGAGAGAAGGAGGGAAAGGTACAAGTGAAATGGAAAAGAAGGTTTGGAAGAAGAGTAAAGAATGCAGAAGCACATTTAGGAAGGGGAAAAGAGGAGAGACTTGTTGCAGCTAGTGAAAAGCCAAAGATAAAGAGTGAAGATTGCTGCATGCTTTCTGCTGAAATAGATCACCTGCAGTTTCTGCTGAGAGAAGAAAAATCAGTTCAGAAGGAGAAACTGAGGTGTTAATCTAGGTTGGTGGCAGAAAGAGATGAAGCAGGAGAGAATTAATGTTTGTGGGGAATCCCATTAGAAGACTATTTCTCTTAACATGTGCAATAGACTTGAAGCACTGGAAGGAAAAGAGGAAAAAGAAGTATCTGGAAAGAAAATATGAATAATTGAATAATCTTTGAAAGAGAAGAATACCTACTGGTACTGTGTTTATCTTACAGACTTCAAAGCTTTTGAAACATTCACCTAAGTACAGTACTCAAATGCTGTTTTCCTGTCATGCCTTGCTGACAGAATTAGTTACCTTCTCTCATTATATCAACTTCCAGTTTATTTGCAAATAAGTGAACTAAATAAGGTACCTAGGGTATTTTTGTGTTTATCCAACTGTTGAGACTACACATTGGAGTTTTTCAATACATTTTTGAGCAAAATATGTCCTGACCATTAATTCTGTAATACAACTTGTGAAATATCTGACATCTGAAGCTCATGGGGGAGAGGAGGGAAATTGCTTGCAGATCACCATGTGCTTCTGTGCTTCCACTTGGGGAATGCATGGCCGTAACTGTGGGAGTCATGAAATTGTTAATTAAAAATCTTCTTAGCTGTATTTCATCTTTTTTTTAAAAAGATAAAATGCAAAACCTTTTCTTCTTCTAAAGCCATGCACGTGGAGATTTTTAGACACAGTAAGTGGCCCCGTTTTCTAGTTAATTACCTCAATAAATCAGGGGTGGGTTGCTGGTATTTGAAAATTCTATGCATGGTAGACAGAGTGAGGGACAGAGCAGTTTTCTGCAGTGGTCTGTTGCTGGTCAGTAATGGTATATAATGCACTCAGGTCAAAAGGGTGGTACTGATACTCACAATGCCACCATGGCTATAACATTAGAAGCTTACAGCTAAACCCCAAAATATTATAATAAAACTGTTTGTGTTTGTGTTACTGCAACAAAAAAAATGAAATTATGGCACCACTCAGTTTTTCCTATGATGTTTGCATATGTGTGCATATAGAAGTATGTGCACATAAATGCATATGTGTGTGCATATAGAAGTATGCTTATATACACATAATCTGTTTTAATATGCATAATCTGATTGATGTATACACATAATTGATAAATACATGTGTGCACACACACATGCATCCTGAATGAATTGCATTTGCCTCTTGAAAATGGTTAATACTCCCTGAAAGGGGAGATGGAGAGAGAGTGATTTTATTGGTACTGTTTGATCTCAGAACTGAGGATCGCTTTTGCAGTGAACAATGCAGACATGCACTGTAGAAAGGCTGTTCCTGTCTCTGCCTAATTCAGGAGACAACAGATGGGTGTGGGAAGACAGGAGAGCACAGTGGGGAAACTGGACAGGACTCACCAACAGCCTTGCTTCTTCTCTGTGCCACTGCAGGGCGTGTGGTTCACAGAGGTGACAGTGGTGGTCAGGAGTCAAGAAGGGGTTTGGCTGAGGGCGAACTGGAAGTGAAAGCAGGTGGACAATACCTGGACTAAGAACACATTGCAAGAGATAAGAGCAAAGGCTACCAAGATCTGAACAGGAGAAGGAAGATCTGGTTTGAGAAGAAAGTAAACAGTGGGTGGGAAAGGGGCTCAATGGTCATGGCAGTTCATGGAGGCATCCCAAGAGGGTGGAAGTATGCAGAGGAATCAGAATCAGGAGTAAAAGATTTTCATATGAGTGGGTCAGGAGAACTGACATCAAAAAACAAATATGAAAAAAGACAAGACAGAATTAGAGGAAATCTAGCGGAGCTACCTTGATGAGCAATTCTAATCTATCTGTATATTAATAAAGACCAATATTTCCAAAAAGCTCCTTTTCTCTCTGGTGATTATAGAGGTGTCTGGTTAACCAAGATTCCAAACTTCTGGAAGGCTCAGTTACATTAAATGAAGGGTCTACTTTCATCACCCTTTTTGTCCTAATAATCATCCTGCATTATTTAGCGTGCAGTTTTATAGAAAACAATACTTGATTTTTTGCACTAATTAATTTTTTTACTGCTGAAATTACATACTACATTCTCAAAGAAAACACTGTTGCTGCATACAGAAGCCGCAATATTTTTCCATCCAGCATTCTCCTCTCTTTCCTTGTTACCAGGGATTTTAAAATGTGATAATGTCCCACCACTGTTTCTGAGATTTCCTGAATTTATTTGTTTGCTCTTTATTACGTATGGAATGATTTCTGCCTGTTTGAATATATTTCTGTGGGGAGTGCTGACATTCTTATCCACACTTCACTTGTCACTTCCAGGCCAGACGGTTAATATGATTTTCCTACTATGAGCTACTTACTGTGTATAGTTTTAACATGTGTTAAATGCAGCAAAGCAGTATATTGAAGTGCAGAAATGAATTAGGGACGAGAGGGATATCAGACAAAAATCATTGGGTTCTCTTTGGTAAAGTCAGTTAATGTGCAGCATAAATATGTTCCTAATAGGAGTAAAAGGAAATACAGGTGGATCTTCCGATCCCATCCTTCTCACATGAATATGAGGAAAAGTGTTTGTGTTTGTGGATAATACCTAAAGAGGAGTGTCTGCGAGCCTGCAAAGGAGGGATTAGCATTCCAAATGGCGAACTGGAAAACACAGAGGACTAATCAACAGCATCTGGATGGGAGCACAGTCTTTTCACTGGGAAAAGGCTGAGAGCTGTAATGGTTCCCAAGTTGGATTTTTATCAACACGGTGGTGATTTTGCACAGAAAGCTGAGGTTGTGCTGGGAAGCAATGGGTGTCACCCTTGAGATGGAATAGGTAATTGCACTGCTGTGCTCAGTGCAGACACTGCCATAGAGAAAGGTGTGAAAATCAAGAAAGAAGTTATACAAGTATGTAGAGGTCTAGAAAATAGTTATGAGGAAATACTGGAAGAAATGGAGGTTGTTTAACCTAAAGAAGACTAAATGAGAACATAATAAGTACCTTTAAATGCATTAAGTGTTCCTGCAGAAGTGAAGGGAATAATTTATTCTCCTTTGTAGACAGAGTGAGAAGTAGTGGGCTTGAGGTACATGAAGATAAAGGTTAGATGTGAAGCAGATTGCTTGGGGAGACTGAAAAGACTCTGTTCTGTTACTGTCTGTCTTCAAGAAGGGCATAGGAAAATATAAGGAAAATACCAATGCACAGCGCCCTACCTGGGGTACCAGGTATGAAATCAGTAACCTCTCATCATCTCTGCCTAGCCTATTTTTCTTTGATTAAAGCTGAATTAAGAAAGGAGAAGTCCTGGACTGGACAAATAACCTCAAATGTAAAATTTAATAGAATGACCTTGGGCTTGGTCAGGGAAAGTGTTGAGTAGTTTTGGCTGCTCTCACAGCCTTTACCCAGAGCAGAAGCAAAGTGGGATTGCAAAATGAAGGCTATGAGCCCTAAATTTGTATTAACTTTTAACACTGCTGAATTATTGTTGCATAGGCCAGGTCTTGTCTTCACCATGCCCCCTATCCTGCCTGTAATGAAACTTTACATTACATTTGGTATTGTAAAATGTCTCAGAATGTTGAGCATCTGATAAAGCCTGAGCCACAAGCTCTTTCTTTGTGGGTTTCCATTTTAAAACTGTTCAGATTACTTTCCCACCATGGTATTTACTTGCCTTTTGGCTTCTCAGGCAATGTCCCAACTGGTAACTAGAAATAGAGGTAGAATTTATAGATGTGTCCTTCAACACAGTGTGCAGTGTGAAGAATTGCTATGTACAATGTCAACGTACAATTCTTGATATAATTTAGCCTAAACTGCAAAGGAATAAGATTTCTTAGAGAGTGATATTTCAGAGTTACTGAATGAGTTATTGAGTCTTGGTATTTTTGGGTATTTGGGGATTACCTAAATGGAATTGCTTGAAGAGAGAGAAAAGAAGATGCTCCTGTGGTGAATGGATTACAGTTGGAGATCTTAGCAATAAAACCTTGTATGGTTTTAAAGGAGAAAAAATGTATTTTTTATTAAAATCACAGAAATTTTTGACACAAAAAGCTTTCAACAAAAGGATTGCATTTTTCTGGGGGGAAAAAAATCACTATAAAATTCACTAGTTGGTTGATTTGCTTTTGTCAGCATTTCTCCTAGTTTGTCTCACATTACCACAAACACATTAGAGTCTGTTTTGCTCTACTGCTCTTTTTGGGAGCGCAGATAAACTCTCCTCTCCTTGGAGTGCTCAAAAGTATATTTTCTACTTTTTTATGTGTCTTTGTCCTTTTCTTTTATGAGTGATTTTTATCCTAAAGAAAACAAGATGGTGATCAGTACTGCAGTATGAAACCACTTTACCTAGGCATGGTGTAGGCAGTGGCAGTGTGAGGTTTTTCTGTCCGGGACTCGCACTTCATCGAGTCAACCCGTGTCTCTCTCAAGGTGATACATCCATTTACTCCCCACAAACCTGAAAGCAGTGCCTTTACCTCCACAGGAAGTATGGAAGCTGAGAATCCAAGGGTAAAAGATTGTATATTGCTAAAACCCTCATCTGGCTTGTTCTGCAGGGAATGCTTTTTCGTACTGCATGTATTCAACCTGGAAGATTTAGAGTTCCAGGAGATCATTGAGTGAGATAATTTGGGTGAGGTTTTAAGACATGCATAATTTTATAAATGTCAAAAATTGCATTGTGGCCAAATATTTGTAAGAAAAATTTATTTTCTGTCCTCATAGATGTAGAACACCTATAAGTAGGTCTAGGGGAAAATTGCTAAATTTAAAAAAAAAATAGAAAGACTCACTGGCTTCCTCCTGTCCTAAGTTTCCTGTGTTCTCTCTCTCATAATACAAGAAGACATTCCAGACACCACATTTCTGGGGATTACCTTTCTTGGGGTTGAAGCCTTTGGCCTCATTCTTTTCCTCACAGTTAGAGTGTTCATAAGCCCCTGGAAAGACACTGTCTGTCATGTCTTGTTGCTTAAATATTGTGATCGAGCCTGTGAATAATCTCTAACTGCTTTGACATGTTCATAATAGCTTTTGTTCTACTCTGTACCAATCCATTTCCATTCCTTAAAGTCCCCTGACATGGTGTGTTCCAGCTTGGACATGGTATTATGATGGTTTGTCCAAAGATACTATGGAAAATTCAGAGCACGGACTTAAACTTTTGTGAATGGTAGCAAGGTTTGGAAAGTGAAAATGATTCCTCTGTGGCAAAAGAGGGGTGATTTTATATTATTATTAGACCTTTTTCTCCTGGTCTGGAGGGTTTTTCTCTGCCTTTGGTGGAAGTTGTTGTGAAAAGCGGTCAGCTGAACCGGCGTTACCCTGCAGAGTGACGTGTTCCTGTCGGGCTGCTTCAGCTGCACTGTGTGCAGTGAGGGCTGCCTTAACACCAGATGCCAATCATACACCACCAGTGGATTTACAAGATTATAGGACAGGAAAAAAAGATGAAGGTTAAGCATGGGGCACAATAGAGATTACTTATGGTAATGAATTGTATAATTTTTCTAGACAGATCTGGATTAATGTTTATCCCAGGCAAAAGATTACTGTATGTCTGATTCTAGTTGTAAACAGACATTATTAAACAGAAGGTTTATGTTCATGAAATGCGACTATGGGTGTTAAAGCACTTATGATTTATTATGTGCAAAAAGAAAAATTAACCTGTTCATCTGCTATAGTACAAGATGCGCTGTGGGTTTTTGCATAATTTGAAAGGCATCTGCTCCTTTGGAATACAAATAACCAGTGAGATGAGAAAGATTCTCCTCTCATTTACACGGGTTCAATGCCTCACACTGCAGTGATGTTGAAATGGTGTAACCAAGAAAAGAATAGTCTTGTGCTTTTATAAAGCAATAATATTTCTGTGAGAGATCATGTTGGCAAAGTCTGTTTGCTTGTGAATCTTCAGGGTATTTTCTTTATAACTAAAAAAAAAAAAAGATGTTGTGTACAGAGACCTTTACAAAAGACTTTACTGGGATTTCCAAAATAATTCCTTTTCACTACATAAAAGCATAATGTTTAGATACATTGAATTTATTTTTTTTTATTGAACATTTTCTGAAATACTTATGTTGAAGCTCATTTTTCTCCTGCTTTATTGCATCACTGCTGCTTGGCATAAGTGAGACATAGATACAACATCCACATTTTTTAGTATTGCCTTACCTCAGTAGCTAAATAATCACACCTGAGTTACTGCCTTCTGTGTTTTAGGTGAGCTGAAAAATATTCCCATAAGGAAACTGTAAACAAACTCCAAAACTTTGCTTTTTTGGTGTAGTAGATGTTGCAACTCTATTACTTGCTAACAAGAAAGTATCTTTTCTCTGTGAAAGCAACGAAAAATCAGTTATCAAAATCTGTTTGTTCTATTTATGGGCTGCATTTGTAGCCAGCTGATTTTTGCATAATGCCATTTGAAATTATCCATTTAACAATGATGGATGATACAACTGTGTTGCTCTCCCTCCACTTTGTAACTGATCTGTCTACTTATAGATTGCATTGGACATGTTGCTGATGCTTTATTTGTAAAATTCACTCACATATGTGAGAAATTTGTTTGTTAAGTCTTACTGACTTCACAGAGGCTTCTCAGACAAGTAAAGATATTCCTCTATATAAGCAAAACCAGCCCAATATGTGGAGTGAAAAGACCTGGTAATATCGTGAAGTTTGTTAAATGCATTAGAATTTAAGCAGTTAGACTAGACCTGAAAAAAATGTAATCTCTAAAACATTCTGAATGCTTAAATTAAAAAGTTGCAGTCCTAAATTTCCATCAAAACACTTCATAGTGCTCTATTATATATCTTAGATATATTCTGCATTTGGTACAACAAAATATTTGCCATGAGTAAAATATAACTCTAATGCTTGTAATATTTTCCCTAATTATCAAATTTTACAACTTCTGTGAAGCGTGAGTCCAGAGTTAAAGTTCATGAGCAAATTAATTAAGCAGTAAAAGTTTCTGTGGGTTTTGTTAATGGTTCTGTTTAGCATCCAAAGTTGATGAAGACTTCTGGAGATACCCAGGATGCAGGTGAGAGTCCCTCGGGAAATGGGGTTGGCTGCAGTGCTCTGCCTGAAGGTTTGTGCAGAAAGGCGCTGGATCTGGGGAGGCACTGAAATACGAGCGGCCGCTCTTTTCTGTGCTGTGTGTTAGCAGACATTGATAAGGCGTGGAGATGACCTCCATCTCCCAAAGAGACAGAAAGCTAGAAATGAAGACACATTTCTGTTATCAGTCTGCTGTGGGTCGTAAGTTGAACTGGTGTTATATTTTTCTCTGAAAGCCACGTAGCTTTGACACAGTGTTTAACAGTGTTAAGCTTATTGCTGCTGAGCTAAACATGTCTGAAGTGAACGATGACCCTCACGTCTTTGCAATAGCAAAATGTCTCCCTGATGTGATCCCGAAGACTTGGAGCATTAAGTTAATTTTCCCCTGGATTTCTGAGCTGCCTTCTTTTTACCCGGCGGAGAGCTCGTGAAGAATACAGCTTCTGACCAAATGACAGAACATGGAGGGTGAAATTAGATGCATTCAATTAGAAGATGACAAAAAGCCTATCTAAATATTTGTCAGGATGCTACTTACAGGACGTAGTCTCCAGCCAGGGAAGTGAAAGGCGGACACTCTCAGGACTTAATAGTCTGGGGGGAAAAAAATGGATAAATCATCCAGATTCTTTACAGGCTTGGAAGGGATAATTGAGGGTATCAAGTTGGCTGCTATGCTTCCAGGGCTAGTGATCCCACTCATGTAATCTCAGATTAGTTCTTTGCTTTTATTCACTTAATACAAAATTAAACATTACAAAGTTTTCTGGACCATTTGAGTAAATAATGTTGTTATTTGACCACAAGGGGATGATTAATGCAGTGGTTTCCAGGAGGTATTGAAGAAAGAGGAGCTTCACCTTCTCCTCAATATAAAAAACACACTACAAAACAACCAAACAAAATGCCAAAGCCACAAAACTTAAGGAAATGAAAAAGGCACAGCAAACTGTTGACTGTAAGACTGTCAGATAAGAAGATGTATTTGTTTTCCAGAGGACGAAGGATGTTCTTGGAAACTTAAATTTGAAGTTAGTAGTCAGTTAGACAGAGATCAAAATACGCAGCTTGGTTTAGCCATATCTGTTTATCTGTAAATTAAATTTATAATAGCTTCTTTTAAGTAAGCAGGAAAATCTCCGGCTTTTATTTTTCTGCCCAAAAAGTTTTAATTATGAAAGTAAAATTCAAAGTAAATACAGCATACCATGGTTATTTTAATTTTTTTTTTGTGTTACAGCAGTTCAAGGGAGAATGTGACTATGATAGGGTTAATCCAGCTACATAAAAATCCATGCTGTGTATGATAGTAGTAAAGCTTGTGATCCCTTGATCTTTGATTAGATCCAAGCTAGTAAATATCTTGTGTTTAATCAGAATGAGTTGTTCTGCATGTAGTATAAGTCACCTTCACAGATGGGATGTAGCAGCAGAGTTGTTTGTGAATATTTGTTTTAATCCCTTCCAGAACAAGCACGCTTTATGTTTCTTTGTTTTAAATCAGATTCAAGCAACTAAAGACCAGTGTGAAGGAAAGATATTTACTTGCAGTCAGGAGTAGAACAGTGTGGGAACCTTTCTTTCCTTTTAAAGAAAAATGTAACTTAGTAGATTCTTAAAAGGTATTTTATCCTATTCTGTAAAGATAACTAACGCACCATGGCTGCTTTTTTGAACTGGGATGCAAACATCAATACCTGTACGTTCTTCTTAAACTGTCCAGATACATTTCTATCTTCGACTATAAATATAAAGAGACTAAGATTTTTTTACAGTTAATGTTCAGCCTGTATTATTATCCTGTATTTTAAAGTTATTTAGTTAGAATGGCTGTTCTCTGTGCTAGTAAGCTGAAATTACTAAAATGTTATCTGTAAGGATACTTGTTTTGTGTGGTGTGTCGGCGTCCTATTTACCTAAATCTGTCATAATTGCCTTCCAATACATCTTCCTCTGACACACCAAATATTGAAAATGAGATGACTCTTTGCTGGGAGCTTTTCTACTGAATGTCATTTTTCTGTGTTCATAACTTGATGGTAATAACTGGACGACCTGTAGTTAAATGCGTCTCAATTTCTCTCACTTATTTTTCCTAATCACCACATGGAGCCTTCAGTGCTCAGAGGTGTGATTAGATTTAACCTGCCATCATATCTGAAGAACTTTCTGTACAACATATTATACATTGCAGGAATTATAGATGTAAATGGTGGGTCTAAGTGTAATATATAAATAGATATAAAGATTAGTTGCTCTCATGCCAAAGTTAACTCCTGTTTATTTTTTTTTCTGCTTTTAACAGAAAGACTGGAGAGCCCCCACTAATAAATGGCTGGATTCCTTACCTTGGGAAAGCTCTGATATTTAGAAAAGATGCTTACAAATTCTTACTGGATCAGCAAAAGAAATTTGGAGATATTTTCACTGTACATATTGCTGGTGAGAAATATTTTAGTATGTATCTTGATTTTTTTCCATCAGTGAAGTTAAATACTAATCCAAATGTTTAGTTTAGAATCTTCCTTAACCCAAAACACTTTTCTCTAGCATAGACCCATAAAAATCCCTCAAATTTGCATATATTGTAAGCATAATAGTTATCTATAAAATATCACTATCAATGTGTGGATTTATTTACATCTCTAAGTATATATGTATTTTGACAGATTTTGTAGGTATGTACTGTATGAACATAGATTTTGCCAGCACATTAAATTATGTATTGGTGGGTTTTTTCCTAGAGAAAGGAGAACTACCATCATCTTGACACTGCACAGAGAAATATCAGATTAAATTTAGAAAACACTTAAGAAAAAAAGTGCAGAATTTGTTCTCACACATTTTACAACTGGTTGACAGGAACACAAGGGAATGAATGACACATTGACTCAGTGATACAATCGGGACTGGAACACAGCAACTTCCCGTTGCCAGCCTCTTACTCTGATCATGCTTGCTGAAAATAACAATATAATAAAGTATGATATAACCTTGCTGTTTCCTGTATTTATAACTGTATTACTAAGCCAGATTGAATACAAACATTTGAGTGATTTTACATAGGCCCTTAGCTGTGGAAGAAGAACATAGAATAAAACTAAAATCCTGAATGAAAGTTAAATATATAAATTTACATCTATCTATAAAGATCTACTTTTTACTAAAGTCAGTATAAAATCCACTATTTTCTTGTGTTCAGAAAGGCAAGCTCTTATTAATATAGCTGGTTATAATCATCTTCTGCACCTTTACATGCTAATATCCTTGTTCAAATTATCAGCTTCAGTCTATATATATAATTTTTAGTTATTCCTGTAGTTATAGAGAGTTTGAAACAAAAATATTCAGTGTAAAGTATAAAGTTTGCTTTTTTTTCCTAGGGTAGTAGCATTAGGTTTATATTTCCATAGAAGCAATATTTTGGAATGAAAATTTTTTTTAAAAAAAGTCAATTAATTTAATTGTAACCTGTGTGTTTAATTAATAAAAATTTTCCTCCTTTTACAAAATCTGTCCTTTTGTTCCTTTGGAAAAGAATTTTTATTGTATTAAATATGTATTTTTTAAAATTTCATTCAGGATTCTTTTTTTGAAAATTGGTATAAACAGATCTTTTGCAACTTGAAAGTGAGTTTGGCACAGTACAACATCAACTCTTGTTGAAATACAGTATTTTTGATTGTTAATTTGAATTCACACTGTAATACAGTTTTGGCTTCTTACAAATACCAATTAATGGCTATAATTCAGATACTAGTACATTCATTAAGCTGGATACAGTCATACTTCAGAATCTTAAAAGTGTTTAATCAAATATTTATTTCTTTTGCCTCTTTATTATTTTATGAAAGACTATGTTTAGAAGTTTGTGTTAAACCAATTATGAGCGTAATTTAGTTTCAGAAATTTCTATTTCCAGGATAAACCAAATTCCATCTCAGATAATCCCCTATGTTCAAGTGTTTTGAGCCAAGCCTCCCTCGATAAAGACTGAGGTAAATGAAGTTAGTTCTGGATATCATTCCAGTCTTGTGCAGGGAAATGTTTGATTTTGTGAATTCATCATAACAGAGACACCACTTTAAGTTCTCTTTTTCGGTATAAAAGTGCTGACCATCAGGACTTCACTAAAGAGAAATAGTTTGTCATCCTCAAGTCATGGAGGAAACCTAAGCTAGTTAGTGTCTCCTCTCGTGTCCTGATCCGAAGGCATACAGGATTTCTCTCTGTCTTACTGATTTGACAAAGATGATGTTTCTGTGCTCGGCAAACATAGCGTAGCCAGCTGTATGTGGACTATCATTACTTTACCCCCCTGGTGGATGTCTAAAGGTCCTGTCAAAAAATTATATCAATATATATTTTTATAATTATTGGTTCTCAAACTAGTTCATTTGGAAAATGCAGAATGATGCTTGGAGTTTCTGGCGTTGCCCCGTACTGGTAACGCGATTTTGCTGATTGTACTTTCCCATGTGATGAGCAAATGATTGTCATCCCTAAAAGTCGCAAGGGACATGGATGTCATCTTAATAAAGAAATTAAAAAGCACATCTTTCTATGAGAAACAATGTAAATTCCTGACCTGTCGCAGAAAATAGTTCTCTAATTGGTTTTGTGTGGTGGTGCAGCAGAATCGTTTTCCCCAAACGTCATGCCAGCGCAGCACCACTGTACATCATTGTCAGCAGTTCAGCAGAATCTCCCTAATAAGAGGACGATTACGTAAATGCGATAGTCTTGGGGGAAAAAAAAAAAGAAAATATCAGAAAAGGAAATAATAAGGAGGGGGAAGAGAGAGAGAGAGTCTGTGGCACTGAGATGATCATACTTCCCACTTCCCAAGCCCCTCTGCTTGCTAAGGGTCAGCAGCATAGGCAGACGGCTAGGTAAGAACTTAAAGAGCTTGAAACAGTTTTGTCATTGTTTCTCGGGATTAAACTTTGTGTCCTTTTCCTCTCAAGTTCATAGGAGTGGTAACGAACCCTGCAACATTCTCTCTCAGACTAACTCACCTTTAAAAAAATAATTTTTGTGGTTTTGACTAAGCACATTTGCCGTTTTGAATACTGCTGCTAAGTCATTCTTTTCTTTAAAGCGTGATACACCTAGAGTAGCATATCACATTTTTCTCTCATAGGCAAAAGGTAATTTTCATTAACTCCTTACCAGGCTGAAGCCTGCTCCAAGCATTACTGAAATAACATCCATCATTAGATGCCATCTGAAATGCTTGTCTTTCATCATTAGCATTAAAAAGGTCCAGAATGCATTATTAGAGTAATTTCTTAACTATCATACAAAAACTGGCTTCTGTGCTCAGATTTACCAATGTTGACAATTTTCATATTTTCCACATCAATCTTCTATTTCTAGGAGATCGTAGAAACTAAATGGAGATAACCAGGCTATTTGCAGCATGGGTGTAATGCAGACTGAAGAACTGGATCGTGAAGTATGAATTCTCTGTAGCCATTAAAAATAAAAAATCAGAGGGCTTTTTGCAGAAAGAAGGATACATCTCTTGTTTTGACTTGTTTTTACTGTATTAAATAAAATAGCTCAGTGGCTTAAACTGTTGTGAATTGGAGTATGACATTTCTATATGTACATGCCTACTTAGTTTTTGGTGTTGAAGGGGTTTTTTACAAACTAACGGGGAAAGGCTTATTCTCTAGTGGTTTCTATATGAATATCTTCAATATTTAAGGCTACATGATTTGTGGAAATAGTAGTGTGCCTTCATTTTTGGCTGATTTGGCATTACCTTTTTTAGTACTCTGATAGAAACTCATGAGTATCCAGATTTTGAATTGATTTCAGAAAAGGTTACTTCCCAACGATTGTCTTGGCATTAGCTGCAGTGGAGGGATATGGGAGTAGAGGGGGAAACTGCATTTTGAAATACCAAATAATAACTGAAAACATTATGAAAGGTTTTAATTTATTTGTCTCTGACACCACCAGGGACGATCAGTGGGAAGCAACCTCACTGGGGACAAGGATAGGATTTTAAAAGCAAAACTAAGGACCAGATTGACACTTTAAAAATTTAAAATCGTAACTTGAGGTGAGAAAGTTTGTTCCACTTCGGATATTTGCTGTTCAGGGTGTAGAGGAGGTGTTGGGGCACAATTTTGTAATTAGCAATCTGTTCCTGTATGGATGAGACTGGGGTAAGCAGTGTAGCCATGTAGGGCATTTGTGTGCAAGGATGACTGTAATTGTTAAAGGCTCCCAGACCCACTCTCACAACTTTCTAACTGCCAATAATCAGCCCTAGGTTTTAGTACTTTTCTAATTAAGAGATCTAAAATTAGATTCTCGATGGCATACATAAACAAACTGCCTTTGTTATAGGGGGGTTCCACTTTTCTGATTATCTAGACCGTTACTAAATGTAGCAACAAGAAATATTTTTATTATTTTGGTTTATGTGTTTATATATGTTGTTGACTTGCAGTGATGTGGTCTGGTGCCTGAATTGATTCTACAAAATGAATTATATTTTGTTACATACTTACTTTTTGCTACCAGGAACCTGATGAGAATAATAAAATCAGGATCTGTAATATTCTTTTTCTCAGGGACTTTTTTTTTCAAAGTATGTGCTAGTGGTGAGTTAGTTTTGATTTAAAATTATTACTAAAATTGTTTGTCTGAAAACTCATTTGCTGAAAATCAATTTCTTACTTTAAAAATTATAAGAATTGATGTGCGTTTGCTAAGTGTCTGATTAAAGATCACAAAGAAACTCATATTTTGCATCAGAAATAAGCAGATGGTGGACAGATGGTTTAAATTAATATTAATTAAAAATCTTAACTTAAATTGTTTACCCTGTAAATGCAAAGTTAAGAAGCCAGCTTTCATCTTTAGGGTTAATAACACTCCAAATCTATTTATTAAAAATTGCTCCACTGGACATTCTTTCCAAGCTTTGATCACAAAGATGGTAGCCTCAATAAAGAGCATGAAATAGGTGAAAGCTAAAAAGAGAGGGTAATTCTAGGGCTCTTAAAAAAGATCCTGCAAGACTAAAGTCAAGTCAAGACTAAAAATTCCTGTTAGCCTCTGTAGTCATAGAAGGTCTAAAAAGGGGACTGAGAATTCAGGATCTCTCTTTCATGCTGGTTTCTCAATATACTTTAAAATTAAATTTAAAGCTATGGCTGATTATGTTACAGTAAAACAAAATCCATGAGTATCTTAAAAATGTTCACACACTGTTGACAAAAAAGAAAAAGAGTTCAAATTCTGTCTTGATATGTCCTTTACATTTCCTTACTAGTTCACTGGGATTGCAATTGATGTAATAGGGAGGGGAATTATGGCAGCTGGCAATTGTAGAGGAAGTCCAGAGTGTACCCAGATACCATAGGGCACTGTGTGTGTATACAAATCAGAATATGAAATAACTATGATAATTCAGATATCACTATATAGTAACCATGGATACTTGACATTTTTAGTGGTAGTGACTACTTTATCTCTGGACATCTGTCACAGAGCCAAATTTGGTCCGCAGTTAAGCATGTAGTGTTCCCATTAAAATCAAAGGAGATTTGTCCCTTTAGTGAGACAGAATTAGACTGTAAGTGCTGGAAGCTTTGCTCTTTCCCTGAGTTTGTGACTGGGATATTTCAGAGGGAAAGTGTACATTTTAATAGGCACCCTTTTTCCCTCTTAATTCAAGGTAAGAATCAGGAACTCTAAATTTAGAACCATCTATAAAGATGGTTCTCTAAGATTTAATTGAGCTTTGGGAGTGTTAGCATTTTGATTCATGGTAGTTCCTCCAAATGCTTTTTTGCAGCAGTTGTCTTGAAGTTTGGGGAGAAATTTCAGGACTTCTTTGGCAGGGACAATTTGAAAAAGCTTTTAACTTGATGCAATCCTATCCCTCTGTACAAGGAGCTGAAGGTATCACTGTGTCACCTCATTAAGGCCCCTGGCAAGGGTAGGAAGTTGGTGGTGCACTCTGACACAATGGATCCTAGCACTGGGACAGTGTGTGTCCCACAGTGGAGCCTGTCCTAAAAATGGTGCCTGCTACCTCACAGGCCGTGACTTCACATTCATAAACTAAGGTAGTCATGTTATGGATACTAAGCACATTCTTAACAAAGAGTTAGAAAAGCTTCAGGGAAAATGAGCCAGATGTGAGGAAAAACTTTAAATGTTGGGGGTTTGCAGCGTGCAGTTAAAGCTGCAGCTGGCAGATTATGAGTTCCTCTGTCATCTGCTTGGAAAAAGCTGCCTAGGTGGCATGTTTTCCACTCCAGCCCCTGTCATTCACTTTCCTCTGTGCAGGTTAAATGTGTGTGTTTTTTGCTTTCTGCTAGTGAAAACCTACAGTTTCCAAATGTTGCTATGACTCCACACTGTATTCTCATGAATTAGACCTGAGTAGAAAATTATTTATTTCAGAGCACCACATTTGAAGAGATCACACACAACTGTTGGCACAAACAGTAGATCTGTCTACATGAAAATGGCTTCACAATGATTTTTGAAGAGCCTGCAAAGTGTGGATTGCACACTGGTGGAATCTGCATCCTGACAAAGACAATTTAAATAATATTTGTTTCATAATTTCTTTTTCTTTGCAGATTTATTCACATATCTTTGCTTTGGTTTGTTTGTTTGTTTGTTTGTTTGTTTGTTTGTTTTCCTGCATGATTTTTTCACAGGCTTTAGCTTATTTTTAGTTATTGCTTCTGGAAGTGTCACCAGATTATAAAAGTGCACGTGTCTCTAATTATTTTCTGTTCTTCTATTCAGGTAGATATATTACCTTTATCATGGACCCATTTCAATATGTCTATGTCATCCGAAATAGCAAGCAACTTGAATTTCATGAATTTGCAAATAAAATGGCATCCAAAACTTTTGACTACCCAGCCTTGTCAAAAGGAAAATTCCCTGAACTCAAGGAAAACCTGCACAGAATCTACCAGTATCTACAAGGCAAGCCTTTGGATATCATTTCTGACCACATGATGAAAAATCTCCAGGATATATTTGAATGGAAATGCTCACAAGCAACAGATTGGGAAACAGAAAAAATGTACAAATTCTGCTGCTCTGTAATGTTTGAAGCCAGTTTTGTAACACTATATGGAAGAGTTCCTGCTGCAGATGGCCACAAAGTTATTAGTGAAATCAGAGACAAATTTATCAAGTTTGATGCCAACTTTCCCTATTTAGCTGCAAACATACCAATTGAGTTGCTAGGAGCTACCAAGAAGGTTCGGAAGGAGCTTATACATCATTTTTTACTTCAGAACATGACAAAATGGCTGGGAGGGTCAAAAGTGGTCCAAGCCAGACAAGATATATTTGAGAAATATGAGCTGCTTGGAGATTATGACAAAGCAGGTAGGAAACTTATGAATGATTGCTTGTCTAAAATAAAATAATTTACTATAGACCTTTGAAATAAAAAGGCAGAATGGCGACCTTGAAATTTTTTTATGTTCTTTCTAATTGGCTAATGATAAAATGTTTTACTCTGAAACAACCCTCTATGATAATTGATTTTTTTTTTTTGTGCTGAGGTGGTAAAACAAGATACTTAATGGTGATAATGAGAAAGATTATAACTGAGCTGCATTTCCTCCCCTTATTCCCCCCACCCCCCCGACATTACATTTCAAACTATTCTCATTAAGCAGAAAATTAGACTTCAGAAGCCTATTGGTCCTCATTAGCATTCACTGATCCTTGGCTGGGTCTGTGTCCTAACATCTTTTAATTAGCACACTGCAAATCTAATCAGTGTAATAAACGCTATTAATCTTCCTTTTCACTTATTTTCTCCCAGCACATCATTTTGCCTTCCTGTGGGCCTCTGTGGGAAACACGATTCCAGCTACATTCTGGGCCATGTATTATCTTCTGCGGCACCCAGAAGCTCTTGCAGCAGTGCGTGACGAGATTGACCATTTGCTGCAGTCAACAGGTCAAGAGAGAGGGCCCACATATAACATCCACCTCACCAGAGAACAATTGGACAACCTGATCTACCTAGGTAATTTATTTTTATCTGTTAGGAAGAGGAGAGGGGCTCTCCCGGCAAACTCGGTTTATCACTCATTTCTGTTTACTGAGAAGGTGGAGGACACAGCTGCCTAATTGACATAATAACACCCATTTACATCAATTATAAATTATGTAGTTTATAGCTGTAGATACTCTCATTGCATGTAAACATTAAAGCCTAGGTAATTAACTATGCAAGGTATGCAAAAGGCTAAATCGAAGCTTTGCAATTATTTGAAAAAAAGTTGATGCCTATTAAGTTGTTTGATTCTGAGCATCTGCCGAAGTGTTAATGCATTTCAAATACTTCTGTATGGTACTGCCAAGAAAGACCCTTTTCTGAAATTAAAGTGGGATTGTATATTTAAACTGCAAATGTATTTTATCTGCAAGCAATTTCTTTCTTTCTCTCTTTAACAAAACAAAAAAGGCTTCTAAAGCAGGCTTCTGTTGGGCAATGACTCCAAATGAAATATAAGAAGATAAAATTTGCAGAGGAGAAACGGTGTTTTTAGTACTTCATTCAAAAGAGGGAGCTTTAAGGGAGCTACACATCTTTTGGTTCTGGATCTAGGGTTCAGAGGGAGACCCTTGCCAGTGGTCATTGGAAGTTGTTTGAATCAGGAGCTGTATAGACCTTCAGAGCATCAGCTCTTGGTTTCACTTCATTTGGTAGTGCATGGACACTGGCAAGAGAAATGGTGAAAATAGCCCAAGGGATGAAAGATGGCGTAGCAGGTAGGTACCTAACTTTTAATCATCTGTGAATCTCCACAAGTAGTGTTACAAGGGCAGACAACAGCTGAACAAAAGATTAAAGGTTCAATAATCCACTGTCTTTAAATATCAAAACCAATCCCATATTCAAAACAAGCTCCTGTCCATAGGTCTTGGTAGCTCATGACCTGAACTGATGCTCTACTCTCAAACAAAGCTGTGTTTGGGATGATGGTGGAGTAGTGCATTCTGTGCTTGGTTTGGATCTTTGTCATAGCTGCCATTCTCCAAGATCATGCAATGTGGCACATTTTGAGAATCCGTGTGCAAGCTTGATTTGATTAGTACAAATATGAGTCCATTTCCTTTGTGTTAGAGCATTAATATTAATCTTACATATCGTGAGTCTACAAAGTTGGTTACATCCAGAGTCATGGCTGTTTTGATGCAGATTTATCTCTAACCAATGGAGAATGTTTTTGAAGTAGAGGAGGTGTTGCATGACAATTCTGGTGAGTAACATGACTTTCTAAGCATTTAATGGACTTCTAAGGAGCACAAGTAAAACTACTTCACATCAGAGCTAGCATACACCAATAAATAAGTTACCAAGCATCAAGAAGATCAAAAGAGAACTTAGTTTATATTTATAGACTGAGATGGGAATGGCCAATGGAAAAAAAAGGGGAAAAATAAGGCTCCCCAAAAGTGTAGCAATAAGGAAAATAAAACCATGTAGTTCACTAAAACCATCTGGTGCAAAAAGTATGAACAGTTTAAAAACATTAACTGTGTCATTCCTCTGCTTCTTGAAATCTTGAAGTACCTTGGTAGCATTTGATTTATGTGTTGAGAGGGAAGTGCCACATCCTACTTTGTAGTATTCTTGTAACACTTTTGTTAAATTTCATAATCATGTTAAACATAATGTGATATGAACAGAAGCTAGACTTCAATTCTTCTGGCACTTAAGTCATAAAGGGCTGGATACTGTCCCATAAAATAATAATATAGAAAAAATCTGTACCATAAGAGAATTAGAGTCATGCTTCAGTGGAAAGGGAAAGGGATGTTTTGTTAATAAATGTGTAGGAGGGACAAAGGTCCCAAATTGCACTTCTTGCACGCCAAGACTCCCCTCTTTCAGGGAGGCCACTGACCCCAAACCTCCAAGACTGAGCTTTTCCTCTTTCCGTTCCCTCTGTGCCAACCCAGAGCGTAGGAAACTGGGATTGTGTCCCTGCTCTCAGATGAGGCAGACCAGGTGGGATGCTTGCATGTTCATCACCTTGTCATCTCATTCTCCTGTTTTAAGCGCTCTGATTCTCCGTCCTCTTTTTGGTCTACTATAACAAGAGTCTTTTTGAACCCTCATGCTATATGGAGAAGAAGCACAAATTGCTAAAAGTCTTTCTCTGGAAGAGCATTGTTATCATGGTCAGATTGCTGGGTCTAGGGAACAACATGGCCTGATTTACTCCTAAATTCTAAGCTCAGGTACATGATTATTTTATTAAAAAAAAAAAAAAAAAAAACAAAAAAAAAACAAAAAAACAAAAAAAAAAAAAAAAAAAAAAAAAAAAAAAAAAAACAAAACCAGCCAAACAAACTAAACCAAAATGCAGAACACACTCAACCCAAAATCAAACTAGCAAATTTTGGCCATGATAGGGTCATCTTCTTCTGATGGCATTTCTGGGGCAGCACCCTTTGTATTGTCTGCATAACACAATACAATCCCAAAATCCAAATGTATTTGTGTGCACAGAGTAACATACATTATTAGATATTATGGCTCACAACAGAGCTCTAATATGGTAAAGGACACATGAAAATGGTCTGTCAGTTAAACTGGTTATAATGGAAATGCCAAGGATAAAGCAGAGATGTACTTAGTGCATGTTTAGTGCTAGGCATGTTTAGTCAGTTCGTTTATTTAATATTAGTCCATTCATTTATATGGTGAAGTATTCTTGCCCCAGGTCATTGCTGAATCCCAGATATTCCTGCAAAAAGAGCACAGCTTGAAAATTTGTTTTGTACACAAGAAAGGGTAGGGACCCAAAAGGAGCTAATACAGAATGTGTAGTCCTAACACAAATGCTAAGCATTAAAATCAGTGGTTGAATTAAAAGGAATAAATATATTTTTCTGAAATGGGCTGGGCAGTACATTTAGTTCTGGGTAAGATGCAAATGTACTTGTTTCAGATTATTGTTTGTGTTGGCACACCATGATGCCCGTTGGTAAATGACCCCCCCAAATATTTGCATACTCAATAGCTATTTTCCTACAATACACTCTAATAATTATTGCACCCTATTACCTGCTCTGTGTTAGTGTAAAATTAACAATCCATTACTGCACAATAAGTTTTATAAAACATTTACAGATAGAGATCATGTTTAATTAAAATTAACTTGCCTACGAAAGCCAAATGCACTTATGATTCGCAATGACCTTTTATTACCTGCAGTCCCTTGTTTTGGCTGGATGATTGACAGCTTGCTGTTTGGCTACCATGTTGTATTTCAGCTGACAAGACTTTTCATTTTAACTCAATTTGCCTGCCTATCACAAGCTGGTGGCAGGCCAGGCTCAAGTCACCCAGCTTTGCCTCAGCAGCTTGCTCTATTTCTCATTAGTACGCATTTATTCAGTGGAAATTGGAAGACAAATGCTTGAAGGCATGTGAACTAAGTATAGCAAATTAGGGTTTAAAGACTGAATATTTATAAGTATATTGAAACAGTTTTTTGAAAAAAAAAGTCTAGAATGAATTGGAAGCTGAGTGCTAGCTTTAGTATAAGAGAAATGAAGAGAGAAGTGGGAGGATTCTAAGAATAACAATACTATGAGATATATCTCTGTCTTCCCCCCTCCTTCTCTCTCTAGAAAAGATGTAAAATCTCTCTGACAACACCTTATCAAACAACAGCCTGGCTTCTTTATGTAGCGCTTGCACAGTGAAGTTTAGCATCTCATGTGTGTAAGAAGGGGGGAAAAAAATGAGGGTCATGTTCATTTGCTGCTTGGTTATCCCTTGGTATGCTTTAAATTGCCTTGTTTGTTCGGCACAAGCACAGAAACAGATGTTGCTCTACCGTGCTGGATAATTTACTGTACCTCACGGTGCAGAATGGAAGGCCTCCCAAGCTACCCAGCTGGTCTGTCAGCGGCGATGGCTGGTGTCTGCTGAACTATGACAACTGCAAGTAAAGGCTGCAGTTTTATTGTGCAGTTGTCATTCCTCTCAATGTATAGCTCTGGCATTTGTGGAAAGCTGACTGTCTATTTTTTTAATGTGAGCCTGCAAAGCCATATAAGCTCCATTCTCCTTTGTTGATCATAATGTGACTCATTACTTTTGTCATCTAATGATTATCGGCATGATCGCTCAGAGCGAGCGCCAAGCTCGCCTTCCACACATAACTGGTACTGGAAGGTAAAACAGATTTGTCATTTACGATCTGACCGCTAAGCCACACTTTGTGCTCCATTATTGTGATTAACTTCTGCATAAGATACGCTGCCCAATTGTCATTTGAGATCCGGCAGCGGGCAGGGACTGCCGCGCTTTCTGGGAGGATGTCCGCCGATAGGATGTGACCGCATTGCTTGGGTGGTTAAACGTGCTGCTATTTTGCCGTGACACTTTATAATTATTTCTCTTTTTTTTTTTTCCCTCCTTTTCTCTTCCTCGTTTGATTTCTGCTGTCTCCACATATGTCACCACCATTTCCAAATGGTGGACTGGTACAAAGCTACCATTTTCATTTTCTGCTGGTTGAAGGCAGTCTGGAACCGAGGCTGGACCCTTCCTTTGTACCGCGTAAAGTTTTGTTGCCAGAGTGCTGCCAGTTGAAATCTATCGTGTCAGGTGCCTTGTGGCTATCCGCAGTAGAGGCCATCTTCTGGAACCAGGGTTCTTTTCTGGCTTCGTCACCAACAAGCCGATTTGACTCTGCCTGATTATAGTAACGAAGGCAGTCCA
The DNA here is from genome assembly GCF_027887145.1 of Ammospiza caudacuta. NCBI lineage: Eukaryota > Metazoa > Chordata > Aves > Passeriformes > Passerellidae > Ammospiza > Ammospiza caudacuta. Next base: position 119,461,482 of record NC_080593.1, on the reverse strand, counting down.
AAAGAATATGCACAGACTCACTGTACGTCACATTGAATCACGGCACTGGCCACACAAAGCTGACCGCAGCCTCATTTCTTTAGACAAATGCATGCTTAAGGAAAAACCTCCTGCAAGAAAGCATCCAGGGCCACTTTATTTGCTATGCATGCTGCACCAGATTTAATTTTTAGTGAAAGAACGTTTGTTATTATTTTTTTCAGAAACATCTACACTGGGTAGCTACTGTCTCTAATAAACTAACCTTTTGGGTGCAGCAATTGCAGTGCCTTGGTGAACACTTAGAGAAGGCTTATTTGATATCACAAAACATAAAGGCAGACACAAATGGATTATTACATGCAAATGAAACCCTATTTTAGGCTATTTTTCACACTAATGATTAGAAGGAATCAAGTCACATATAACAGTGCCCATACACACTGGTGGAAAAATAGTCAGTTTTGATTACAAAGTGAGAGATGCAGCCCTAGACAGGAGCTACATGCTGATATACATGCTATCAGAATGATTTATGCAAATTATGCATATTATTCCCAAAGGAATTCCTCCTCAAACTGCCAGGATAAATTGCCGGAAATTAGCCATAAAATCTGTCGTGCTAGGAGCAAAAGGTGAAGGCCACTGGGAAAGCAAGGACATTCAGCTTCTGGAGCCTTCCAGGATGTGATGCTGGAGACAGAAATCTTGCTTTCCCCAAACCTGAAAGGACTATGTTTTGTTTCCTCTAGGCCAATTAGAAGTGTCTTTCTCTCTTAAAATTACTAGGCAAATAATGAATTGCTTTCATTCACTCTGACCACAACAGACACTATAATTTGGCAGCATAGTGCATTGAAAAGAAAATGCATTTAAAAATTCTCAGAATGACTACAGAATTAACAAGCAGAATGATTTCTAATGTATAGTCTTACCATTAAATCCAACAACTTTCAAAAAGCAAGCTAAACAGCTCCATGGATACTTTCGCTGGTACTTGTTTGCAACCACCAAAATATATGTAAATGCATAAAGCGTTCATGTCTTTTGATTGCGTTGTTTTCAACACGATGCCTGAATAATGACTTTCCACCCAAAACCTGGTGCTGCTTACAACCGTCAGGATTTCTCATCACCATCAGGGAGAATCACTTCGGGAGGTTCAGCATCCCTGACTGCCCCAGCCCAACCCTGCGGGCTTGTGCATTGCCTCCTCCTGGTCTCTGCTTTATGTTTTGTTTTGCTTGTGTGGTTTTTTCCCTTTTTTTTTTTCCCCTTTAGCCTGCCCTACCAAACTCCTGGAGAATCAGCAGCCGTAGCCATGTATAACTTCCAGTCATCTCCCATATTTCTGATGCTTCCCCCCTCCCCCCTTTTGTTTAATCGCAGAGAGTGCCTTAAACGAGAGTTTAAGAATGTGCTCGTCCTCTATGAACATCCGCATCAGCCAAGAGGATTTTGTTCTCAAGCTTGAAGGGAATCAAGAAGTCGTTTTGAGGAAAGGAGACTGGATAGCCCTTTACCCGCAGATTTTGCACATGGACCCTGAGGTCTATGAAGATCCTAAGGTAAACATTCAGCTGGTGCTACTCTTCCTACTCCAGGCACATCGAAGCAGCCAAGCCTTTTGTGATCTGCGGTTGTTTTGGTTTTTTTTTGTTTTGTGTTTTTTTACTGCTGTTCCTTCTTGTGGAACAAATCTTCCTAGTTTCAGATGTATTTTCTAGGGCCCTGCAGGTCAAAGGATTCATGGCCTGAAGAGAGAAATATGGTGATGAGACTGACTGCGACTGCTTTCAAAGGAATTGACAATTGCACACTGACTACGATAAACTTTAGGCTAAATGTGGGCTTTGTTTGGCAGTGGATCATTTGATACCCAAGGAGGGCTGAATAATAGAAGGTGGTTTAAATAGCAAATAATGTGGGCCATTTAGCTAAGTGCCCGCAAAGCATCATTGACTCTCTGAAGCCCTATAATAGCAGTGTCTTGCTTGAGCCTTATGCTTTTTCACCTCCCTTCGTAGGGATTCACCCCTTCTTGATCAATTAGAGTGTTGTGAACTTGAGACTGTAAAGCTGTTGCTCTGCAGCGAAGCTCGGAGGGTAATTGTGTCATCTCCTTGTATTTTTCTCTGACGCTCAAGTTAATGAATATCAAAGACTCAAAATTAATCCACCCTGCCTCAGCTATAATACAGCTTCAGAAGTTCACCACCTGCATGCAAATTGACTAGTCCTCCTCTGGGCTAGGTTGCTCCCCAGATTGCTGTCCCCAGCCCAGGGTGCCACAGAGGAAGAGCAAGAAAGAGCAAGGGTGCACGCTGATGCTGTTAAATGGCTCGTCTGCCTGAGAGGCAAGAGCTTGTACCTCATCCATTCCTCACCCCTGTTTTCCTAAGCAAATGGCTGTCTCCCAGCCATGCTGATTTCCATCTTTGGCATTTGAGCCAAAGAAGAAAGGAACTGGATTTTTTACATGTTTATAGAAAGCCCGTGTTAGAGACGTTGCTCCACGAAGCTCTCCCTTTCAGGAATTTAAAGATGAGAGCTTGCAAAGAAAAGATGAGATTCAAGTGCCTCGTTGGTGCAGGACAGCATTTCGTTGTGTAGGAGCTCTGCCAGCCTCAGTGAGAGGAGGTGTGGAGCATGTTGGAGTCAGCAGGAGTAAGGTATAGTCACTGGGATGAACACTGGAGCCACGAGGATGAAAATTACATTCAGGGGAGCTCTGCTGGCTGTCCCCACCCAAAAATGAAGATAAAGCCTGCAGAGAAAATCAGGGTTTTAAAAATAATTCATCTATTGGCAAATAGTTGATTAATATTTTTATCCTTAAAAAGGATAGATAACAGCTAACAAATAAGCTGCTTTTTTTTTTTAATTTTATCCTTAACACTTTATTTTGGAGAACGTTATTGATTTGTCAAAAGTCCATCTGTTTGTTTAGGTCCTAGACCAAAAGCATCAGTGTGGAAACTGATCTCCTCCCTTATCCAATAATTGCCAGAATATATTACCATATTTCCATTGCTTGAATATATCTGCTTAGTATCAGCTCTGCTCAGCTTTCACAGTACAGCTTTAGTTCATATATTTTATCTTTTTGATAGTGAATGAGCAATCCACACATTGCAGTACATTGATTTCAGCACATGGGCCCCTCTCGAAAAGTGGGGAAATCACTGTTCTGTTTGGTTCTTAAAATATGCAGTGTGCTTTCAACAATAACTACTGAGGATCAGATAGAGATGGAGAATGAATTTTTTGAAAGGTGCAGTCTTGAGCTTGTCATGTATTTAGGGAAAACTTTTCCTGGGAAAACAGGCAGCTTGATGAGATAATTTTGTAGCAATGCTTTTTCTCCTGGATACATAAATTTAAGTTCAAGCTATCTTGTGCTTTGGCACCATATTGTGTAAGTGTGTAAGCATATATTTCTGACCTCTTTCTCCACCCATTAAGGCCTAAATAAATTAGTCAGTTTTCTATAAAGTGTATAAGTGAAACCCTAAATTCTATCTCAGCTAGTTATAGAGCTCAGTAAATGAACTCTGCAAAACCCATAGAGTAAGAATCAGGAAACCCTGCAGGAAACCCTCTATGGTGACTTCCCAAACAAAGCTAAATACAGTATGTGACAGAAGGAGACTTAGATCAATCACAGGAGATTACTCAGTTTTCATAATATTTGTAGCAGCTCATCCACACAGAACTTCTTTGCCTGCTTTTGCTCAGTGTCCTCACCTTTTCCTTGCTGTCAGCCACCATGTCTCTTTCAGGAGACCTTGTGCATGGCTGAAAATTCCTTCATTTTTAAAAATTGGTCTTTATTAGTCAGTGAACCAGCTTTTAAGGAAACACTACTCAACCCAAGGGACTTCAGCAGCCCTGAGTTTGATGTCACTGTCATTGTCTGCATTCCTGTCTCACACTTGTTTTCTGTTTCCCCTGTTCCTTAGACAGCAATTTATTTTTTGTTAAAAGCAATTGCAAGTCTCAGAAAGCTCTTAATATGACAAAGAAAGCATAAGGTTTGACCCAGTGTGTCTGTGTGTTCAATAACACAGTGCTTAATTCCTCCAGATACCAGAAGTGCACCTTGTAAAAACATTTGAGAAGAGCTCTGGGTTGGGTTTTTAAACTATTGCAGTTCATATTTAGCAGTGCTTTTTTAGACCAGCAGGATTTAGAATTCAGGAAGTAAATCTTATGATATGCTGGGCTTTCATTTTTGTTACTGTGCTGCTCCAAATGAAGCAATAACTTCCTGGCAGAAAAAAAAAAAAAAAAAAAAAAAAAAAAAAAAAAAAAAAAACACAAAAACAAAAAAAAAACAAAAAAAAAACTTGCTTCCTTTTGGCTGGGATGTTCAAAGAGACTGAAATGAATTACCTGTCAGTGGAAGCAGACATAGAATCACCTTTATATTTGTGGAAAATCCAGGCCTCTGTCATTTAGTGAAATAAGCTCTTGCTCTTCAGCACCCAAAGGTACATCCCCTCCAGTGCGCCTAGTATTCGTTCCCTTTCTCACTCACCACCTCCCCTGACATTTCTCAACAGCAAGACCTGGAGTGAATGATTTTCAGAGCCTTTAATCTAATGGGTAGATCAGTATCAGTGTATTTTTAGTGGTGGTGTGGGGTTTTTTAATCAGTTGAGGTCGGTTTCTGTCTGACTGACTTGTTCCCAGCCAGCTCCAAATGGCTGCTGCTATAGCAGATGTATGCAAAGCAGGACAAATGCTAATGAGTGACCATAAGCAAGAAGTGCCTGTCATTTTTATTCAAAGCATGCAGGAGGGTTTTGTAAGTGGTTAATTTGCCATTGACTGAGTGAGGATGCCAGATCTCCTTCATTCAAAAACACAAATTATCTCTAAACAGGGATCCTGCTAGTCAAAAATAGTCAGAAATATGTTCAATTTATGGAATGTAGGTTACAAGTGTGACCTCAAGCCTTACTTGAAAACACCCTCTTTGTAATGGTTAGTCACTGGCATTGTCCTGCCTTGCTCACAGCTTTTGCAGCAAAATATTTGAAGGTAAAATGTAAAAATTAAGCAGCAACCATCTCCAACTGAAAGGAAAACTGACTGCAAAGTGCTGGAGTTTTCGAATAATCTGCACCATTCGGTGCAAAAGAAGGATGGATTTTGCTCTGGCTTGCAAGAGCAAAATTGGTGCAATGCACTAATTTATTCACAGGCATTTTCAGAATTTTGCAGATTATCCTTATTCATGATGTATGTACCACACTGAGTGTGTATGATGCTTTACAAGAAAATTGTCCTTCCACTAAAGTTCATTGTCCCTGCTACAAAGCGGTCAAAATCTAATTACAATCAATATAGGCCAGACACTCAGTGGATGAGATGAGGAAGTTGAAGGAGCTTGATGTAAAAGGACTAAGCTAAATAAGTGGATTTAAAGAGTGCTCTTTGCAGGGAAGGTAATGTGAGTTAATGAAACTTGAGGGAACCAACTAAAAAGAAGAAGCTGTCAGCTCCTTGTCTTCCTCTTTATCTTATTTTCTGGGTTTCAGACGCATTACCATTGTGCAAAGAAAGCAGCTCATGTAACTGCCTTGTTAGATATCACGCTGTCTCTCTCTTTCTCTTTCATTTTCAGGAGTATAAGTTTGATCGATACATAGAGAATGGCAAGAAGAAAACCACATTCTACAAGGCAGGAAGAAAACTGAAGTATTTCCTAATGCCCTTTGGCTCTGGGATCAGCATGTGTCCAGGGAGGTTCCTCGCGATGAATGAGATGAAGATGTTTCTTTTCATACTATTGTCTCATTTTGATGTAGAACTAGCAGAAAACAAAGCTGTCAGACTTGATAACAGTCGCATGGGCCTTGGTATCCTCCTGCCAGACGTTGATATTGCCTTTCGTTACAAACTAAGGTCCTAAAGAAATTGAGCAGCTGCCTATATGCCTTCCACTAATCTCCATGTTTGCTCTGTTTCATCACTCAGCTTTATATTTTCGGACACGTTTGCTTTTCCCTCTTTGCTTTTACCTCCTTCCTCTTTGTTTCTAAGGAGAAAAGCTGTTGGGCTGGAGGTAAAGACCAGATGCAGGGACGTGCAGCCTCAATTTGTCCTGCTTGAGTTGTGAGAAGTGAGATGATGTGACCAGAGTCTGGCCAAGTAAATAGCCCAGCATCTCTACAAGGTGCATCCCCATACTCTTGGTTGTGAGATGAGCAGGATTTACAGGGAGGATGAATCCAGGCCACTTACATGAATATCAGCATCTGCTCATAGAAGCATAACAACAAGAAAGGGGGAGCTTCTTGTGATTATTATCCTAACTTTATAGTTACTTTATTTCTTTCATGGCCTTGAGCCCTTTACTTGGGAGATGTGATGGAAGTGTGGGGTGGTGGAGGATGATTTGCAAGAATGTCTTACTGAAAACACTTTTCTAACTTCAGGTTTATGTACTGATGGTGAATGCTTTGCTTTCTTGCTCCTTTTCCTTTTTTTTTTTTTTTTTTTTTTTTTTGGTGCAGTTTAAAAATTTAAAACATGTGATTTCTTTCCTGCAATCATTTTAACATCAGAAGAGAAGTTCTGTTGATTTTAATAGGCTCTCGATCAAGCCTAAATTATCTATTTTGGCTCTTGAGCCCCCCCAAAAAAGCATGTTCTTCAGGGAGAAAATATAGAAGCCCATTTGAAATTATCACCTCGAAAATTAGCTTCTCTTTCTCTCACTGTTTCTTAGTAACATGTTCATGCATTTGTTTTGACCGTTTCTTATGTTTGTTCATTTCTCCAAAAAGGCAAAACAGGAAGACAGTTTCAAGGGCAAGTCTGGTATCTAAAAATGCTTTTTAACATTGTTTTACCTTGCCTAAGTTGTTAGGCAAAGTAGTGTGACCTGTGTTTGGAAACAGACCTGTCCATCTGCAAATTGGAAAACAGGCCCTTCCCTGGGGCCAAAATTTGAGCAAGTGAAAACCCTGGGCAGCCACAGAAGTTTATACTGGCTGCCCAACCTGCTTCACTGGGTGCCCAGCTCTTGTTTGGAAAATTAATTTCCTAGTGCACAAAATCTGAGAGTTTAGACTCTGTCTCTCTTCCCAGCCATCACTTCAGAGATTGATGAGGATTCCCGTGGCTGTCCAGTCTCAGTTTGCCAAGGTGATAATTGTAATGGCAGAATAGCCACATCTGTGGGCCTTGCCTTGTCTTCCTAAAAAAACAACTCTCTTTGGGATGTGGCAGAGTACGTCTTTCAAAATCAGAAATTCTACTAATCTATATGGCACTTGATGGCTTATGGATGAAAACTACTACCTACATACTAAGAATTACTTATTGTTATTTTTGTAGAAGCCTGTTCAGTTATTTGTGTAAAGCACATACCCTAAATAAGTGTCATCATCAGTAGAAAGACTTTCAGAGGTTGCTATAGCCACATTCCAAGTCCTCCATGAATGAAATAGTGGTTTTTTGAGATATATCGTATAAACATTTTCTCTTCATATATAATATCAATAATGTCTACAAATTAGGACATTACTTACATTAAATTACTTACATTAAATGGACTTTGCAGTTGATTAAATGCTTTAACTTTACTTCCACATTTGATCAACAGCAAAAGCTGATTATTGTTTTGTGCCACAAAGTAAAATTGTTTTTTATGGAGACATTCTTGTACTCAGGTTACTTACTCCTGTGGTTACTCTGTAGAAGCTATTCTGTACTCAGCTGTAGCTCACAATCCACTTTGGACATTAGAGCCTGGTTTATTGAGAGAGGGAATGTTGATATCATTACACTGTTGATTGTATTCCATTATTGCTTATATGTAAGCTGTAAAATGTCTCATGCTACAATTATGATGAATCCTTTTTGGCATCCAACTTTAAAACAAACCTGAAGCAACTGCAAAAAAAACAGTGGGTATTTGTTTTAAACAGAAGCCTCTTTTTTATAATTGTATTCTATTTTTCGGATTTTGAATTAGAGTATCACTGGCTGCTGCATAATTTGATAGGGCATAATAGGACTGTGCCAAAAGTACATGCAAATAATTAGTAGTTTCAGATTAATTGCTGATCAATTTTTATGGTATCTATTCTGAAATTAAAAGAAGAACTAGATTGTCTCCAAAGTAGCAAATTAAATCTGTATGATATGCTCCATTTAAAAAAAAAAAAAAGAGAGAAAAGGGTCAGAGTCTTTTCTAGGAGTTGGATGAAACCTCTATGAAGCTGCTTGGAGACCTTGCATCAGAGTTAGAGAGCACCACACAAGAGACCAACATTCTGCTGGGTTAAAAATGCTTGCTCTTTTTGCTCAAGAACCAAAATAATCAAATGCAAGGCAGGGTCTGCCCAGCCTGGCCTGGAATTGTGTCCCTGGTAACCCAGGCTCCTGGCAGATTGGTTTGGCTGGTAAGCAATGCATCACTACCTTGGCACACCTCAGCTGCTGAGGAGGAAAGCCTCACCCCATGTAAAGCCGTGAGAGCTGGAGGTGGACAGGGAGGTTAAGTCCTTCTGGTCCGTGCATTCAGCCACTGAGGAGGGGACATACTGAGGGGCAGCAGCTGGTCTGACCAGGGTGACTCAGTCTCCATGGAGCAGGACTGAAAGGCCCATGGTGTTGGTATTCCTGGTCAATAAGCTGAGACAGCACAACAGGGAATAGCATCCCCAAAAGTCCCAGCTGGAGCCAAGCTAGCTGCAGGGTACTGTGCCAAGAAGAGCATGTTTCATTGCATAGGGTACAAGACCCTTTTTGATGACCTCCTTGGCTGCAGGACCCAGGACTGTGCAGCTCTGAGTGTCTGTCACTGGAGCACGAAGAGACAAAGCCATCTAGGCAGAAAGAGCAGTGCCCTTTGCCAGCGTTCAGTGGGGCTGCGGGGCAGGGTGGGAGGAGGCAGACCTGCGCTTCCCTCTCCCACCTCTCCACTTCAGCAGGGGGCTCTGCCCTGCCAGCCCAGCCATGCCTTCTGGGGGCATCCACAGACCTGGCGGTGCAGGATCAGGCAGGAGGAGCACATGGGTACCCCTGAATTCCTCTACTGTTCCCTGAGGAATTGGTGCACTCACCCATCAGTCTGACATGTGACTCGGCTGGTCACTACCAGCCTCTGACTGTGAGTTGTTGGTGTCTATGACTGTATCAATACTATCTTCTGCTATTAAAAAATATATAAGCACCTTTTTTCTCATTTAAAAAAATAGTTTTATTAAGTCACTCTGGCCCTTTATAGCACCCAAGAAGAAAGGTAATTTATCATGAACTAATGTGAATGCTAATACATAGTTTTTTAATTATTCTTCTTATTTTAATTTACAGATTGAATGTTCTCCATTTTCATGCTGGCACTTAGTACTGCTAGATGCTATTGTAAACTTTTTAAAATGTTACATTATTTAGGAAACCATCTAGTATATCTGTACCTGTTTGCAAATTAGATTTTCATATCTGTCAATATGTCCTAATTAATAATAAAAAACCATGTAGGAGTTGTTCTTTATGCTTTTAAGCCAGCTGCATGTGACTATTTTTGGCATTGCTATTTTTATGAATAATTACTGGTCTGTGAATTTTTCTTGTAGAATTTTACATGATCTTTTATTTTGTCATTATTGAATGGTCATTCAAGAGATTGTGAAGTGCTCTTAATTTTGCAAACTCACAACTTGTATATAGATGAACAATGGCTAGGTTCTACTTTAACAGTTAATATCCATTGTTCAGGCTCCTAGATCAACTAAGGTACTCCTGAGCAAGAAAATAGAAAATTCATTATTTTAGTAATCTAACATCTTAAAGGAATTTTGTATTTCAAGGGCACAATAAAAAGGAATATATCTATTTTAATATTGAATGATTGTCTGTGTTATTTTTTCCAGCTTATGCTTATGCTTTTCTCACAGATTCACAACTATTGCTTTAATTTTTTAATTATTATTTTAACATACTACATTTTTCTGTTACTTGATCTTGACAGGTATTTCTGTAATTTAAAAAAAAAGCATTTAATTCAGCAGTGAAATACAGAAACTCGTCTGAATATTGGAAAGTAGCGAGTCTTTTTAATCACACCCCCCCCACGAGGAAACATAAGCCAATTCTTATCAGGTGAGATTAAAATAGTGGTACTTCTGACATTCTTAGGACATTATTCAAAATTAATATAAAGATCTGCAGTTCACTAGTGATTCCTAAGTACAACTCCTAGGCTTTTACTTTTGCAAACCTCCATGTAGTACAAGATGTACTACCTAAAGTAAAATACTCTCTCTTCACAGATCATTCATTTTAAAAGGGGATATGAATGAAATTGTTGCGATGCACAGCACTGCACCAGCAAAGCACAACTTGGCTTTTCTAGGTATCACTGTAGCTGCTGAGTTCTCCAGGTATTTAATAGGAAGGCTGTACCCTAAAGACATCGGTGTTTCTCCATTCCTTTATGCAGAAATGCTTGTCAGGTATGTCTGTGAGGGTTACTGAAGATGCTTCCTAGAGAAGACAGACCTGCAGCATTTTCTGGGTTTGGTAAATGTGTGTGTAGCTGTGCAATTGTTCTAACTCCAGGCTACATTAGCAGTTATTGAAATTTATACATTAAAAAGTGGCATTGTTTGAGATTTCTTAAAGGGCACATTTCTGAGTGAGCTTTCCATAATGGTCTGAAAGATAGCTCGAAAGGAAGGAGTTAGTGAGATCCCCTAGCACTGTATTTTATCTAGTATTTGATTTGATACTAGGTACTGTCTTGATTTTACTTGTATAGCACTGTATTTTAAAACTGTTCAAGGTATCAAAATATGCATATGCTTAACTCATATGAATAGAACTATTCTAGCTGCCAGACCATAGAAACTGAAGTATTTTCCTATCTACTACCTAAACCAGCCTATGCACCCTGGCTAGTCACATCTCCACACCTACTACATAACAGAAAAATTATCTCATTACAAAAACACCCCTCAAAGGTATGTTTATGAAAGTATCATGATCCTTAAGTTATTGTCTATGTTTATAATTAGCAATAAATAAATAAATATATATAATAGCATATTAAAAAAGTAGACAATGTTTCATTTTAAAGTGAAAGCAAGGAAGCTGTGGTGGGGTGTTGATCCTCATATAAACCAGTTCTGTGTTTATTCTATGCATCAGGCTTTCCTGGGATCTCATTTACTGACGTTGTATGAGTACATCATTCAGAATAGTAGAAATGTGCTCGTCTTCAAAACTATTCACACCAAAATAAATAATCAAAAGTAGCCTAAGCTTCAGCTGTTCTGGCTAGAACCCTTGCAGGATTCTTTCTATCTTCAAAGATTTGTTAAACCCATTTTGACACTAATGTGTCGGTTTATTTTTCTTTTCCCCAAAACCAGTAGCTATGAGTACAGAAAAGTTGAATAAAAGTCTAAGTTCTGGCTACAGGGAGAGTAAAAGTCAGTAGGCAAACACCCTGTGATGACTTTTGACAGCGACTTCTTCCCCATCAGCTCATCTTTCCCACTACCTCTTTCTTCCAAACAGTTTAGTCGCTCGCTAATCTCCTACAGGCAGCAAGTCTCTCCCTGTCTAATTTCCATCTTGCGAGCCAGTGAATCGCCTCTCTTCACAACGTATCTTTCAGTTGCCTTTAAAAAATGAATTCTTTACAGCAGCCTCTTGCAAAACCGGCTTCGCAGGTGGCTGCAGCTGGGAGAAGTGCCGCCTCGCTAAAGCTTTGAACCTGGAAAGCGGATGGGCATTAGTTGAGCTGCTGTTGGAAGCACCGGGGGATGCTGCCGCTCCGGGATGCCCCCGGCCCGCGGCGGCGGCGGGACCCGAATCCCCGCATCCCCGCATCCCCGCATCCCCGCATCCCCGCATCCCCGCATCCCCGCATCCCCGCATCCCCGCATCCCCGCATCCCTGCATCCCCGCATCCCCGCATCCCCTCATCCCCGCATCCTCGCCCTCCTGCATCCCCGCATCCCCGCATCCTCGCCCTCCTGCATCCCCGCATCCCCGCATCCCCGCCCGCTGCCCGCCGGGCTCCTGCCGCCGGCTTGTGCTCCCTGCGCTCCCACCTCCCCCGGCCCGCGACAAAAATCAGGGGAGAGGGGGGTGAGGAAAGACTCCTGCGTGCCCTTTCCTAAAAGCATCACGAGCTCCCAGGGATGCTGCAGTGGGACAAGGGGCCCCCGAGGAGGTTCCTAGGGAAGCGGTCTGGGTGTTCGGTGAGTTTGGATGGCTTCGGCTGGTGGAGAGGAGGTTTACTCTGGAAAGGCGATTGTTTTTCCCTAATCCTCAATTATGAAGATTTAAAAATAGTATTAAAGGGGCAATCTGTTCTGCAACTTCTCGGAAGAAATAATTGTTGATTTAGATAGGCACTGATCCCTTCAGTGTTTGATGAAGACGTTAATTTATGGCTGTCTAGCAGTTTATGGCTGTCATTAGATTTTCAGCTTTGTCTCTCTTCGAAATGTATCTTTATTTTTTTATTTTAATCCGAGACAATTACGTAAGAAAACGGTTATGTTTGATCTAAAATACATCATTTTCCTATAGCATTTCAAATTATTCACAGATCATAGTTCTTATATGTGCATATATGAATTTAAAAATACAGCAGTAAAGTGCTTGAAACAGACCATAAATTTGCTTCCTATTTTATTACACGTCTCTGAATCAGGTTGAGAGGACAAGGGCAACTAGGGGCTTGGGGAAGGATTTAACCCTTCCCGAGGCTGGAGAACGAGCCGAACCAGACCTGATTCCCCTCCGGAGCGCTTCGGGGGCGGGTGTGGGCGGGCTGGGTGACACCGAGCTGATGAGTGACCGGGGGTAGATGGGGCTGGCTGCAGCCCTGTGCTCATTTAGCAGATGTCCTCTCTGCGGCGTGGAGGGCTGCGAGGAGCCCCCGCGTGGGGCTGGGGGCCGGGGCAGCCGTGCCCGCTCCGGCTCCGGCTCCGGCGGGATGGCAGCGCGGAGCGAACACAATCGGCTTAACCCCTGCGGCGCCGCCCTGAGCCGCGCACAGCGCTGCAGGGAGAGCCTGCCCTGTGCCCTCCGTGGGCTCCGCCGGTGCCGGAGCTCTCCCAGGCGGGGCCGGGCCCAGGGGCAGCAGCGAATCCGCGGAGGGGCCCAGAGTGACTTGCCCAAACTTTTGTCCCGCTCCGACAAGGAGCTTCGCCCACTGCTTAGCGCCCCAGGATCAGTCCGGCCTGTGGGCAGGGACGGTGCGATCACAGTTACAAATGATCCTGGAAAGAGTCGGGAGTGCCGGCTCGTTTGTTTTACCCCCCAACAACCTCCCTCCGCCACCAGCATCACCAAAAAAAAAAAAAAAAAAAAAAAAAAAAAGGAAGTGTTAATTGCTTTGAAGAAGTTTCCGAGCACGTGGATAATTTACTCTGACTGCTGAGTTTTAATTAAAAGCAAACTTATTTATGTTTCTGATGTTTATATTACGCGATTTAATTACGTTTAGAGACAGCGTCGCACTTTTTTCCCCCTTCCACCCTAAATCACATTTTCATTAAAGGTTTTAATAAGAAAACTCACTTGACCACTATTCATTATCTAGTCCCCTCCATGCACACAAGTTCACTTACCCATTCATTTATTCACTTACTCATTCCAGCAGATCCGCTGCAACTGCTGCTAGCAGGGATGTGAACACTCATAATTATTTGTCAAAGTCTGGAAAGTGTATTATCCCTTCTTCTAGTGGTAATTAGTTACCATAGCATCTAATACGTAAATGTGCCCAGAGCACACCATTAACAGTTAAGCGGAGGATTCAATTTAACACATGATTATATCTTTCATAAGTCATTACATTAGGAAAGCCAATGTCACTCATGCTGGGACAATCTAGGCTCCGAGCCGGGGTAAGGGGCCGGGGAAGGGAGCCAGGCTGGGCGGCGGGGGCAGAGGGAGCTCCGGATGAGGCCGAGGGAGATCCCGGTTCCGTGGGGCGATTGGGAACGGGGAAGAAGCTCTTTTGAAAGGGTACATGTTCATTTCTGGCTAAGTGAAGCTTTAAGGCGGGCGGGGGAGCCTCTCTCCTCCCCCCAGCCCGGCACACCTCACGCTTGCATTGGCAGGACCCGCTCAGGGACTGGCCCAGTGGCTTCGCGCCGCTTCCCAGGGAGGATGCCCGGCGCAGCGCGACCGGAGAGCGGGGCCGGCAGTGGCAGCACCCCTGCCTGGCACGGACCCCTCGCCCCCTCCGAAGCAGTCGAAGAGGGAGCAAGAGAGCCCAAAGTCGGGCGGCAGCGGTAGCCAGCAATGACAAAGATTTTCATTCCGCTGTCCCGTCGCTCGAGGCAGAGGCAGGCGGGGAGCGGAGAGCGGACAGCTCTCTCCATGTGCCCCAGACATCGCTCCCCAGAGCCCCGGGGAGCGCTCCAGGCCCGGCCCGCACACTTGGGACCCTGTCCCCGGCCACGGGAGCCGGGAGGCAGGGCTGGGCCTCCCCCAGCCCCTCGCTTCCTCCCCACCTTGGGTCCCGGCCGCTCCAGGAGTTTGCTGGGACCCGGCCTGTTGTCCCCCACCCCACGGCCGGGCAAAGCCGAGCAGCGCCCGCGCCTTCCAAGGGAACCTCTCCGGGAAGGAAGCCCGCTCGGTAGCCAGAGACATTAGGCGGTAAATATTGCAGCAAATGTGTCCTGCGATGTCATATGCACGCACACACACTCACACAGACACACACACAGGCACGCACCACGCCAAGCTGGTGGCGGTGGTTAATTCCTAATCAGAATGATGGACAGCAGAGACAGAACAATACAAACTAATGGCTGTGTTGCTGATCACTTTACCCCTTGATTAAAGACACCCAATTATGGCGCAGAACAGTGTCGTAATTATGTTCCTTAATCACATCCAGGAGGTTTAATTGCCTTAACGATGTGTTTCATTAAATGAATTTAGGTATTATAGTCGACAGTTTTCATACACAGTTGTTTTCAAATTAACATAATATTAGACATCGTCATGGAAATTGTTTTAATAATCATAATTAGACGCACCCAGCCTTTGTCTAGTAAATGCTGAGAGACGCTTCTCCTTGCGCCTGGGGGCTGATCTGCCCACCCTCTCTGGGCTGCCTTCCCACAGCTCCGTGGCACTTTACAGTTATGTTTCCTGAAAAGTTACAGGTTCTGATTAATCTTTTTTGATGGGAAGTGGAGCAAAAAATATTTATACCCTTCCCCCGCCTGCGGTGCTGCCGTTGGGAGAGGCGGCTCCGCGGACACCCGGCGCCGGCCCGAGGGGAGGGGGAGCCGCAGCGCCGGGACCCCGGCCCGGGCTCAGCGCCGAGCAGGCGGCCTGGGGGGCTCCCAGCCCGCTCCCGCTGCCCTCGGCTCTGGGGCAGGGCGGAGGGGCCGCCAGGGGAGGGGCGGCTCCAACACTCGCGGGTCGGGAGGAGGCGGGGGGGCGGTGCTGCAGCGCATCCCGCGGAGCATCCACCGCGCGGCTCGGGGCGGGCGTGGGGCCGCGGGGCGGGCAGGGCCGGGCAGGGCAGGGCAGGGCCAAGCGCTGCCCCACGGCCGCCGCGCAGCGCCGGGGGCCGCCTGCCTCGGGAGCGGGAGGAACGCAGCCAGGGAGGAAAAACTTCTCCCATCGCTGCCTGGGACACCCGGAGCCGGGAGTGGGGTGATGAGGAGGGTTCTGGGGCGCGCTCAGAGCAAGGCAAAGGAAAGAAAACGACCCACCCCCACCATCCAGCTTCTTTAATCTGGATGGATATGCTTAACAAAGCACAGCGTAATACAAGCGTTTGTTCAAAATATTTTAATAAAGATTCTTTCCGACATAGATACACATACAAACGATCGTACATTGCTGTCATAATCTGATTGACCTATTTAATATATATCACTCTTTACACATCCGTGACCTGCCAAGAGATCCATCATGGCTCCTATTTTGCCATCCAACCTGACAGTCCGAATTTGTATTATCTGCAAGTAGTGGAAAAAAGCAGGACTCGTTTTTGAAAAGAAAAAAAAAAGAAAATTAAAAAAAAAAAATCTTGATTTACAAATGGCAGAGAGACAGCCACCCAGCCATGCAAACTCAAACTGAAGGCTCACTTTGGGTAAATAGCTACTTCTTGCTTTTCATCTCTCATTTTTCTTTAAAAAAAAAAAAAATTAATTAAAAAAAAATCAAAACCCGCCCCCCACATCCCCTGAAAAAGGAAGAGAAGAATTCCACGCGTTCTGTAAATCAGCCTAAAGTATTTAAAGTATTTAAACTTAAATAATTATCCACAGTCAGAATAATTTACATACACATTAAAAGCGGTTTAAATTATACCTTCGAAAACACAGCGCCTGGGAAAACATTGGCTTGGCAAGTGTTCTTGTAGCAGCTATTGCTCTGATGCCTTGTAAAAGTAAATAGTTATTACCTGTTATAATGCAAAGAATACCCTTTCAAAAATCAGTTGGTTGAGCAATTAAGAATACACTTTTCCTGTAATTTTTGGACTGAAGCAATTTATTAAAGCTCAATTTAAATACAGGGATGATGCAACTTAAAATCCAGATGACCTTTCATAAACCTAAGCAGCTCAGATACATCAACATTTCTGGTTATATGTTGTTGGCAAATAAATGTTTTAAACACTTGGCACACAGTTTAAGTTAATCCATAAACAGAATTTTAGAAGCATTTAAAGTAACTGCACATAAGACCCATGACCTTAACACATATTGTTGGCGTGGAAGGGTCATTTTAAAGAATAACAAATAAATAGCACGTCTTGTTTATACATCATTGCAAAGTGGAAAGAAACAAGGTGCACATAAATATTTCTTTAAAAATGCGATACTTTCAGCGATACGGAGTAGGGGTTTTCATCAGTTATTTTTTGTCTTTTTTTAACTCTCTCGATTTTTTAAATCACTCTCACCAAACTTTGCGCATTTTCACAGGATCAAAGTTTAGAGACGATAAAAAATACAAAGTCTTCCTTAGCAATGGTCCAGTCTCTTTGTTTCTGCGAGTCACTTAAATAATAAGTTTACATTTCAAGTTTGTTTGTTTCCTGGCTCAGAATAATAATAATAATAATACTGCTAATAATTAATTAAAAAAAAAATCTATGTTCAAGTGCCCTCTCTGATTTGTCCCCGGCGACAGCCCCGGCTCCCAGCCCGGCCTGCTATTTCCCGGCCTCTCCTTTGTCCGGACTCTCAGCGAGCCCCCCGGGCCGGGCCTTCCCCCCTGCCCGGCGCCCCCGGCCCGCGCCCCCTCCCCGCCGCTCGCCGCTCCCGCCGCGGTCCCGGCTCGGCGGCACCGGGGGCAAGGGCGAGGCGAGTCCGGGCGGAGGGCGGCGGGGCCGGGCAGCGCTCAGTCCCTGCGCCGCCTCCGCGCCCCCCGGCCCGGGACCGCTCCGCCGGCTGTCGCCGCTCCCCGGGGCCGCGGCGGCGGCGGGGGGCGGCCACGGCGGCGGCGCTTAAGGCTTCTCCGTGCACTGTTTGCAGAGGCTGGAGGAGACGCTGTTGAAGATGGCACATTTCTCCGGGCAGGAGGTGGCGGGGGGCAGCCCGGCGCTGAAGGGGTAGCCGGCCGCCTGCTCGTAGGCGCCGAGGGCGGGGTGCAGCGCCGCCGCCGCCGCCGCCGCCGCCGCGGCGGAGCTGGGCAGGGAGGCGGCCGAGATGGCCTGGCCCTGGTTGAGATAAGCCACCAAGCGCCGCATCTCCTCCAGGGCCTGCGCCTGCATCAGGATGTAGTTCTTGGCCAGGAGGAGCGTGGCGATCTTGGAGAGCTTCCGCACCGAGGGGCTGTGCGCGTAGGGGATGACCGCCCGCAGCTCGTCCAGCGCGTCGTTCAGGTCGTGCATCCGCCGCCGCTCCCGCGCGTTGATGTTGAGCCGCAGCGCCTTCTGCTCCTTGGACTTCTTGCTGCCGCCGTGCCCGTGGCTGTTGGAGCAGCTGCCCTCGGCCGCCTTCAGCCCCCCGCCCCCCCCTCCGCCGCCGCCCGCCGCCGGCGAGGCCACGCGCGGGTCCCCCCCGGCGCCGCGCAGCACCAGCTCGCAGCGGCCGTCGCTGTCGTCGTCGGGGCTCTGCTCGCCGCCGCTGCTCTCGGCCACCGAGCTGCGGCTGGCGCTCTCGCCGTACTTGACGCAGACGGAGCCCGGCGGCAACGCCAGCGGGTCGCCGCCGACTCCGGGCTGCAGCAGCGCCTCGGGCTCCGACGCCTCGTAGCAGGCGAGCGGCGAGGGCTGGCGGTCGCGGGGGTGGGAAAGGTCGAGCCCCGGGGGCGAGCGGAAGGCGGACTCCATGCGCTTGGCCGAGGCGGCGAGGCTCTTGTGGAAGAGGTCCTCTTCTGCGGGCAGCCCCAGCGCCCGCTCCATCGGCGCCCCGCTCGCCTCCGCCTCCTCCGCCCCCCTCAGCTCCCGGCCCGCTCCTCCAAGGCTCCGCGCCGCGGCGGGCGGCTCCCCGGCGTCCCGCTGGCAGAAATCGTTTCCCGGCTCCCGCCGGAGCTGCGCCGTGCCCGGCGCCGCGGCTGCCCCTTCTCTGGCTCCGGCGGCGGCGGCTCGGACTGCGGCTCCGGCTGCGGCTCCGGCTGTGGCTCCGGCTCGGGCGGCGGCTCCGGCTCGGGCTGCGGCTCCGGCAGCGGCTGAGGCTCGGACTGTGGCTGTGGCTGTGGCTGTGGCTCCGGCTGCGGCTCCGGCTCGCCCTCAGCAGGCGCCGCGCTGGGGCATTGTGCGCTGCCAGTGGAGCCGCTTCCACCGTTTATCTTGCTTGGATTCACCTTCAAGAGATTTCCGGACCCATCAACCAGCAGCCGCCGCAGACGGGGGAGTCTTTTACATCATTATCTCTGAGAGTAGGTTATTATGAAGAAGACTCGCCTGTTGGGACAGAGCTTTCTACCCAATCAGGTTAACGTTTTAATTAATAGGATTAAAACGGTAACAAACAATCCCAGGCGCTATCTGGCCCTGAGTCTGAATAGTTTCTTTTCCCAGGTCTGAAGACAGGCAGCAGCTAGAGCTTTATAAGAGGCGCCTGCTCCATTATTCTCCCTGCCATCTGTATACACAGCTTAACGCATATGTTTGCAAGACGTTGTGTCCTGTTAGTAACCCAACAACTGCCTTTAGCTTGACATGTGTGGCGACTTTCACTCATCAATGAGCACACTAAAAGCCCTACTTAGATCGAAGGATGTTCTTTGCCTCCTTCAGCAAATTACAGCCCTGCACTGCAGAAAAGCCCACTTCAACACTTCTCCTTCCGAGTGCTGCCAGCAGACTTCTGCTAACTTAGCCGTGGAGTCGGGAGTGACACCCTCTCCCCCCAGCCCACCCACCCCCTGCATTTACATTAACTTATAGCTCCCTCCCACCCCCACCCGTCTTCCCGAAAAGCATCGCCTGGGAAAGAAAAACATAAAATTGAAACCCCCCGGAGCAGCCCCAGCCGTCGTGCCCACTCCTGCCCACCGCCAAAGTCCACCTTGCTTCCTTGGGAGGCGGGTGGTCCCCAGTCCTCCCTCTCCCCACCCCCCCTCCAACAAACGGAGACCAAACTACGGGGAGGTTCCCCTCCTCCTTCCCTTATCCCTTTTCAAGTAGCAGATTGCTGCTAGCGAGTGATTATCCCCCGTGTCCCTATAAAAAACATAAAGCCCCATCAGTTACCTTGAAAATGAACGGATCTGGGGAAGAGAGAGAGCGGGAAGAGAAAGGGCAAAAACCCACAAAACTTTTTAAAATTCATTTTTTGCTGCGACTGACCAACTCTTGGCGGGTCCGTGCCCTCCTGCCTCCCTCCAGCGAGCCCGGCTCGGCCGGAGCCCCCCTGCTCTTGTCCCCAACGCAGGGATGCCGCCGCCGGTGTCGGGGCGAGGCGGCCTCGGTCACCCGGGTACTCCGAGCCCTGCTCCTCTCTCGGGGCTCCTCCTCGGAGCCGGGAACACTCTCCTCTGCACTCTTCCAAAAGCTGAAGTGGAAGCCCGAGGGTCGGTCAGGATTTTGTCCCACTACTCCTGTGATGCTTGAGGCGAGCAGCTCGCTCTCGCCTTTCTGTTAGCACTCAGAGTATTTAGTGGCAGGTTTTCATTCTTATGATATCAGTAAAAAAAACAATATTTCCCAACACTTCCAAATCATTCTTATGTGGCAGGATTACTGAAGGCTATGAAAATTTTTTGGTTTCTCTGGTTTCATTAAAAACCTTTTAATTGTGTCTTTCGGAGTTGGCCCCAGGTGTTGGACTCTTTTCATTACATTTTGCTCTAATGTGATGAAATTCTAATTCTCTCCTTACCATATGGTTAAATTTCCCCACTGAGAATTAGTTGAAAAAGGAGAAATAATCTATTAATCTCTGTAATAGATTCACAAATGAGGTTTGCCACAGAACCCGTTTTTGAATGGTAATATCAGAACAGTTGGGTGCCTTGTTTCAGGAAAGAAAGGACCAGGCGACAACAGAAAACGTTTGAATTTTCACCTGGAAAGAATGAAAAGAAGCCAAGCTGCAGATTTCAGAGTAATTGACTGAGATTTCATCTAGCGAGGACATGACTACAATACAGACCTTCCTCACCCCGTGTCTCCGGATCAGAGGCGAACACACAAGCCGAGCCCTCCGAAGAGGGAGGGTCTCACCCCCGCCCCCCGGCCCCATTTGGCTGCTGCGCCTGTCCCTGGTCGCCGTCCAAGCGCACAGTCACCGAGCGCCTCGCTCCCCTCCCCCGTTCCGAGGGATGGATGTCACCGTTAACCTCTATCATTATTAATCCAAAGGCATTTTAGGTTTATTGTTTTTCAATTAGCAACTTCATTTTCCCCGGGATCGTAAACAAAGGACTTTATGTTCGCAACAGGGATTTGGGTTTTTTTATTATTATTATTTAATCTGTTTAATATCCAACTTGTAAAACTCATGTGGTCACTTAAGGATGACGGATACTGTTATTACAATTTGATGGTTAGTGGGAACATTTCATTCCCCTCATCTTATTTCAGTGAAGACAGAGGGCTCCGGCTTATCTCTCCCGCTGATCTGTGGGTTCACTAGCACTGTCTAGTTTTTTCTGCAACTTTGGGGACGACGTACAGTGTCTCTCGGCAGGCGGCGGGTCCCGTAGCCCCAGGGCTGCCCCGATGGGCGAGGGGCGCTTGCCGGGCCGCGCCGTCGGGGCGGGGGAACGGGGGCACGGCGGCGACCTCCGCGACAGCCTCCTTCTCCCCCTCGGCTGCGTTCCCTTAGATTTGCCCTCTGCGTCTGAAATCTCCCTCTCCGTCTAAGCTTTTTCTGCTCTTCCCTGTTCACCGGTCAGTGTGCACGATCTGCCCCCAGATCTGCTCGTGTTCTTTTTACCTGCTTCATCCCGCCTTTTCGACAACCTCTCTTTTCCTTTCATTTCTCTTAATTCTTTCCTTTCTCTCCCTACTGGGTCTGTCCCCTGTTCTTGGGACACGAATAAATCCCTTCATCTTGCCGATGTGCTCCTCTGTGACTTGCCGTGCTCTAAAGACGCCAACTTTCTTACAAACTTTACCTTGTGGGAGGCGTGGGAGGGAGTTGGGAGAGCAAAGTGGAGGGGACGAAAAGAGAGTCCTCTCTCTTTCCCTGGACCCTCCTGTTGTGATCTGCCTCTCCCCACCTCACGAAGAAGTGGCTGTTTAATAGTCTACGGGAACTTTAGTTTGGAAGCAAGCGGAAGAATTTATAGAAGCTTTAAATGCGGCGCTTATAAAAATACCGAGGAATGGTCTTTGAGGTTTATGCACTCGTAAACTTTTGCTGATTGCTTCTGGGAAGTTGTCAGGCATTTAACACTGCGTTTATCTTACAGCGCAATGAAAACACATCTGCCCAGCGTCTCGTTACCTGGTTTAATTGTACCGCAGCCCTCTGCCACCAGCTCCTCCACACTTGGGCCATTATTTCGGGGAATGAGCAGCCCGGAGCCGAGCTGCAGAAGGGCTGCGCCCGCCGCCACGGAGCATCCCCGGGCTCCGCTGGGAGCGGCGGGGCACGGGCGGGGCGGGAAGCAGGGGCAGGGGGCAAGGACGCTGCAAGGTCCCAGGGTGCAGATGGGAGCGGACAGCACAGGGATTGCTGATTTTCTGTGGCGTCTTAGCAATTTCTGCTCGAGAGTTACTCTGTTCGGCTCCCCACCTGTGAGAGACGTAAAATCCCCTTTTCCCTCTTCCCAGGGTAGGGTTTGCAGAAAAGTTTCCGTGATGAAAGACACTGCAAATTTTTCCATCAGACGCCCAAGAGCTGAATGCAGACAGGTTGGGTCTCTCCTCGCCTGCTCTGAGCAGAGGGACGGCGTGTGCCTGCTGCAGCCGGACGGCCCCGCAGCAAGAGGAGGGCTGGGGATCTTCCGCAGCTTTCCGGTCCTTCTTCCAGCACCTCGGCCCGAAGTCTCTTCTTCCTCTGACACGACGAGCCTGGGGGAGATCAGAGCCGAGCGCCGAGCGCAGCAGGGGCAGCCCCCAAGCAGCGTTCGCCCGGCTTTTCCATCACTGACTCCAGCTTTGGAGAGCGCTTTCGTTCGCCACAACTGCAGCTGTGCTGTCTTTGCCAATAAAACTTTATTTAAGTTCAAGGTGTGGAAAAAAACCCAGTAAAAAGAAATAAAATTACCCTCCCCGCTGCATGCTCTCGTGGTGCAAACACCCTCAGAGGTGCCTGCCCGCCCAGAGGCAGCCCCAGGAGGCCGGAGCTGCTCCAGCCGCAGGCAGGCCCGGGGGGCTCCGGGTGCCTGTGGGGGTGAGAAGGGGGCGATGCTCTCGGCCTGGGATGCCGGGAGCAGCTCCCGGTGCCGGGGGGAGTGGGCAGGGCGGGGGGACTTTGGGGGCTTTGGTGGGACGAGGGGCTGCGAAGCGGAGGTCAGCGCTCCCTCCGTTCCTGGGAGTGGTACAAAACCGGCGCTGATGAACCCGGCCCACAGGGCAGCGAGGTTGAGACTTCTCGGGGAGAGGAACAGCCCCTGACAGCCCGGGCCGAGCCTCGGGGGGACCGCAGGAGGTGTAAGGGCAATTCTGGAGGGCTGCAGAGAGGTCAGGGCACCCGAGGATTCCCGGGAGACACGCCGGCTGTCTGTGGGGACCCTGGGGCTCCGTGGGGAGCCCCCGGCCCCGGCCCCGGCCCGAGCGCTCCTTTGGAGCTGCCGATCCAAAATCCACAGCACCATCTCCTGGGCCTCGGCAGAAGTGCAGGGCCTTCCTCCGAGACCGCGGGGCTGGCGGCAGTGCTGGAGGGAATGCATGAAGCCGTAGAAACTACGTGAAAATGTAAAAGGAAATTGCATTGAAACGTAAAAGACTCCTTCAGCGTTTTTCAGCATGGAGAGATAACTAATTATTCCTTTGGTGTCCCTTCTGAAAGTAAAACCTGTGGGCTGTCTGTGCTTGGACAGGATGGACAGGAGTCAGGAGGCTCTCAGGAGGTGTTTTCTGTTCAGTTCTATAAACATGCTAGAAAATCCATGTACTTGAAACCGATTAGGGTGGAAGAGCCTGATGGTATCCCCGTTTCAGGAACAACACAGGACATATAGGCAGTGACAAACTCACTGAGGCATTACACTGAGATTTGTGGAGAAAGGCTGGAAGGTCCTAACATAAAGCAGTAAAGCAATACTGGAGAAGTTGGAGTTCCTTCCTTCCTTCCTTCCTTCCTTCCTTCCTTCCTTCCTTCCTTCCTTCCTTCCTTCCTTCCTTCCTCCCTCCCTCCCTCCCTCCCTCCCTCCCTCCCTCTCTTTTTCTCCTCCCTCCCTCCCTCCCTCCCTCCCTCCCTCCCTCCCTCCCTCTCTTTTTCTCCTCCCTCCCTCCCTCCCTCCCTCCCTCCCTCCCTCCCTCCCTCCCTCCCCACCCTCTCTTTTTTTCTTTCCTTCCCCTTTTCTCTTTTCTCTCCTGTCCCCAGAGAAGCTCCTTTAGGCCCTCCAAGCCATTTCTTATTTCTTTCCTCATGGACACAGTTCCCCATCCATGTGCACTTGTGCACCCCAATAAATGCCTGCCTGAGTCTCAGCAGGAGCAGGGGCCAGAGCTCTGGCCATGTACAGTAAATATTGATATTTACTCCCTGTCAGCCTTTCCTTTTCAGTCTTGACCCTATTTCCTTTGAAAACCTTCCACTGTAAGGAATGTGGCACTGAGCTTATTCTTCCCACCCTTGTCTGACTAGGCCATAGATGTCTATTTGCAGTTAATATTTCATCACCAAACACTTTCTATAGGCTTTTGCTTTTCCTTCCATGCTTCTTGAACTCCATCCAGTTCACTTTTATTGGTACTGAAAGTACTTAAATCTGAAAGCAGTAGTGGCAATGCTATCTCATCAGTATTGTACACTGAGAGAGGCATCTATCACTTCCCAGGTACGTGACACCATGTCTCTGTGTTAGAAGTAAGTCCAAAAATTGCACTGGATTTTTTTTTTTTGGTCACACTGCTAGATCCTATTGAATTTACTGAAGCCCATACATACAAATCTATATGTTAGTAGGCATGTATATTACACCTACTGTATTCCCTTCAGTCACCACTTTGCAATTATAGGAAGAAAAAAATACTTTTGCGTGCCTTCTTTCCATTCCTTATAAATCCATGCTGTTTAGTGGTTGTGGATACATTCTCCCCTAAGTGCTTAAGATTTTTACCTTTTAATATTTTTTCCACTATATTACTGCAGAGTGAAGTTAGGCTTACCAGATGGTAGATGACAGGTTCACTCTTTTTCTTCCTCTTCCCTTGCCATTTTAAAAGATCAGTAACCTTCTCCTCTTTCTTTTCAGACATCTTAGAGCTCACTAATTCTCCAGGAACATTAAAATATTGTCAGTATTTTGGAAACATCCATTAGTTAATTCCCTTTCTTCCCCATGCTGCACATAAGAAGGACATGCTCAGTTTCACATCCTTAGTTTTCTCTCCCTCAACCTTCCCTATGACATTCTCTCAACAATCCTAACTACAAGGTTGTTTTTCCTAACTGGGCTTTCTTTTTCATAAAAATTGCAATTAGTACTTTTTAAAATTTAGAATCATCACTCCTTTTCCCCCTCTTCTTCGTAGAATAACAAATCTTTTTTATTTCTAGCAATTCCATTCTTCCCCTTGTAATTAAAAGATCATTTAAAATCTATACATATCTAGGTCGTTGCTACATTGAAAAATGGAGGCACTATGACTTGCAGTGCTCTTATACTCTATAAATAAGGCAATTTTATATGTTTAATGAGTTATCATGGGCATGAAATAAAAAAATGTGTTGAAATACAGTTCAGTAAGAGTTAAAATCCTTATATTTAACAGTGAAAAATAATTTTGTTCTCAAACTCTTCCTATATTTCAAGTATTTCTGAAGAAAAGTATAAGCTCATTTCTCATTATATCCCTTTAGTTGCCATGATAAGTAACAAGAAAGAACAAAGAATTTCCTTCCTGGATTACTTTGCTAAATTCATACTTTAATCTTTTGGTAGATGATGTTTTTCAAACACACTCAGATGTCTGATTGTCAGCTTTATGTCTCAGCAAGTATTCCCAGCAATTCAGCTACAGTAAAGTATCTACCTCTAGCCAGCCTCTGTGGACTATATAACTTTTATAGTCATTATAAAAAGTAATTTATTGAAAAAACTTAAACCTTTTCCAACTCAACTGACTTTTGATTTAAAGGTGTGTGATCCTGGTTATGGTAATCAGGTGTGGTAGGTGCTTTTTTCAGAATTAGGTTTGCTGTTTATGTCACAAAGTTTAGAAGCTCTGAGAGTAACATCCTCTAAAACATAGCATGTTCAGAGAAACAGAGATATCAGCTCATGTTTCACTGTTACAGTGCCTGGAATTGCACATAATACAAGGTAGGAGAACTTTCCCCATTTTTAGATCACATTTTTTTCTGCTGGGTGGTATTTCTCTTTGCCTTCACTGAAGTACAATACAATTCTGACTACAGGCTGGCTCTGGGGAAACAGCTTGTAATAAAAAGGGGGAAGTAACATTGCTTTTATCTTTTCTTTTTCTTTCTTTCTTTCTTTCTTTCTTTCTTTCTTTCTTTCTTTCTTTCTTTCTTTCTTTCTTTCTTTCTTTCTTTCTTTCTTTCTTTCTTTCTTTCTTTCTTTCTTTCTTTCTTTCTTTCTTTCTTTCTTTCTTTCTTTCTCTCTTTCTCTCTTTCTCTCTTTCTCTCTTTCTCTCTTTCTTCTCACTCTCTTCTATCTCTCTCTCCCCTTCATCTTTCTCTTTTTCCGATCTTTCTCATTGGCTGCCCGGCTTGCTGGCCTTCTTTCTGTCTTTCTCTTTCTGTCTTTTTCTTTATTACCTTTTTTTATTTCTCTTGCTTTTTTACTTTTGGTTGGTTGGTTGCTTCATTTACCATATGGCCTTGCTTAATTTTAAAAGTGACAGGATCCTTTAATGACAACAGTGATCATGACCAACAGGAAAGCTCCTTGTAACAGTGCCTGGCTCTGATTAGCACTGTGACACTCACAATATTTTTGAGCCAAACCATTGCAATGGGATTTGAACTTGTTTTTCCATCCAGAGAGGAGAATGCTGCCAGCTATGGTCCCAGCACTTTGCTGACTGTGTGGGCAGAGGCCTGCTGGTGCAAGCTAAAGGAGTCTAGTTCACTGCATCCTCAAGGACCAGGGAAGAAAAGTCAGGGAAGCATCAGCAAGTGAGGTGTGGACCCTGCTGAGCTCCTGAGAGGTCCAGCTGCTGAGTTCTGACATCTGGGGCAGCCTTGTTGCTGCCAGTTAGTCCTTCATTCAAACCCAGGCATAGTACACCCACTGAAGAGCTGAGCCAGATACCAAGGTGGGCTAAAGACAGAGACCACATGCTATCCATGGAGAAAAAAACCCATAACATTCAGTTTTGTGAGGAACTTTGTCTTTCAGAGTATTTTGCAACATAGCCTCAGTTGCCAAGAACTGTCCAGGTACCACTAAGCTTATACACAACTTCCTTTCTGAGGGTAAGGTTGAGTGACCAGAGAATAGTTGAGGTCTGACAAAAGCTTTTAGCATCCTTAGTCCTGTCTTAGGCTGTCACAGAGACTTACCAGTGCTTCCTTTGCAGAGTAATTTGATTATTCCAGAAGAGGACTGCTGGAGGCAAGGAGTTCCATGCACCTGCAGGCTGAATCCACCAAGGTGACAGTCAGTTGTGCAAAGGCACATTTGCATGGAGATCTGAACATATTTCAAACTGATTTACTTCATAATTGTCCCATTTCTCTCACTGGTAACTGCTTGGACAACAGATTTATTTGAGTTTAAATGGGCATGAAAAGAAGTGGCAAGGCTGGAGGCAAGACTAGATGCATCTGATCTACAAAACATGTAAGATTACTTCTGGGAACTTGTGAGCTGGGAGACTGCCAGGGAAAGGGCATGGACCCTTTTCACATCCCTGACCCTGCACACAGCTACACAAAACATCAGCCTTGTTAGCACAGGAAAGAAGCCCACCATTAATGTAGTGGTTGGTTCCTGAGTTCTTGTCTATAATCCTGAAATAAAGATTTTAGTGAAGAATGGCATGCAGTTTTTCTGAGACATCACTGAGGTCAACGTTATGGCAGTCTGACAGGCCATCAGACTTGGAGAGGTGTGTGCTTGAACAGCCAGAGGTTCCCTGAGACACATTTCTTTAGACTCCCAAATAGGTTGTGGGAGATTCCCTGCCTTCCTCTCTTAGCTGTGGTCATAGGAAGTTTTGCAGGAATTATCCAGTGTAACAGCAGAAGCTCATGCATGGGATGAATCTGGACCCAAGTGCTCACACATTACAAGACTTGGGCCTCATTTTTGGCCATAAACTCAGAATTATTCCATCAGCATGAGAGCAGGCACAGTGAGAAGCATGGACCCTGCAACACATTGTTATCATATTCACGCTGTTGATTCTGATTCTCTGATAAAGTTAATTGACTGAGTCAGGGCAAATTTGCTCCACACCTGCTCTGGACAGAGCAAGCTCAACCAGCTCTCATCAATCACTCCCACCAGGAAACTGGCGCAAGCAGTGCTTGTTCAGCTGGTGCCAGAGGCTGAACTTGATGGCACTGGTACAATCCCAGGGTGTAAGGCTGTGGGATGTGCAAATGACCCTGGGGGAACCATATCAGAATCTTACACTAAGCCACTTTATTTTTTACCCTAAAGTACATTTCCTGAACCTTTCTAGTAAACTTTCTTAGTCTTGATGTCATTCAGTTAAAGCTCTCACAGCATTTCTTCCACATGAAGTGCAATTTATTGCATTTGGGATCTGTCCATTATCAAATTGGTTCTAGGATGGACCAAGGGTGTCCATGTTCAACATCCTTATCTGGGGGCCTTCAGCAGGAGACATGGCTGCACTTTGCTGTGTGGGTAGAAATCCTGCAATCCAGGAGTCCAAGAAACTCTGCCTTGCATTTGCTGGGTTCATTCATCAAGAGGTTCACCCCAGATAGGGCTTGTTTAGGAAGGGTTGTTAGACACACCACACCTGCCTCATCCTTTGTTTTATTAACATTTCTGAGCTTTTTAACCTGTTTTGCCCTGCCCTCCTGTCTGTACACAAAGCACCCTATCCAAAACCCACATTCTTCACAAAGGGAGTATGTCTCTAAGAGCTCTGGCACAAGCCTGTGGTAGCCTGTGGCTGTCCTGTACAGTGGTTGCATGGAATGACAAGCAGTTGGACGTAAGCCCTGAGAGGAGCAGAGTTCTGCCAGCCCCCTGTTAGATGGTTATGACATGGATTTTGGCAGCCTTGGCAAACCCAGGATCTTGGGTCAGGCAGAAAACTGGTTAAGAGCTGAATCTCTTCCCAATGCAGCTGCAGAAGGTTAAACTCTGTATCTGTAGGCAGCAGGTGGCAGGAGAAAGGGAGGCAGACATCACCAAACCTTATAAATCACGTCTGCTTTTGAAGCCCTTAAGTGTGTTAGTGGCTTTTCATCAGCAGAGAGAGGAGCCTGACTAGGACCCTTCCTTTGGAGACAAGTCAGACCACACAAAAACTGAGCAGAGGAGGGATGTGTGTTGAGCTCAAAGATAATTTGACAAGAACAGCAGCAGCAGCAATATCAGCTGCAAAAATCCTAAAACCTTAAATGGGCAACTACTTAGCAGGAGGCAAATAGACTGTAAAGTAAAATATATTGTATAGAACACACATTGAAACATTTGAATCTTTTCAATTCTGTTTACAAGCTGTAGCTACAGAGCCTCATCCTATATCAATACTAAATAACTTTCTATGCAGTTTGGGATCAGGAGCTTCAACCAGGACCAGGTGGCACTCAAGGGGTTATTGTGATTTGCACTCTGCCTCATGATAACTTTCTTGTGTGCCCAGAAGTCAAATCTGAAATCAAGGAGCACGTTTAAGATTTCAGACTGGATGCTGACATACAAACTTGGGCATGGGTAGAAACAATGCTATCAGCCCTCCTGTCCTCATCCCAGCCTTCATGGGCACAGTGGTGGTGTGCTTCTCTCTGAGCTGGGCTCTGAAGACTCTCATGCTGGAGTTCAGCTGTCCCAGTGAATTTAATTCCTCGAACATCTGGTCTCCGTCTGCTGCAGGAAAGATGGTGGGCCAGATGGGAAATCCTAGTGGCTGCAGGCAGCCTGGGGGGCACCTACTACATCGTTCTCAAAGATGATTTGAAAATGATAGATCACAGAACCTAAAGAGATTTCACATACATTACTATAAATAAAGTGCCTTTTTGTTTTTGGGGTCCCCCCCAATTATTTTTTAAGGGAAAGATGTTAATACATGTAAGATACAAGAGATATGTTCACTAGATATTTAGCAGGCCAACCATGCTTCCAGGAAAAAGAAAATAAAAGGCAGGCATTGAGCCTGAGCTGTGCACACAGTGTAGTTGTTAGTGCACACCCTGCTTCTGCTGTCAACCATTCCAGATAGTCACTTCCAAACCAGTTTGGGAAGAGACAGGCTTGAGGTGTGGGCCCATGTGAACCTCATGAAGTTCAACAAGGCCAAATGCAAGTTTTTGCACCTGGGTCAGGACAATCTGGAATCTCAGTGCAGATTGAGGAATGAACAGATTGAGAACCACCCTGTGGAGTTGGACTTGGGGGTCCTGGTGGACAGGACTCAAAAAAGAGCATTTGAAGACCAAGAAGTCAGCTGTAGCCTGGGCTGTATCACAAGAAGTGTGTCCAGCAGGTTGAAACTTAAAGAGGGTAGATTTAGATTGGACATAAGGAAGAATTTTTTGTGAACAGTGTGATGAGACATTGGAACTGGTTTCCCAGAACTTTTGTGGGTGCCTCTGGAAATGTTTAAGGCTAGATTCAATGAGCTTTTGAGCAATTTGATCCAGTGAAAGATGTGCCTGTTCAAGGCAGAGAGAGTTGGATCAGCTGATCTTTAGAGGTCTCTTCTGACCCAAACTAATCTGTGGTTCTAAGGGTCCCATAGAAGCTCCTGCCAGGTCATACCCACAGGGTAATATGGCCTGCAAACAGCTTTGGCTCCTTTCATGCTGGATAGCCATCTCAGGCCATCCTGGAAGGCTTTGTCTTTCCAGATGCCAAACCTGCCAGCATGCTCTGGTTTTTTCTTAGTGTGATGGTGCACAGGCTGTGCATGATGCCTATACTGCATCTCTCATATTATTTTAGGTTTTGTAAACTGGCAAAATAAACACAAAGTAGCAATTACATTTTAGGGCTACCAGGGGGTAGAGGAGACAGAGGCCAAGGGCTCAGGGCCCTGGGTGAAGCCATCCTGTTGAAGGTGGGTTTGGCCTTAGCAGTGTGGGTATCCATCAGTCTGTGCCACTTCATCTGGGGGACTAGGGACTCCCACTCCCTCTGCTTGGGAGTGCAGATACAGCCTTAAAGCTGAACCTTCATCACTAGGATAATCTCAGCTGACAAGTGAAGGTTGCACAACTTCCTCAAGATGTGAAATGATGAAGGAAACTTTGTACTACTGAACTGGACAAACCAGACAGTACAGAGGGTCAGCAAATTTAGGTACAAACAGAGACTCAATGTAATTGGTTTCAGCCCTTGGATTTTTGTTTTTTTACCTTTGCAATCAATGATAATCAGAGACTGACCATGCATCGCTTACTGTCATCACTAAGAAGGATCTGGCACCTTCTACTTTGGGATTACAGAAATTGTTCTCTCAGCTCCAAATCAGTGATGCTGCAGTTTGAATACAAACCTGACTGAGGTTCAGTAGTTAATAGAAATGCAGTGTAACAAAGTCTAGTGCTAGATCATGTTTATGTTATGCTGTCAGGAAAACAGAAATCAATCCAATTTCAAATGGAAGGTGGACAACAGCTGCCAGAACTGCTGCTGCATTGAAACCCTGGAAGAAAAAAAGGAAGAATATTAGCATAGGGTAGTCAGAACAGTTTATTTACAAAAATTATTGTCAGTTGAAGGAAGGGACCTAAACAGCAAGGATTTTATTTCACAATATTCACAATATTTAATTCACAATTTCACAAGATTTTATTTCAGCCTGTATTGTGATTCTTCAGCAGTTACAGAAAAAGGTTTATCAAAATAGAAGAAAACACATCCGAAGAAATAATCTTGGAACTGGAAAATACAGGAGAAAGATGAGAGGGATATTTTAATGGCTGCCAAGAAATTTTGAGTGTTCAAACACTTAAGGAATTTCTACAAAACATAAAGACTAATTAAAGCAAAAGAACATAAAGGCTATCCCCACAGGTGACACAGCTGGTGCAGAGATTTATCCCTTTATATCAAACTTGACACAGATTATTCACTGAAGTGTTTGAGAAACCTCTCTGTTCTCCCATTTCAGAGACAGCCTTGCTACAACTAAACAGGAGATTTTGGTATTTCAGGTAATTTTTGCTGGTGTGTCTGGAACAGAAGGCACATTTTAGAGTCTCAGTCTCAGCTATGTGGATATGGCTTTATCAGTTTGTGGTAAAGTGCAGGTTTAGGTGAGCATTATTCTTCTTCAGTCCATTTGTTGTGAACTATCACTCAAGTAATAAATACCTATTGGTAGAAAAAGGATACACAGCCATTTTATTACCATGTTTAGTATTTCTATTACAGAATAGTGGCAATGAAACAGGGCTAATACAACCTTAGATTTTACTTGCAAGAACAACACAGAAAAATCTGCTATAAACCAAGGGAGATTGATACTTGAGAAAATAAAAGAGAGAGATAAGCAAAATCAGAATGCCCTAGGAGCTGCCACCACTTGATAAAAACAGTCTGTGTATAAGTGAGGATATTGGTTGTGTCATGAGAGGTAGCCTGGTGGTCATGGGAGGTTGTAAATCCAGATGGACACATGCTCTGCCAGGAGGAGAGCAGACAAGAGGCATTAAGTCAATTGTTTTGCACAAGACATTTTCAGGCAATGACCAGCAGGTAGAGTTGACCGAGTCCCAAAATACAGCACAGTCAGGAAAAGGCTGTGTCAGGGTAGACCCAGAGTTTGAAATGACAAATATGCAGCTCTAATTCAGCATCAATTCTCTAAGTAAGTTGCTAGCTCATTTGCAAGTATTTGAAGGTCTCTGCTGTGTTAACCATAGGACAGTGATGAAGATGGGGATGGTGTGTGCTGTCTAAGGGAAGGTGTGAGGAAGTGTGTTGTAGATGGTGCTGGCACATGGCTTTTGGAAGCAACTGTTGGGTTGTGCTCCCGTAGCGCCGTACCGATCCGCTCCCGCACAGGCAGTGCGTGGAACAGACCTCTGTTGGGCTCCTTGGCTCTTAATGAGCCTAAACAACAGCTGTTCTCTCTTTCTTTGGGCCAAAGTCAAATGCTGAAGCATAAAACATGTGGGCTACAGTGCCATGGAGGGAGTGTGCAATTCATCCTCCTATAGCTGTGGTAGGCATGTGCACTTGTGTGAGCAGCATTTACATGCATATGACAGTCTTGGGGAGGGCAGGAGCGTCACAAACTACAGATTATGATTAAAAAGCTCAAAGGAACCACTGCAAGCATTTAATTGGACCTCCCATGCAATGCATAAGACTGCAGTGAATTAATTTGTTTAAACTAGATCATGTCTGTGGAAAAGAAAGCCCTTATGTTTCAATTTCTCTGTTAATGCAGGCTAACCTTAGAGAAATTGCTCCAATGATAGCTGTTCTCCCTTTTTAAAATATGTCACTTTCTCCTGGTTTGAACCTGGTTAGTTTCAGCTCCTTAGCATTTCACTATTGCATTTCTCTTGGCCAGACTGAAGACCATTCTTATTAATGTTAATTGAGTTGTCAACTTCCCACTTGTTAAAGTCAAACCCTTCAGTTTATCATAATAAAACACACCTCAGGGAGTCTTCTGGTTAGTTGCTGAACTCTTTCTGTATTGTTAGCTGCCTCCTTGAGGAGGAGCAGCACAACTGAAGTCTGTGCTCCCACTGCACTCCTTCGGGGGGATCAGTCATTGACTGGCTGTTTGAATGCTGAGCCTGAATACCAGGTTATTTTCCTCTGCTCGATATTCCTTGTTTATGTATCCAAAGATTACAGTAGACCCTAAATTGCACTTGGAACAGTGTTCAGCTCTCTGGCCATTTTTTCCCCTTAATAAAACCATCCCTTTTTCTTTGTCAAACTGACAGAGTTACAATCAACTCATCAGTTTTGTTCAAGATGATGTGGGCAGGATATTACCATGGTTTTAGTAATCTTGAACTTTTACAGTATTTTACAAGCTATAGAAATACCTTTCCTGTATTTTACAGACTGTAGAATAGAGTAAGCCTCTTTGTCAACTCTTGAAATTCTTTTACACAAAATGTCTTGCAATGTAACCCTCATCTACATCGTGTCGGGGAATTCATATTCATTTAAATACACCTGCTAAATCTACAGGGATTTGCATGTGCACTTTAAATATGCTGCAAGTTATACTTAAATATGCATTGCAGACCAGAGAACTGGTGTTCAGCTGCTCACAGAGTTTAAAAGCAGAAAACACTATTATCATAATTTAATCTATGTTAGTCTATGAGGATTCTAGAACAGGTTTAGTTCAAGAAGGAAAGAGAAGCAGCCTTACATTTATTTCTGAAGCTGTACACTTTGGTCTAAATTTGCTTGACTTAGACTGCAGATTTCCTTTTCTGTACTTGTTAGAAATAACATAATTCCTGTGTGATCTGAAGCAGCTTTTTCAAGCTTACATTTTCACTGAATTCAGAGGTTTCAGCTGCTGAGAAGGTATCAGAGTAAATGAAAATTTTCAAAAAATCTAATTATCTTCACCATTAACATTTTACACAACTTCTAAATGAACTGTGTTCAGTGTCTGTTGCTAGCTATTGAAACTTGCAAATCAGACAATGTTGAGGCTGAAAGTGACCTCTGGAGGTCATCAGGGCCAAACTCCCTGCTCAAGCAGGGTCTGTTATAGGATATAACTGGCAATATAACCATTACCAGTTGCCTTCTGAGTAGCCTCACAGGTAGAGACTCCACAACTTCTCTGGGCAAATTATTTCAATCTTTGACTAGCCTCACAGTAAAAAAATGTGTGAGCTTTCTTTGTGTTTAGATGGAGTTTCATGTTTTCAGTTTCTAACCATTGCCTCTTGCCCTATCTGTGGCTGTTGCTGAAATGAGTGTGGCTCTCTCTTTATTTTCTGTTTTTTTTTTTTGGTTTTTTTTTGTTTGTTTGTTGTGGTTTTTTTCCCCATCAGATATTTATAAATGTTGATAAGAACTCCCCTGAGCCTTCTCATCTCCAGACTGACAGTCCTAGCTCTTTCAGTTTCTCCTCACACAAGAGATGCTCTAGACCCTTGATCATCTTTGTTGGCCCTGCACTGGATTCACTCCAGTAAATTAATCTCCTCTTCTATTGGGGAGCTTAGATCTGGACAAATTACTACATGTGTCTCACCCATGTTCAATGGAGGAGAAAGATCAACTCCCTCAACTTACTGCCAATATTTTTCCTAATGTAGTCCAGGATAGTGTTGGCTGGTTTTGCTTCACAGGTGACTCCTACTCAGTTTGCTGTCCAAGGACCCCAAGATCCTTCTTTACAGAGTTGCTTTCCTGATGGTTGTCCCCAGCATGTGCTGGTCCCTGGGGTTATTCCTTCCTAGGTACACGAATTTGCATTTCTCCTTGTTGAACTTCAACATTTTCCTCTCTGCTCAATTTTCCAGCCTGTCTAGGTCCCTCTGAATGGTAAAACTGACGTACGAGACACACCTCACAGTTTTTTGCCATCTGTGAACCTGATGAGTGCACTGTCTTCCAGTGTCCAGGTCAGTAGTGAGGCTAAACAGTATTGGCACCATTGTGCCTGTGGTATACCGACAATAATTTGACCACAAATGAAATTTATGCCGCCAATCGTAACTCTTTGGCCCCAGTTATTTACTCAATTTCCAATTCATCTCACTTTCCACTTTCTTAACTTTTAGTTTATCAGTTGGTCTATGATGATGACAATGAAACAATGTGAAAAGCTTTACTAAAATCAAGGTAGACAACAACAACTTCTCTTCCCTCATCCATCAGCCTGCTGTCTCATTCTGGAAGGCCATCACGCTGGTTAAACATGATTTCCCCTTCATAATTCTATACTTATGGCTTCCAATTACTTTCTTCTTTGAAAATGGCTTCCAGGCAGATTTTCATCATCTTCTCAGTGACTGAGGTGAGGTTGACCAGCGTGTAGTTCCCCAGCCCTTTGCCTTGCCCTCCTTGAAGATAAGAGTGACACTTCCTTTCTTCCATTCTGCTGAAACATCACCTACATTACAAGACCTTGCAAAGATAATCAAGAGTGACCTTGTGATGAAATCAGCTGGTTCTTGCAGGACTCATAGTGTCTGTTTAATTTGTTTAAGTGTTCCCTAACCTGTTCCTCCTTCACCAAGAGAGAGTCTTCCTTGTTCTTGCTTTTCTCTCTTGTTGAATAGGCCTGAGGTTCCTGAAGACTTTGTTCCTTTGGGGAGGTTGAAACAGCCCCTTTTGTGTGTCCACTGACATGAGATCACCTGCTTCATTCAGAAATAGACTCATATTTTCCTTGTTCAACCTTTTATTACTATAACACAATGGCAGGGCAACTTCTGGTTGCCTTCACATCCCTCAGGAAGGCCAAATTTAAGGGAGCTTTGGCTTTCCTAACATCATCCTGACATGTCCAGGCAACATTTATACATTTCTCCTTTGTAGTCTCTTCTAGATTCCACTTCTCATATACTGCCTTTATGCTCTGGAGCTCTGTGATACGTTCCCTGTTTAGCCAAGCCCGTATCCTAATACACCTACCCTTTTCCCCCTTGAATATTGGTGCGAAGCATTGTTCTCAGACGATGTTGTTCTTAAAGACCTGCTACCTTTCTGAGCTGCTTTAGCCTTCAGAGCTACCACCCACAGGATCCTACCTGTAACATATCAGAGTAAATTAAAACCTGCTCTTCTGAATAACAGATTTTTTTCTGCTAGTCGTCTTCCCCAATGAGTGTGAATTCCTATGGAGATTTACCAAATTTATGTTCACTGAGAATAGTTTAGGGAAATAAAATACCAAGATTCAGTAATTGCTTAAGGAAGTAATTTTGGGTTTTGGCCTACAAGCATATATTTAGTGTTTATGCCAAAGTAAAAATTCTTTTAAATCAACTTAAGACAGATAATAAAATGTCTTTTGCAAAGGATGGGCAAAAAAAAAAAAAGATCCATTTTGTCATCTATCATGTTTTAGACAAAAAAAGTGATCCTTCATCCTTCTCACTGAGGTCATTGCATGGAATGGGTTTCTTGCAGCAAATGTCTAGCATTTCTTGGCAGGTGACAATGACTCCCAATAAGCACTGTGGATGGGCCACCTCATTTTGGATAGAGAAGAGTTTGGGCATATTGATACAAACTGCACTGTTCCATTTGCTTTCAGGGTCATCAAATGGCCATGGTTTATTTTATTTACTGTCACAGATACCATACATCTGACTCTAGTAAAATTCATTTTTGCGAAGGTCTATGTTGCTGTTGTTGTTGTTGTTATTATTATTCCCTGTATAAGTCTTTAAATGAGGTTTTCCAATGTCTTTTAGATTAAATAGAGGCCTTTCCATATATTTTCTTGTGTTCTGCAGTGGTGATCATGGTATGGACTCCTCATAGGGCTAAATTCCATTCATAATTGTAGAGAGGATAAAAGAGAATGGGACTGGGAAAACAAAAAGTTTTCAGGTTGTTTTTGTCTTCTTATTTTTCTTTTTTATTTTTAAATAAAGTGAATTGTAAAAGCTCTTCTTAGGTCATTTCAAGCCAGCTTGTAAAATAGTGGGGTGCAGTTTTCTGTAGTGTTATTTGGGATCAAATGAGCATGGAGTAAAATTTGCAGTAACTGGAGGTACTGTGTTTTGTTAATTTATTAGAGCAGTGCCAGGACACTAGCACTGCAAAGGCCTGTGCTATATATGCGGTTTGAATAAATAACATTTCTCTCTTAAAAATCTAGCAATCTCACTCTTTTAAAAGCACTAAAATTATTTAAGATATAAATTATTTGCATTAAAATACTAGAAGCTGAAAAAATCCAAGAAATATATATTGACTAAATAGGGGTTATTCCTGTGCCTCAGAGAGCTATGAATTTTATAACCCCATATAAACAATTACAAAGTGCACTATGCTTTAGAGAAATACACCAAAAGAGTAAAAGGTTCTATTAAACTGGCTAAAAAAATCAGTGAAATGAAAAATGAATTAAACATTACACTGACCTTATTGTTTTGGAAACTCAAGGTTTCTGGAATTTGCAGGTTTAATTTTTGTATCTTTTATTTCCTTTTTTGGAAATGAACAGTTGACAGTCTGCTTTATATGCAGCATGCATAGCACATAAATAGCATTCAAATTAAATTCTACACCAGCTGTACATACCCCATACATGTGGTTCGCGAATGTTGCTGACTGCAAATGGTGCATATTTTGATTTTCAGTTGATATCTAAAACTGTGAATTATCTTCTGAATATGTAGTGTTTTGCTTTCAATCCCTAGATTACATTTATATCAAGCAAAATAAATACAACTGTCTGATAATCACAACCTGGTTTTCTTCAGCTAAGGTAAAGATTAGTTCCTGGCAAAGTGACCCCAGGTCTTGTTGTCTTCAAGGTGAGAGTCCCATTTTGGGTGTGAAAGGGAAGTTTGAAATGAAAAGTAGCCACAGAGGAGAAAACCCAGCATGCTGCAGCCCGTAAACCTGAAGTCTCTTCAATAAGGGGCTGCTTTTACTGCTGTCAAGTCCCAGTGTGCCTTTAATGTAGTGAGGTTTGGTACTAGCTATTAGCTCTTTCAGGCATGTTCACACTGCTTGACATTTATATAACAATGACTCCCAGAAACCTGTTCCAGCATCCACTGGGCCCAGTATAAACCCTGTGAGGATTTTTTTGGATGTGGCCTGTGTCTGGTTCTTCCAATATCCTGGTCAGGAATATGGCAGGGAGCCATTGGAGGGAGGAGAAGTAGCCAGATGGCACCAGTACACTGTTGCTTTGGCATTTTTTTCTGGCCAGCTGACTGGTGCGATCTCTGAGGAGGATTTTTGTTTGTTTGTTCATTTGTTTTGTATCTTTTATTTCAGGTAGCCTGTGGACCTGAGTTAAACTCACTGGTAGCTTGATCACCTTACAGATTTTCAACCTTTCCTTTTATCTTTTTATTTGTTGTACACAGTGTTGGGGGAAATTTACTTTGGTATACTAAAATCTTGTCCTGATTTCATATTCATCTTTCATACAAAAGCCTTGTTGGCTCTAAGGAGTGCCATATGCTTGAAAGACATGCAACACTGATATTTTTTTTTTCTATCAGCATGTCTATGAACATTGTAAAAATTCAAGACAAACCTCAAAGGGAGTTAAGACGTATATAGATATTTATGTCCACACACCTCAGAGGGAGATAAGACTTACATAGATATTTATCCCCACAGCAAAGACTTCACTTTAAATTCTGTCTGAGTTTGAAAATACCCTCTTTCATTGGCTGTATCTCAGATGTTGTCGTCTTCCTTAACAAGTTGAGGGGGTTGAGGTGAATCTATGGGTGCTCCCTCCTGGGAGTGGATGTGGATGTAAGATTTGTCTCCTCATCCTCGGATCTGGCCAGACATGAGTCATTTCTGGTCTATAGAAGTGTGTTAACATTGCTCTGTGCTCAAGTCAGTGAGGCCTGGTGACAGGCTGTGTATATTGCTGGTTTGTGTCTAAACAGCTTCGAGACTAGAGCTGGCTTGGATCCAGCCTTTGAGAGCACCGACCAAGCCGCCTGCGTGTATCTGCACCTGTCCACGTGGATGCATTATAAACTGCACACCATGCAATAGAAACGCTGTTTATAAATGACATATTGTGACACCTCCTCCTTGAAACACATTTTTCCTCCACCTAAGCCTTTCAGCAATAATGTAACACAGAAACAACATGGCTAAGAGAGTAAGTGCATCGCTGGGAGTTACCACTTCTCCTTTGTGTTTGAACCCTGTGATCTGCCTAATTGAGAGATTGATCTTGATTAGTTGTGAGCACCCACGGTTCCTTCTGATGGGAGCATATGGTATTGTACTGTATGTGCTTTGAGCCAGGAAACAGATCTCTCACTACCCCCTTTACACATAGGGCTGACATTACTATGAAGACAGGCAGCAGTAGTATAATGCCTTCCAGCAACTGTGAAAAGTGTCTGTGTGATTCAGACGCTTTTCTGCTTACTGATAATTTCCTTGTAATATTACCACTAAAAAGTGGTTCGTCAGCCTCCCCAAAACAAACACTTATGGGTCATCTGTCTACTTGCACCCTTACAGGTGACGCTGTTCCTTCTGGATAAGCATATCGATGGTGAATGAGTGACTTCAATATAAAATGTAGCTGTCAAAACATTCAACTAAAGATGCTTTAGGCAA
Organism: Ammospiza caudacuta; assembly: GCF_027887145.1. Taxonomy (NCBI): domain Eukaryota; kingdom Metazoa; phylum Chordata; class Aves; order Passeriformes; family Passerellidae; genus Ammospiza; species Ammospiza caudacuta. The sequence goes on along the minus strand of NC_080593.1, from coordinate 119,421,567 downwards.
ATATCTTTTCAACACTTCAGTTTAATACCGGTTCCTAAATACTCTGTTCAGATTTAGGTGGTTGATACTACACCATTTTGATGACTGGTATTTGTAGGAGACAGCAGCAGCAGCTTGGTTGCTCTATGGGGTGGAGAAGATGGGAAGCAGCTGCATTTGTGGCCTGCAGATGTTCAAGACAGCACCAGTCAGGAAACTGCTAACTACCTTTAATTGATCAGCTCACCAAAGTGGAGAAGTGAACGTTCACATCTGTGGCCCATTCTTATAACATGTTTCCTCCTCACTAATTCTTGCTACTGTCTGGAAGCTTTCCAGACTGCTGCTAGTGAACAGAAGACAATTCTTTCATAAAGAAGCAGGCATTTCCAGCTCCTGAAGGGCTTTAAACAACTAAGCCGAGATGTTTTCTGTTATAATAACTATTTAAAGTGAATAAACTGTACTTAGACAGGATTTTAATTTGATTTTAAGGTTCGCTGCTTCTGTAGGACCATTTGAGCCTTGGTGTTTCACTTGCTATGCTGAAAACCAAGTGGGGTTAAAAGTCTTGCAAAAACTGAAATTATATTATCTAACAGATAATATGTCAGTATAAGTCATAGGCAAGAAGAAGGAAAACAAGCCACGTTTAGTCTGCAGGGCCAAATGCAAATGATCTTTTTTCATCTCTTTATCCAGCAATGAAGCTGTGAACGTTTTCTTAAAGGCACACCTGTGCCTCCAAGTAGCAGAGAGGGGCCCTGACTTGGGAAAGTAAACTGGGTTGCAGACGCTGCTCCCTCCGTGGGTCCCATTCAGATTCAAATCTTCTGTGTCTCTCTTTACCCCCAGGGTTTCCTGATCCTGAGCTCTACCAGGGAGGAGCTTCCACTCAGCAGCCCAAGGCTGGCTCTGCCTTGGAAATGCTGATGTCCCCAGGGCATGGCTGGCGGTGATTGAGACCATCCCAGAGCTCAACTGGAAATTGGCCAATCCCAAAATAGATTGTTAGCCCATGGCTCAGGCCGAGCAAGGTGCAAATCCAAGACTCATCCCATATTTTCCACCTCTAAGCATTCTTAAAGCCCTCATAGTTTGGGAGAGATGGATATAAAACCTGCCTGCTTTTGGGGTGATAATGTGGCTGCTCCTAACCTTGATATGGACATTTCCATGATAAATGTGGTGACAGTCATTTTAGAAAGGTAAAGATGAATTTAGAAATCAGAGTCTATTCTGTGAATCTGTGAGGTGAAATGTTCAGTAGTAATAATAGGTAACAGATTGTAGAACTTGTAATTGGATATTGCTGAGACTAGCAACTTAACTAGGACTGGATATTTATAGAAGTAATAATATCCAGATTTATAAATAGTAAAAGCCCCACGATTTAGTGTGAAGTTGATTATTTTTCTTGGGCACTCTTTGTCACTTGGTTAAGTTAAACTTTGTTTCTTTATATTGCCTTGACATCTGGAAACAAAGTTTTATCCATATCTGAAATTGAGCAGCCTTGCAAGATCTCTGACCAATGTAACTGTGTAAAAGCACATTGACTGGAATCATCATGGAAAAATTTTACTGTTATGTTATTCCAATATGTTAATTTCCTTTATCTGGATGTCAATATAATGAATCAAACTACAACATAAAAAATGATTACCTAAGCTAGGCAAAACAAAATGTTGTAATCTATGATGCAAAGTAAACATATTAGTTATTTATCTCAAGTATGAATATTTTTCAGTTTGGAGCTCCAGTTTCTATGTAATTTTGAATTACCAGAAAAAGAGGAAATATTGTATTCCTTGTTTTCTAACAGAAATGTAGAAGATATGAAACTAGGACTTGAACAAGAAAAGGGAGAAGAAATATTTTTTTCTTCAAAATTGTGTAACTGCTAAACATGAAATACTGGTCTAAAGTGTCACCTATCTGAGAGGAGCTAATGAGCAACTGCTGGAATGATCTGTCACAGACTGAGGATAAGGGTTCTGCTGGGGGTCCAGATTAGGTATGAAGTCTCTGAAGGGTAGAGCTGACTTGCCACTGCACATCTAGCTGATGCAGACCATGGGAGCTCATGCCATATTGACATACAAAGGCAAACAGAAGGATGTGGAAAAAACCCACATCTTTTGGCAAAAGCTTGACTCAGCCATGCCTTTGCTACTGCTGAAAAATAGTCCAGGACAGGCTTCTGGCAGTGAGGCCACACAACATGATACATTCCCTTCCACATGCCTGAATTCCTGTCCCCCTTGAAACAGGGGGTGGCTATATCCAGCCCACCACCTGGGCATGCATCCTGGCAAGTGCTGTGCTCTGGGCCATGCCCAGGCAGTGCAGGCTGCTGCTGCTGGGCACAGACCAAAAGTGCACCAAGGAACATGCTGTCACAGTGGCTGATCATGGGCTTGAGCCTTTGCTTCACTTGTGCAGTACAGAGTCTGCCTGAAAGAGCATGATGGAGCTCTTAAGCTTTGTCTCTTACTCAGGTTCTCCTCAAGTGTTACTATTCTTCCCATAGACATCACCCTTTATGTCTTCTTTATGTGTCTCCTCAACTTTTGGTTAGTCTTTAAACCAAAATAAGTTCTGGGGACATTTTGAGGGGCAGTTGTAATCCACGGTGTGGAAGTGGGGCATTGGACAATGAATACCACAATTACTGCTCCATGCATCGTTCAGTCTCCAAGGATTCATTGAACTTTCTGCCTGGGAGCCTCCAATTTTGCAGTTCAAGGTCTAAGGCTGATTCTGTCTATATATATAAATAGGTTGTATATGTGATCGATTGACTGGCTGGCTGTTTGACCGACCAACTGTGTCTGCTCACAGCAAGAGGAGATTTTGGTATCCAGGGTGCTGCTTGAACCTGTCACCTATACCCTATGCGCTGAAAACATGGGATAAATGCTGTAGAATTTGCCCAGGTGATCAACTGTCAATGTCATGTGCTGAGACACATCTTAGATATTCTGAATGTTCTGCATATTTCTCTGTTCTTAATGGTCCTGTGTTAGGGTAATTATTCATTCTTTTGTTAATACTGATGAGTATGGCAAGTATTTCCCATGCATATGCTAAGTGATGTTCATGACAAAATGCCTTTTCCTTGAATGCAGTGCGTACAAAATGTGCCTAAATACACTTCCATGGTAAATTGCACATATCGAGGAGTAAGTTTTTACAGCATTTGACATCTTTGTGATGTGGGGCTTTTTTCTCCTGAAAGCAGAAGACTTCACATGTGTGATCTCCCTTCTGAATATTTGTTTCTCAATATTTCTTAGTTTTACTTTGTACATATCCAGTTTGACTGCCCACTGCCTGCAACCACGTAATTCCATGGGATATTCTGGTTTTAGAGCTCTGAGTTGGAGGGTTGATCTATAAATCTGGTCAAGAAATCTCCAGAAGGTCAGTGTGGAATAAATAGCAACAGTGAAATGTTCTCCCTTTGTTTCATTATAAGTAGATGGCCTGATTCTGCACTTTCATTGGGACAAATTCGGCATTGACATAATTCAAAAGCAGCTCAGTTTTTATGGACTGATGATAAAGTTGGACTGATACCAAACGTCAGGCTAGCATAGCAGGTTTAAAGATGAGCATAAGAGGCATAAGCCAAGAATTATACACCAGTTTTTGATTTCCCATAATGTGATCCCACTCTGCCCTTGGTTCTGAGTCAACTATAATCCACCTAGCTGAATTAGCCAGAGTCTATAAATTATCTCATGTCTCTGGCTTGGTAGCTGGGGCTCAGTGTTGTGTCATCAGTAGTCACAAGGTTTGGCATCACCTTGGAGAGCAGAGGTCAAATAAGGTCCTTCTTTTTTGTGCCTGCAGACACCACCCCTGTGGCATTGGGCTACTTTGGCAGAGAGTGGTGCTGTGCAGTCACTAAAAATAGTCAGGAAGGTTAAAAAGAAGGAAGAGTGGGCAAATGCATTTAATGTGTGATAAAGTAAGTGATTTTATAACTGATTTTATTACTTAAAGTTCAAACATTATTTTCACTAGCCTTTGTCAGGTGTAAATGAAGATGAAAGAAGTTGGACAGGGGGAGACTTGAGTACTGCAGGATGCTTCAGGAATCATGTCTTTAAGGGTTATTAAGCACAATTTGTTTTTGTCAGATTTCCATTTGTCTGTGTTTCAGCAAATCCTAGAAACTTGAGCTCTGACATTTTGTATATCCCTATTAATTATTCATTCCTGAGAATCTGTACTTGTTTGACCTTAAGAGTTATTGCCTGTTTACATTGAAGAAGACCCAGTAAGACTTGTCATACATCGTCCTTCACAAAAAATAAAAAAATATAAGAGTCTTTCTCCGTGGGTAAATGAGGAAATAAAACAACCTGGGCTGGGTCAATGGTTTTAATACTGGTGGGAAACTCTTAACGTGCTGCAGAGGCAGCATCTAAGGAATCTGCTGAGATAGCTGGATCTGCAGTTCCAGGTTAAACTTAGGGATACAGGATCACACTTCATCAATGCTATGTGGGATGAGCTGACCCTTGTGCAGAGTGCCACCAGAGGACTCATGCATCACTTATATCTGACAAAGTGTCCTAAGTGGAACTTTGGTGTTTTGTGAGGTTAATATGGATATTCTTCACAGGAGCTCAGTTTTAACCACAATGGGTAAAGTTTATACAATCTTTGTCTCAATAAAAATGAAATGTAGACCAAGAGAAACTTCCCCTGAAATCAGCATGATATTGTGTTGCACAAACCCCACTGACTTCAGCAGTTTGAGAGCACATCTGGCTTCAGATTTCCAGTTAAAACAAGCTTTTGCTTTAGGATCTCACCTCTATGAAGGATTTAAAGGAAACAATTTGCTTTCAGTGATGTCGGTGGTTTTTGCACAGGCTGTGTGGAAGTCTGGACTTCCCAGGAGCTGAATATCTTATCTATGGCAGCCTTACAGATCAGATCACCATGGAATTGACAATCCCAGGGTTTTGCAATTAGTGCAGCCCAGTCAGATCATCTTTCTACAGTTGGTGAGGGAACAGGAATAGCAGTTAAAGGTCCTGTAATAAACGCCTTTAGACGGGATGCACATCTAGCCACTGCAGCAGGATTCTGAGACACAGTTTTCTCATCAGACAGAGATTCTGGTGTTTCTCTCACTGGATTGAGGACAAACCACGGTTTTCACAGCTCAGGGCTTCCTGTGATGCAATGGTAAAGAAGACCTACAAGTATGGTAGTACTTAATATTCCCTAGTTTGGGGTTGAGTTTGGCTTGGACACTAAAGAACTCATTGGAATGTTAGGTTTTCCTAGAAATAGCCAAAAGTTTGGCTGATGAAAGAGCTCTATCTCTTTATCTCAAAGAAAAACACCTTATTGAAATACGCGCTTTTTTCCTGATATTAATTACTTTTATTGTTTTCCCTCATAGTACCAACATTTACAGTTTTCATTTCAGATTAGGGAAAAAAAACCCTCAATTTGAACATAGAGATTTTTCTCATAGAAAAACCTTGTGATGGTATTTAGGACTACAGCTCTGAGGTTCATCAGCACTTGTCTCTCTCTCCTTGAATGGCCAATGAGCCATTAAAACTCAGCACTGTACTGCAACTATGAATGACTCCAACTTCCCAAAGGGAAATGGAAGATAAGGGTTTATCAGGGAGCTCAGGAGATGTCAAATTCCCACCATGAGGCCTAATCACATATTTCCTCCTCTGTGAACTGTGACTCCTTTGTGACAACAATTTTAGTGTTAACTAATACAAAACCTATAAAGGTGAAAAACATGTATTTTTTCTTAGGAACAAAGACCTCAGTTGCTGATATTCCATTACTTGCTGATGAATGAGTATCTGCCATCATAGCTAGCTTAGTTTTTTTGGCCTGCCTTGGAAATAAGAGCAGAATTAGACCATGGGTTTACCTGTTGTACTTCCTAAAAGTAGATGAAGACAGGAGGCAAAAGCTGTCCTGCTATTTTTGTGAAATTGTGCTTTTTCTTTGGATTTGTTTTTAATTCTTAATTTGTATGTCTTTGGAGTGACACAATGAACTTCCCAAAGTAGGTGGAGAGCAGTACTACTGTAGAGATTGTAATTCAGGATAAGTGTTGAAACAGGGCCTGGACTAAAAGAACTGAGAGGCAAAAAGTAGATTTTATTATCTCATTGACTATTAGCAGAGATTCTTGCACAGCTCTAAATTAAATGTGAATGTCTTGACTTCTCTTAGGCCTTTGACACAGTTCCATGCAACATATTAATCATTAAGTTCACTGTTTTTTTTTTCCCCATGACTTCTCTTCAGCCAAACTGCAGCTATTAAAATGTTCATCCTTGGCTGTCACCCTAAGTTTTTCTCTTTTAGTTCCTGACAAATTTCTCTTCCTAATATAAGTCACTCTTTCCACTTCTAATATATTCAGATTAAATCCTAGCTCCCTGTCTCAGCCTTTGGGTTTCCTCAAGGGTCACCATCCCACAAAGCCTCAGGAAAACACGATATATTTGTCCCTCTTGTGGCTGCCATGTGTCAGAGAGGTATATATTTCTGTAAAGTTTAAAAGAAGAAAAAAATCTTCATGCTGAGAGTTGGCTGCTGCCTAGGCTGATGGTAAGTATGTGATAATAGAGTACCTAAAGCACTGCCAAGCACTAACTGGCTGACTTTGCTTAGCTAGTGGCAAAAAAACCCCCAAAATAAACTCAAAACATGTGCCCAGGGCACTAGTTTTCCAAGGCAGAAGAGGATATGTGATAATCAGTTGTGAGCAAGACTAAAACTCCTTCCTGACTGAATTAAGGATTCAGAAGTCCTTCTGAGTTGAAAGATGTGGGGAAGGGGAAGGATTGAAGCTAGCTAGTCTCCAAAGGAGGAGCACAGAAGGAAGTGATGTCCTCAGGATCCATGGGAAAGAGCAGAGGGTAAAGTGGATCATCTGCCAGGAGACTGTGTACATGTTACACCTTGTTTTCTGTACCATGGAGGTCTCACAATTCATTTTTTTGCCAAACATTTCTGTGTAAGAATTTTCATCTTTTTAGTATTAAGTATTGATGATAATAGTATATTGTCCTCTATCTGATTAAATTCAAATCTCCCTATTTGATAGTAAAAGCTGCATGAAAAGGTACAAGGCAAAAAGAATCCTCAAATATGTTAGTATCTCTGTGAATATGTAATGGATGCTTACATATTTTCAGTATAAGACAAGAGACTGTGTTCTCTGTCATATGCACCCTGTGCTTTGTGGCACCAGTGCATCCAGTGAAAGGCATTAAAGGCTGGACCAGATTCTGGGGATGTCAGGATACACACTGCCCACAGACAGACCATGTTCCAATGAACACCTCCTTACATCTGGGAAAAAAGTGGTTCTCAAAAATGCAGCTGGGGCTTAAGGTGATAAGGCTCATTCTGGCTCTCAATGTGCTAAAGACAATTGGCAGAGATTTCCAAAGAAATGGTAGAGAGACTTGGCAAAAACTAAAGCCTGTACATGGAGAACTAAGGGACTCAGTTCCTGTTTGTACCTCCATATTGGTAAACAAAGCAGAGCCTGATTTAGAGAGCTTTGGTGCATCTAAAGGTGACAAGGAATGGAACCTGGATTTCTGTGAGGTAATTTGTGAGGGGGTTCCCAGCTGCCTTTAAATGGACTTTTGAATTGAGTGGAAGGAGGTCATGACTTCTGTTTGGGGAGCAATCCTTGTTACTGCAGACAAGTACAAGGTAAGGATGGATTTTTTTGTGGCTGCAGGTGGTAAGCAGGGAAGAGGGTGGTAGGAAATGCTCTGAACGTGGAGGAAAGGCTGTGACCTGTGGAGACAGCTGGAAGAAAACCAAGTGCTTCCTGATAGAAGAAATGAGTCCATGCGTTTGCACTTGAATATGGGGCTGTGGCTATTAGAGGTCTTTAAATAAAACAAGCTAGACTGATTAGATTATGAAACTAGGAGGCAGCAGATACAATTTTTATCTCTAACTTGCTGTGTGATTAGTGCCAACTCATCTAATTTCTCCGGGCATCAGTTTTTCCATCTGTGAAATGTGGATGATGTGACCATCATCAATAAATTGTACAACACAAGTACAACGTGATACCTACCCCCAGTGCCTTATGGACAGATTTTTATTTAGATACTTCACCACCTTTGAAATTACATTGAATAGGTGATTTGAAAGCTTTTTCGTTAATCTAAACATCACTGTCACATTAAGAAGAAAGAGGTGATCAGATGATGAACTGCATTAACAAAAGAAGCGTGTTTAAATGTGGTATAAATGAGTTTGAACTGCAGTGGTATGAAGGGATTTTTATTTCGACATTCTGCCAAAATGTGAGGCATTCACATTTTTATACTCTTCATGGATTTTCTTTGAACGTAAACAACATATATATTATTGTTACAACTTTGCAGAAGTCAGTGACTCAAATACAATTTGACTATTATTGATGAACTGTGTAAATAAGATTTGTTGTAGAAGAAGTAATTTTGTGAATGTAAAATGGAATAAAAAGGAGAGCTGTATGAGGCATCCATCACCGAATGTATTTTCTGCCTTCTCACAATAAATAGACCAAAGGAAGTGCATTTATTTTGTCGAAGACTGTGCACTGATTTGAGGATAGTCTTTGCACCAGTAATGGCTGTCACCATCCAGACTTTCCCAAAGTCTACCAACTTCATAATTTCAGAAGTTGAGTATGTCTTTCTGAGAAGGTAAAAGAAGATTCAGAGAAGAAGTGTAGCTTAACCTTTTCCATATAAACTATTTGTGAGTTTTGTGGAAGGAAAGCTATGAGATTAGTCCTAAAAGACTGAATTGCACTGAATTGCAACTTCAGTTTCAGTGCTGTAATATAAACCATGCATTTTAATGTGTAGATCATGCTTGCAGCAGTATGATAATACAGAAGCAGAGCAATTACATCAGTAGAACGAACACATTTCTAATGGTATTTGTGTTATATGGATATATGGCTGTTGGCCTGTATGCTGATACTTTCATTGCTGCCATATACATGCAATCTACTTATGGTTAAGGTTGCCAGGCAAGTAATTACCAGAATGGAGTGCTAAGCAAGCAGTCCTGGTGTCAAAGAATCTGACCTTGTGAAGATAATGAGACAAGGAGAATTCAGAACAGATGAAAGCCAAGAGCACCTACTTTATCTACTGACAGCCAGAGAACACCTTCATGCTCAATCAGTTCCTGCTAATGAGACAAGATGGGGCAAGATGGTAAAACAGCAGTAACGGGCAAACTTTTTTTCAGCTTAATGATCTATAACTTAGTCAGATAAAATTGTCTTTTAAACCAGACAGTAACATAAGTATGAACAGAGAAAAACGAAGAATTTATTGAATACATTTTGGTTTTGTTTACATTATAATGGGGAATGATTAATGGGCGGGGAAATATGCCCTGTAGTGTGGCTGGGGGAAGCTTAATCCATTTAACTTATCAAAGGGAAGGCAAAAGGGCAATGCAATCACTCTGAGAGTCCACATCAGGAGAGGAGCACGGTAATGGAGGGCTTTGCAGCCTAGCTGGCAAACAGACACAGCATATACTGTCTGGAACATGAAACCAGAGGAATTCACCTGAGAAAAGGAAAGCCTTTATCCATGATGGTAATTTCTTAAACAACATTGTGAAGGACTCCTTCTTCCTCAACTTAAAATTTTCATTTAATTTATTTTAAATTAAGATTGGATACTTTTTTAAAGGTATACATGTTTGTGGTTTTTGGTTATGTTGTTTTTTAAAATGTGTTTAACACATTTAATGTAAGCACTTGGTGGTCCAGGGGTGACTGTGAAGGGATCTTAGAGAGGTAACTCAGACGTGAATGTTGCTTGTCAGTCTGCACCCAGCATCTTCAAATCTATTGGAAAGTTTAAAGGTATGCAAATTGTAAAAGGTTGAAAACTAATGGACTAGCTAAATTGACTCTTGGATTTGTATCAAGAATTAATGTAGGGGAATGTTCAAATCTCTCTTAAACAGAGTATCAGACTAAAAAATCATTCTGATCTATTCTAATTTTGCAATCTATAAATAGGACTACTATTGTGGAGCCAGACCAAGATTAGGAAATTCTGGCATATGTTGTAGATTACCTCTTCCAGTGCATGTTAGCTAGGCAGCCTTAGGAGATGTTTGCAGGGTAGCTAGCTGATTTTCTATGTTATATTCCTGCGTTCTCCTTTCCTTGCCATTTTAAAGCTGCACAGGCATTACAAATTGTTCCTTATGCTTTCACAAAGTTGCAGCCTCATTCTTTCCATTCTCTGTTGTAAACCACTGCATTTATTGAGAAGACCACTAAAGTTCAAAAAGACCTCTAAGATCATTGAATTCAACCGTTAACCTAACACTGCCATGTCCACCAGTAAACCATGTCCCTAAGCACCACATCTGCATGTTTTTTGAGCAATTCCAGAGGTAGGGATTCCACCACTTTCCTGGGCAGCCTGTTCTAAAAGGCCAGATTCTCTAAAGCCTATTCTCTAAAGGCCGCAGCTTGGTGAGAAGCTGGGGAGATAATGGACCCTGAAAAATAGTTCACTGTGTTCCTAGTCTTAATTGAAACTTCAGATAAAATTATAATTAAGAAGGGTCTGTGGTAGGTTGATGGCAGAGGAAATATAAACTTGATACTTGAGTCTCTGTTTGAAATCCTTTTCCTCTATTATTTGTAGCAAAGAATTTAGGCCACCCAACATCAACAAAAGCACCTGTAAAGCACAGATCAGAGTTTCTAAGGAGCATTTTCCTCTGGGAGCATAGAGAAGGACACTGTCCTTTTCTGTGGCTCCAGTGGTGGGAGGTTGAGGGGTTGTAGAACCTCAGTTTTCCCAACCCCTTTTCACTTAAGGGTTGGCTTAATTCCAAATACAAAGGCCTTTCAGTGACTGATGATGAAGTTCAGACCCATCTCTTTGCTTGGAGGAAAGGCCATGTCCTCCTCTCTGGAAGCTGCTGGACAGAAGTTCTTCTTTTTCTGTACTGGGAAAGAACTAAAGCAGAAATCCAGAAGCCAAGATCAAGAAGGAAAGGAGCAGTGGCACTAGGGAATCTTTGAACCAGTTTATCTGGCCAGCTCATAATTTCACCAAGTAGTTTCTTTCCTGATCAACGGTTGGGCTTTCTTTAAATAAACCCACCACCCAGTCTTGATTCAGTGTTTCAGAACAACCACATCATTCTTAGGGACTTGAGTGGCTCTTATTTGATGCAAAAATCTAATGGTAGTTCCCAAATGCAAGCCATTCCTGAAGCTTGAATAAGCTGCATCTCCTGTTGCAAATGCTTCCCTCCTTTTCTTATCCCCTCTAATAAGCAATGCAATACCTTGCAAAGTGAAGACCCCACAGAGAAGGTGGGTGATGCTGATTAATTCACAGGCCTGTCAGATCATGTTCCTAGCTCCTGTTTTGTTTTCTTCAGTCCTGCCCTACCCCTTGGTGGCTCATGACAGTGCCTGGTGGCCCTGTTGTGGCTGTGGCTTGGGGTGCCTGGTGCCCTGGCTTCCTGGCACTGCTGAGTTTGAGGTCCCACAGGGCTTGGTTCAGGCTCAGTGTGTGGGATAGCAATTGTAGAGCCCCAGGGAAGTGCTGCTGTTGCAGGTTTGCTCTCAGAAGAGCTTCACTGGAAGTCACATCTTCCAGCCACAACTTCTGCCTCTGGACCCTTTCACCTCTGAAAAATCACTCTGGTTTATTCTTTCACCTCTGTTTTGCACAAAGTGTCCCATGTGTCAGGAGAGGAGATACTGAAAAGATCTGGAATCAGTGTTTCTCTTCCAAACTTGTCAAAACTGAGGACTGCAACTCTTTGTGCCTAGAGCTATTCAATAAACTGTCAGGTTTTTATTTGTTTGTTTATTTTAATTGGCCAGCTTAAAAGTAAAGTCATGCAAGCTGATGTGAGTTTTTTTTTTCCCCAGAAAAAGAGCTAATTTGTCAATTCCCTTTGTTCTGCCCTGTTTTTCTGCTCTCTCTGGTGCTGTTCCAGATTCATCTGACACAGCAGCCCTGGGCACAACTGCCTTGGATCTTCAGAGTTTATTATTTAAATCTGGTAAGAGTGAAAAATGAGCTGCAAGGGCCCATATTAGCACAGCTAGAAAAACAGACAAGTGTTTTGGTCTCACAAGCCTGTCTGGATGTGAGCAAACCAAACCCACAGCTACACAGTGAGTGTGGGGAAAGCCCATTGCTGACCTGTGCTCCTGCTGGCCCACACCTTGCTTTCCCCATCTTCAAGAATGAGATAATAACACCTTTGCAGAGCACTGTGCAAGCCTGGTGTTAAGATGAGCAAGAACTAGGAAAGGGAGATGGACTGAAAACCACTTCGATCTCCCTGACAACAGTAGCTCAGCTGACCAGAAAAGCACCAGTTCACAGCAAGACTGTTGTATTCACCAAAGCTCTGCTGCAAACTGGCTGTGTGTTAGGTGGTTTGGGATTTTATTCCAAAGGCATTCCAAGAGGGCTTTTAGCATTTTCCATTGTACCCATTTTCTTTAAGGTGAAAATAATTAAACAGCCCTTCAGTTATGGATCAAGTATGATTTCAGTGTAGATCAAGTATGGATTGTTCAGCAGCTTCAGGTCCTTCGGCTTTCCCAACCAGGGAATTGCTGAGAATTTCCTGCTATTCCAGGGAATTGCTGAGACTTTTCTGCTTTTCCCTCTCCTGTGCCAGAGTCAGAGCAGTGCAGCTGATGGGTCTGGGCCTTTTTTCTAACCCTGCTCCTGCATGGTTGTCCTGCCCCCATTGTGGCAAACACTGGATTTAATCACACCTGCCCAGCCCTGACTTGTCCCATTCTGGTCCCATGTGAGACCTGCCTCCACCCCTGCTGCCCTATAGAATTTGTGAGATGAAGTAAAATGTAAATCTTGCTTAACTGTGGGAAAAAAAAAAGGAGTAAGCTGGTGTCTCCCTGCCCATCAGTTATTTTAAGGTTTTCCCCACCACATTTAAAAGAGGGGGGGAATGTGATTTAAGGAAGAGTGAGAAGTAATTTACACACCCACTCATTCACAAAAGAAAAAATTGTTTTCTTCAACTTTAGCCTTACTTTTCTCAGTTGAAAGAGATTTTTTCAAAAAAAGGCAAACAATGAAAGCATTTGGCACCAGTATGATTTTTATTGCAGCTGTCATTCTTTTGTTAGAAAAATCTCCAGCAAATGCAACTAAATGCTGAAAATGGGCTCTCTCCTGTTATTTCAATCATCTTCTGAAATAATGACATCAAAATTATATTTGGAGATACAGAATTATTACTTTTCTTATAACAGCTGAGCCACTTTTAGGAAACAATAATTCCAATGTTAGTGTAGAATTAAGCAGAGAGATTTCAGGGGTTAGAGGAGGGCTCCTGTGTCTTTTAATTCACCTGTGCTGTGGAAGACAAATTTGTCTTACTATTTTTTCTTTTTAAATACTTAACAACCAATTTGCAGAAATAATCTGATATTTCACAATCTTAAAAAAACTGGAATGTGTGTATGTGTGTGCATGGGTGCATATGTACGCTGATATATAAAAAGAAAATTAAACCCACCCTTTTTGCATCTTGACTTTAGATTGTAGTAGATATGAAATAGATATAAGGAGAACAAGCTTGCAGCATTGTCATGTTATTTTGAGTGGCCTTTTTTTTCCCTTCCTGCTAATATCTCACTTTGTATCTGATTTGCAGCCAAATGAAACCTACTTGTTAAAAATAGAGAGCAACAAACATTTCTTGAGTCTTTCACGAGTCACTTGAGTCACACAGGTAAGGTGGAACAGCAGGGCCATTTTGGACTGTCATTGGCACAAGAAGCCAATAATTTGTGTGGTTTTTATGCATGTAGCTAGATTTGATACTGAAGATTTTTAGTGCAAACAAGTGCTTAGAACCCACACCTATTTTCTGCAAGTTGCAAAAGAAAATTGTTCCATCTCAAAGACAAAAGTAGTGTTTTTCAAAGAATTGGACTATGCTGCAATTAGTTACTTATTCTCTTCATTGTGATATCATCACACATTTAATACTGTATCATTTTAAAAGCTGTCTTGAGCTCTACAAAATATATTGTGTTAGGTCACTGTGACATACAGCTCCAAGACAGTGCAGAGAGGGTGGCACGGCTGGCACTGCTTAGTCCTGGCAGTGTTTGGAGGGACAAAGATGAGATCTGTGCACCTGATTCACAGAGCTCAGGTGACAAGGGGGGAAAGGGAAGCTGGTACCCAGGGATCTAGGAGTGGAATAAGATCCTCTGTCAGCAGCTTGTGCTGTTCCATCCCTCCCTGCGCTGCTGGCCCTCACTGCAACCTGCATTTTTCCATCACCAGGCAGCTTAAAGCCCCCAGGGTGTGAGCCTGATCTGGGGAGAAGCAGGTTGGCAGCACACTGGGGCAGTCAGATGCACACACTGCAGGACGCCTGTCAGTCAGGGCCGTGGGGATGAGACACAGACGGAGGGAAATTCAGCCTCCTGACAGCTGATGCAGAGCTGACAGCTCTGCAACAGACACCAAAAGTAATTGTTAGGTGCAGCTTTGTGGAAGAAAGTGATCTGAGGCTGAGTGAGGCACAAACTGTCGCATGAGGACTAAGGAAGGCAGCATCAGCTGTCCTGCTGTACAGATCTCTTCTGAAAACTTTGCCTCAAATTCTACCTTTTATTTTTAAACCCACAGCAGATAGTATAAATTGGGAGGTAGGTTTCCAGGCAAGCCTGAGTTCATCTGCTGGAGGTTGAATTGTAGCTGAAGGACTGTCAGCTGAAGCAGTGGGTGGAAGAAGCCTTGACAGCCCCAATTTTGTACCTGCTTGGAGAAACAGAACAACCTGTGTTGTGCTGAGGGAGGTCCTGGGCAGTAGTGGGAAGGGAAAAGCAACCCTCAGGCTTGAGAGGTATGGGGGAAATGTTAAAATCAGGGGAAGCTTCTATCTGCTGCTGTTTTACTGACAAAATGGAATGTTCAGTAACAGCAACAGTAATATCATTACAGACAGATGCAGTTTAAATATAGTTTTCATTTAAGAACTTGAATTAGTATCTTGTTCTTTCTTCTTATCCAGTGACATCCTTTCATATCACTTTGTGACACATTTCACCTTGGTCAGATGTTTTCACACATATTGAATAAAATATTCCAGTTTACATTAGCTGAGCAAATAATACAAGTCCATAATGCTTCCATGACCTCTAAAGGAATGGGCAACTCACCCACTTAGGGATCAATATTTTAGACTGAAGTTCCTACACAGTCAATATCTTCACATTTTTCTAAGTCCACATTTTCTAGAGGAAAATTTCTGAAGTTGCACAAAGAAGAATTGAATTATGGAATTGGATGTAAATTGCATTATTTGCCTACTAACAGTTTAGATTTGGAATAACTGTTTTGCTGCCTCAGAACAGGAGTGAGAAGATGACAAAATATGTGTAGTGTAGTGTGATGATCAAACTTTAGATAATATTTAGGTCTGCAATTCTGGTCCAGGTAACTTGATTGGTGTGTATGTTTTTTGAATGTACTCAGATTGGAAATTTTGAATAAAAGCACAGAACATGTAACTTCTTGTTAGGAATCTGTTAAACCTTATGGCTATTGATCCATTGCAGTTTTGTTTAAAATAGAAGCATACTTAAAGGCAATACTTATGTGCAAACAAAAAAAAAAAAAAAGGTTTTTCAAAGCAATAAATCTGAATTGAATTTATAAATATCCATGGACAAAATGACATAATTTTCATAGAAGTCTCCCAAGTTTTTTGAATGTTTATCCTTTCTCTAATCACTGAGTGTCTGCAGATTGTATTTATTTTATTTTAAAAATGTGATGATACTAAGAAGTTTACAAGCAGAATAGATATTTAGGATACCTTTCAAATTCAGCACATTTGTATGTTTCATACAAAACAAAGATTCCTCAGATCATTAAAAGGGAAATAAAATGGGGGAAAGGGATGGCTTATGTTTTTGGTGAAGAACTAAAGCTGAATTACGCTCCTCATTCTGTAATTCTTGAGCTTATCACATCTTCCTGTGTGTTGTCTGTCTTGATAGATAGATGAATGACAGGTGACATCTGCCTGCATCTGAACACAATGATAAAACACACAGAGGCACTCAGGAAGGATCCATTGTCCCAGTGAGGTGCCAGCTCTAGAAAATCTTACCAAAAAACAAAACAAAACAAGAACAAACAAACCCCTCCTCCGAAACCACAAAAAAAAAAAAGCCAAACAAACCAACACAAACCCTGGGGCTAAAACCAAAGCTTGTGTTTTAGGTTTGGATTTTTTTCTGTCTTTGTGTGTATGCGGGTTTTTTTGGTTTTGATTTTTTGTTTGTTTGGTTGGTTTGTTTTGTTTTGTTTCCATGTTTGGGTTTTTTTCACTGAAATATCTAAATATCTTAAATTGTAGAAATCATGTATCTGTATAAAGCAATTTTTGAAATGTTTTGCCTGATGATTAGATGTTCTGGAATGACTGGATGCATTGCCAAAGATTTAGCACAGTCTTTTTTACATCTATTGTTTTAAGTGTTTCTCACCACTGTTTTATCTGAAGCTCATTATCATTGTTTGATTTCCCTTACCACTTTTCTCCCCTAAAAAATTGCAACTGTTTTATTCTTTATCTCCTGCACTTCAGCCTTACACGTTCTTTCTCTCTTACTTCATTATTTTCCATGGCATTTACTTTCTGTCTTCTGCTTTGACCATGTTCTTAAAGCAAAAAAAAAACCCCAACCAACCAAAATTACTCAAACCCAACACCTTTACACAGAATCACAGAGCTGTTGGGGCTGGAAGGCACCTCTGGAGATCTTCTCATCCAAGCCCCCTGCCCAGACAGGGTCACCCAGAGCAGGTGACACAGGAGCGTGTCCAGGTAGGTTTGGAATGGCCTCTCTGGGCAGCCTGTTCCAGTGCTCTGCCACCCTCAATGTGAGGAAGTTCTTCCTCGTGCTGAGGGGGAACCGCTTGTGGTTTTATTTATGGCCATTGCTCCTTGTCCTGTTACTGGGTACCACTGAAGAGAATCTAACACCATCCACTTCCATTCATCAGAAATCTCCATGTGCTCAATGGAAGTAGCTATGGCATTATTGTTCTGGAATGGTGATAGGATGGCTGCTAGGGAATGATTTTATTGGATTACTTAATCTTGTACCATCCCAAGATTTTCAAGACCAAGATCTATGCTACCAAATATGTGAAATTGAAAGCATGTATTTTCTACACAGAATAAACTGCCTCTTCACTTGTCCATGTGGAGTCTTATGACATTAACAGAACTTGCATTATTAAGTTATTATAGATTCCAGACTCATAATTAAATTATTATCATGGACTAGATGAAGGGAGACAGCAACATACACCCTCTGCTTTTAGCCCTATTTTCTATGATTATGCAACCCATGCAAATCAGGTAGCATAATCATAGAAACATTATTAAGGCTAGAGAAGAAAACATAAGGTTTCTATGTTAAATGTTAATTGTTGATCTGAGTGCAAGATATCTTTGAAAATAAAGTCAAAGTATCAGGAATATGGGAAAGAACACCTGAAGGTCATCTGGTCCAACGTGCTTCTCAAGACAATTTTCAAGAAGTTAACAAAATGGTTAGTTGCTGTTTTCCTGGTGACCCAGGCAAATATATTTAAAAAAAAAAGCTAGATAGTTACTCATTATTTAGGCCAATCTTTTCTATTTATGAGGCAAACCTTAATTATAGCATACTTCCAATACACCAGGGCTGACATCAAGCAGATCAAGAGAATTTCTTCAGATTTTGGAGGCATTCAAAGGTTCAAATGAATACTAAAGTTAAAAGTAGATAAATATTGCCTTATTTGCAAAAAATATTAGCTCCTTTCTTCCTTCATGATAGGATGGTGATCTTATTTTCACCTGCACAACCATATTTGATATTCAGGAATATTCATCAATTTTTTCTTCAATTATCTTTTGCTCCATGGTTGATTCGCATCACCTGGTGCTGCAAACACTCTTTTTTGCATGACTGAAAACCAATGCTAGGAGAGCACAACGTTGCAAAGAAATCTTAATGCCACATGGTACAGTTAGTTAATGAAGTTAGGATTCTGAGATGGGACTACACCACACAATATTTGGTCAACTGCCTAAGATTTCCAAGGACCTCTTGAGCTCTTTAGAACATCTTTACCATGCCCGAAGACAGAAATGTTTGACAGTTATCTAACCCAAATCTCAGGGTTGCTGCTCTCTAGGTTGCATGTGATGAAGTTTTAATGTCTTAAAATTCTCTTATAGGGCTAATTTAAATTTAAAACAGTTAGAAAAAAAACTACTGTTAATTTTTAGATAGATGTCCCAAAGAATTTTGCCGTAAATCTTCCAAAGTCTTTGGCTCAATACCAAAGAGTGAAGACTCTTATGGATGTTCACAGAGTTGCTTAGCTTTCTACAAGATAATTCAGTGACTTAAACCTCACATATGCTCAATGAAAGCAGAACAACCTCAGTAATGGGCCTAAATTGACCTGAAGCAATTCTGAAAGTTTCCAGTTACCTAATAGCTCTCTTTTGTTTTAATCATGAAAAAAAAATCCACGTACTGTGGTTGCTTGAAAAAGAAGGACTCTGACTGAGGTATTAGAAGTCAGTAATAATTCATAGTGAACTTGAAAAAAATCTGCAGAGGTTTTGTTTTACAAATTCTTCAGAACATTAATTTCACATCCTGTTCTTTAAAACGTGTTCGCTTTTGTGGCGATAATTATTGAGGATGTGAGTAAATCAGAGTCTGAATCATTTAAGACCTCTACATCCATGAATAATGTTCACCAGTGACTATTTCTCAGGTCCATATTTATTCAGTAATTCCAACAATGAAGTCTTGTTGCGTTACAAGAAAATAAAAATTAAAGCAAACAGCTTGTTCTGTATTGAGATGATTAGGGGAGGAATTCAACAAAGACTAGACTTCTGTCAGTCCAGTTAGGAGTTTATTATCCAAAGCTGTTGTGATAACAGTGTTATTTCAGTGGACACAGGCTGTTCAAGTTTCCTGGGATTTTAAGGTGAATTCGGGTCATTCATTACTTTTGTTGGCACTATAAATCTGTAGCATTAGAAAGGAGTGGAAAGAGATAAGTATGCTACAAATAGTACAAATAAATATGGAAGAGATCACTTTAACCCCCTGATTCTTCCTGTATGAAAATGTGACTGCCTTCTTGATAGGAGCACAAAAATAAGATGTAAGAAAAGACCACCAAATTTCCTTTTCCAGCCATACTGTGCACACTCTCTTATGCATGCAGGACATCTTCTGAAGCCCTCAAGCTTTTGCGCTCTGTAGGTGCTCTTGGTTCTTTGAATGGTGGAGTTCAACACCATCAGTGCCAACAGCAGAAACTGGGGACTTGCCTAATTAACTATTTCCTGTAGAATGTGATTTAAAATCACTGTAATATATACTGTAAACACCCCCCAATTTATATGTGGAAGAAGCTGTGTTAAAGTTTGTGGTTCAGTGGCAATTGTAGTAGATCTTCTCAGCACCTTTGCATTGATTATAGCTGAACATATTTCTTCACCTTCAGTGTATTCCTATTCTTTTTATTCCTAAAGGAGCTGAAGGAATGCAAAAATACCAGCTATGCCCCCAGGTTTTCCAAGCTGATAATAGGATTTTCCTATTTCCAATTATTTCCCTCAGATGAAATTTTTCATTTTGCCATGAAAATCGTAGAAAACACATTTCCTGTTACAAAATGTCTAAACAGACTAATCTTGCTTGTTCATTGCATTAATTGCTCTGTTTTGTTAATACCTTTATTGTTAATCTACCTTTAATTATAGAATGAAACCTGTTTATTCCTTTTCCTCTGGTAGAGGAAAAGCCATTGTAGAGGCCTTACCCACTGTATTCTCTGTATCAGGACGAGTTCTGGTGGTTATCTTACTGCCTTGGGTGTTTATGGAGAGTGAAAATCTGCAGGACTTAACTCACTGGAAATTTCATTAATGGGGAGGAAAGCTAAGCTACTGTCTGGAGCAATGTTAGAAGAACATCTCTGGTTTGAGGTCTCATCAAGCATCCTCAGATATACAAATGGTCAAATGTGTGAGTCTTATGAGGAATAGAACTGAGTGGTGTCATAAAGGATTTGAGTTGCAGTAAGTTCTTGCTTTTCAAAACTGGAAATCTACTTGAACTTTTTAAGTAGCTTTTCAGGGTTTTGAGGTTTACTGCCATCAGTACTAAAGTTTTACTTAGAAATGTTGAAATTATCATCCTAGTTATTCCTGCTTAAATGTGCAAGCTCAAAACATCTTGTCCTTTTTGGACATATATAGTGTCTTCATTATCAGATTGTGATGTCCAATGATAGATTTAGAAAATATACTAAATAATCTGTGAAGAATCTGTCCAAGTAGAAAGGAAATAGATGGATACTTACAAAAACATTAGAACACAATCATACAATGTCCTGAAATCCTTTCTGTCCCGAGCTGTTTTAAATGAGTATCCTTCCTAGAGGGGAATACTCTTCTATTTGTAGGACCTGATTTGAAAACTGTTTGAGACCTTAATTCTACCATTATATCTCCTGTCTTCAGAATCTATCTTCTAAAGGCCCAAAATCAAAACAAGGTATTGAGGTGAGGTGAGATGAGGTGAGATGAGATGAGATGAGATGAGATGAGATGAGATGAGATGAGATGGGATGGGATATGAGGTGATGCAGCCAGTCACCCTCAGGTAATTATCAGGGGACACAATTTGGGTGCTCAGATCTCTTCTATTCCACGTGTACAGAGCCTGGCAGATGACACAAACACTCAGCCCTGCACTTACTATTAAACACCTTTCAACAAACACAGGCAAAACCACTCTACCATAGTAACACTAACTCCCACTTCCAGTGGAAGGCTCTTGCAGTTATGGGGAGGGTGTGGGGAGCAGACCATCCTCCTCTGAGCATCTCTGCTGTCAGGACAGCTCCATGTCTCTCAGGGGCTGGTGCAGGCTGCATTGCAGCCCAGCTGGGAGTCCTGCTGCCCACTGAGCCCATCTAACTGCACAGCACAGCCTGACTGACACCCTTTAAGGCAAATGTAGAAAGTTTGCTGTAAAACCTGACACAGTTTCTGACGTTGATGGATATGAATAGTGAGAAATGTCATGCAAGATGAAAAGCCACTGGTGAAAGAGCATCCTCTGAACATATTCCTGTGATGCCACTGCAGACTTCAGCAGCCTTGATTTTCTTGACACAGAAGCTGGTAACCAGTGGTCTAGATGTAACTTCAGTTACATTTTCAAACAGCTGAAAAGGCTGTAGCCTGATTTGCAGAGTGCATTTTCACTCCTAATGTGGAATAAAGTTGCTTTTGTGCTGTTGGATACATGGAATATAACACATGTACATGTACAAGCTCAGGCATGTATGTGAGTCTGATTTTTGACAATTACGCTTATGGGAACAGGGCATACTGCAAAGCAGCATTCTCTAGCATCATCTCACTTTTACCTAGCCAATAATCCAAGGATTGCTACCTTGCTAAGAATGCAGAAAGACACTAATTTAAACAGGTACGGATTTTAATTATTTCCTCAAAATTTTAGATTTCCTCTACAGAATAATACTCCATGACACTGAGAGTTAAAGGACTGTGTTAGTCCCTAAGTTGTCTTAGCTGATAAATTGCTATTTGTTTGCATGGAAGTTGATTGCATTTATGTTTTTCAAAAATACCTAGACATTGGCTTCTGACTTTTTACAAACATCTCTGATTCATGAAAAAAGTTTACAAAGGTAAAAAATTTAAGCAATCCTACCTAAGGACATTTAAAATCTTGATTTTTACATCACTTGTTCTTAGTGTTGTTTTTAAGGAAGAGATTTTAAGCTGCTATTTAAAAAACTTATTACTCTACTTGGATAGATTTCTAAAAGTAAGAACATGACTTCACATACAAAAAATAGGAAAAATAGCCCTCAGAAGACATTTGGAAATTTTTACAAAGCTTTCCCTGTAAATGTTGTTGCTACATCCGTTCCTTACATACAGCAGTTTGTACAACAGAATAAGTTTTAACAAATGTTGAAGATATGTAGCGCTTAGCACATTTTTAGGTTATTCATCAAATGAAAAGATTTTACCTTAAAATTGCCCTCTTTCATGCTGTAGGTACAGTGAAAAGCTAAAGCCAACAGAGATATTTTATTTGAATATTAATAAAATATTTCTTTGTTGCTCAAGGTCTCATGTAATGCCTAATAAGGGATGACAATAGGCATTACTGGCAGATGTGATATTTCCTCTCTCACCCTTTCTGTTGTACTGAAATATTATTTATAACTGAATTATTGACACAAAAATATTAGATTTAAAGTTATTTGTAAATTTTCTGATTCATCTTAGGTGAATAACTTTGGGACTGTTGTCTGAGCTTGTTAAAAAGACACTTTCTAACATACAATGAAGATAAAGACAATTCTATAAGATATTTCACAGAAAGCTTAATTTTGGTGCACTGAATATTCTCCTCAGGATGCTGAAAACAACTAAAGCTTCTCAAGAACTTTTTTGTTTGCTTGGTTTGTTTGTTTTTAGGTTATATTGGCATATTTAGTGTTCCTGGGCTAAGAAGAAAAATTCTGTTTCCATTGCCTCTTGTAACTTCTGTTTGTTCTGGGCTTAATTAAGTGCCTTTTAAGCATGGCAGAAGCAATAGGATTATGTGCAAGTCTATCACCAGAGCAAAGTCAAAGTCACATATTTCACACAGTCACAGAGTGGCTGAGGTTGCAATGGATCTCTGGAGATCATCTAGCCCAACCTCCTACTCAATCAAGTCACTCAGAAAAGGTTGCTCAAGAAGTGTCCCGTTGAATTTTGAGTAGCTCCAAGGGTTAAGACCCCATAGCTTCTCTGGGCAGCCAGTGGAAAAGGTAAAAAAAACCCATGTTATGTTGAAGAAAAATTTCCTGTATTTCTGTTTGTACCCATTGCCTCTTGTGCTGTCACTGGACACCACTGGAAAGAGCTTGGGTCCATCTTTTTCATTCCCTTCCACCACATATTTATACATATTGATAAAATACTCCCAAGGCTTCTCTTCTCCAGGCTAAACAGGCACAGCTTTTTGTCCATACATCAACTGTTCTGGTCCTTGAATCATCTTTGTGGCCCTTCCTCAGACGCTTGGGCAGGGGAGCCCAAATCTTGTCCCAGCACTTAAGATGTGTCTAACCAGGGCTGTCATGAGGGAAAGGATCTCCTTCCTTCACCTGCTGGCAATGTTTTTCCTAAAGGAGACCCGTTCATCCTAGTTATGTGTAATCTGAAAATTTGTTGAAAGTGCAAAATCTGTCTTGTTGTCCAGGCTATTAATGAAGATGCCACCTTCTTAGGACTGAGGTGGGGCTGACTGGCTTGTAGTTCCCCAGATCCTCCTTCTTGTCCTTCTAGAAGACAGGAGCAACCTCCAGCCTCAGGATTGTTCAGCCCCTGAACACTTTGACCTTTCAGAGAAAATTGAGATGCAATGACATCATCCAGCTCCCTCAGAACTTGTGGGTGCACCCTGCCAGATCCCATGGAAGTTCCACTTTTTTAAAATATTCCCTGACCTGACCCTTCCCTACCAAGAGTAAGTCTGCCTTGCTCCTGACTTCACTTAGGAGTCTGGGGTTCCAGAAGGCTGACCTCATTGGTAAAAGGGTGAGACAAAGAGGCATTCAGTACCTTGGCCTGTTCCCTCTCCTTTGTTACCAGGTCCCCTGCCCCACTCAGCAGCAAGCCCAGATTTCCCCCACTCTTTCTTTTGCTCTTTCTGTGCTCACAGAAACATTTCCTGTTGCCATTGACATCCCTCAGCAGATTTAACTCCAATGGATTTTTGGCTTTCCTAACCCCATCACATGCTCAGACAGTGTCCCAATACTTCTGCATATCTTGACTGTACTTCAACCTCATATGTTTCCTTTTTGAGCCTGAGTTTAATCAGGAACTCCTTGCTCAACCATGCAGCTCTTTTGCCACCTTTGTTTGACCTCCCAACCATGGGAATAAAAATTGGAATATTTTCCAAACCTCTAGGTGGTGGTCCCCCAAAATCATCAAGTACTCCTGCACCT
Source organism: Ammospiza caudacuta (assembly GCF_027887145.1). Lineage (NCBI taxonomy): Eukaryota > Metazoa > Chordata > Aves > Passeriformes > Passerellidae > Ammospiza > Ammospiza caudacuta. Next base: position 119,397,412 of record NC_080593.1, on the reverse strand, counting down.
CTCCTCTCTCCAGAGCTTTATCCCATGAGATTATCCAAGCAGTTCCCTGAACAGGTCCTAGGCTGCTCTCTTGAGGTCCAGGGCTGGGAATTCTAGGAATTCTATTTGTGTTACTTCCCCCCGTCAGCATCCTGAACTCCAGCATCATGTGATAGCTGCAGCCAGAGCTGCTCCCAACCTTCACATGCCAAACAGTCCCTCTCTTGTTTGTAGCCATAAGGTGCCACAGAGCAAGTCCCCTTGTTGGCTCTGTGATCATCTGTTTTAGGAGATTATTATCAGTACCTTTCAGAAACTTCCTGGATTTCTTGTGCGCTGCTGTGCTGGACTTCCCAACAGAAAATGGGATATCCAGGAAGACCAGGGCCTGTGAATGTGAGAATTCTTCTTTGAAGGAATGACCATCCCATGCTTTCTAGCAGTGAGGTTGCACAGTCACTCTTTTTTAGGCATGTCTGCAAAATATTCTGGGTTCAAGACAGCATATTTGCTTTTGCCAAAAATACCATGCATGTCCAGCTTTGTATCTGGGATAATAAAGCTCTTGTTGTGTAAAGAAGTGTAACTTTTGGAAAGATACACAGAAATATTTCCAGCATATGTGGCTGGCTTTCATAACCAAGCCATCAGTGCTCTGAAGGTAATCTAGAATATTCTGGTCCATAAACTCAAGGAGTGAAGGACAAAACTTATCTCTGATTTTGAATTCCCATTTGATATCTCTCATGTCTTTATTGTAATGCCTCTCCTGGACAGCATCATATACCTCTGCTCAAATCTTGTCCTTTGCTAAGCACAAGGATTTTATAAGAATTTACCTAAATCTCCTTCATTTAGTTACAAACTCTTTTTTTTTTTTTTTCTTGGATAGCTTCCATCCCCTAAATGAAACCGGATGAGAGAAGGTATGGACTGTCTCTTGCTTTGTGTTGCTATTTTGTTGGAGTAGTTCATGAGCCCTTTAATGTGCAGGATTAAACCTGCATTTCTGGTGCCCACCACCCCACCCAAGGCCAATTCCTGGGACAGAGTGTTTGGATCACATCACTTTTTCCAGCAAGTGTGGCAGTGCAGCCAACATTCAGGACAGGATGTGCTCAACCCTGCCACCTCCTGCTGGGGTCCAGCACCACTCTGGCTTGCATTTCAGTCTAAATTTTTACATTTCTGTAAATGCAAAGCAAAGCCTCTATGTCTCTGATAACATGCAGAGAGGGGCTTTTTGAGGACATCTTTTTTAAATACTATTTTAGAATTTTTTTAAATTGTGTTGTGCTATAAACGATTTCACTGCCAACCTTACAGCAATATTATGTGGCCTTATGATTTCTCTTGTGGCAAGTTAAATATCTTTGTGAAATTTATTTGTAATTCTTAGCTGTCTATTTATTTTGATTTAATGTTTATTTTGAAAAAATATTAATTCAGAGAGACATTTCATGTGAATGATTTTTTCAGGGGATTAAATTTGCATTTTCATTTTTTTCTCTAAAATTTTCTGAAGCTTAAACTGTCATTAAATTTAATTAAAATATGCCAGTAGTGTGACTAGTATTTTTAGAGACACAGAAATTCAGAAAAAAAAATCTATCTGTCCTCAGTAGTTAATGATCAAATAGAAATAATCTCATTGATTCTGAAGTAACTAAATTAGAGTCTTTGGATTTTGTGCCCTCTATTCAGATTCAATTATCTGTAATTTAGACACTGTTTCTAATTCTCACTGTGTTGATCCCATGGCTTAAAAGCACATGCTAATAAAATACAAAAATGGGAGATTATGCATCCTTTAATATTTCTATTGATGCATTGAATGGGGTCACTTTTGAGCTGGGTCACTTTTGATGCAGTTCTGATTTCTGTAGCTGCAGTACTAGGTTTTGACCACTGAGTGTCAGACACTGAATAATCTTTTGACATTTTTACCTTTTTGTTTCACCCTTTCCTCTGCAGCACAGTGTTCAAAAGAAAAAAGTTCTGGCAGATCTTCCTAGCTCTGCTTTAACCAGAAAAAATATCCTGATCATTTGATAGATTAAATTCCATCTCACAGACAGAAAGAGAACAAATTTGGGCTTGCTAAAAAGCTTTACAGCACACATTACAAGTGCCTTGCTATCTTTGTTACTGGTGGTACACCATTGCAGAAAGTTGTGTTTTACTGAAAGGAATTTGTGTGGGTAGCTAAACTCCAGTTCATGATGCCTGTGTTACATACTGTTTGTTCTTCCTCAAAAACAGAGAGTAGACATCACCCTAAATTACTTCTCAGGTTTTCTCTGGGGTTTATTATCTGGGACTGTGAGATGAGGATACCCCCATGTCTGTCTCTGTTATGTGCTGAGGGTGTGTCTGTCTGTGCTAGACAGCCTTGGTGAGAGCTTTGAGAACTTTCTTGGTGGAGGCACAATTCAAGCAAAGCAGAAACTTCTTAGTTAGCACATCCAGTTTCCTGTTCTTCTGACCTTTAAATTATTGCAAATACACAGACGAAACATTGACACACAGGCCCAACCTTATGGTGCTGTTGCTGCTGCCTTGGTGAATCCATGGCCAGAGACATAACTCAGGCAAGAGCTTGGTATCAGTGAGATAATAGTAATTTATTATTCTTATTCTCATTATTAATAACAATACTAATAACCCTAATACTAATAATAGTTATTGTTGTGCTAAAGGACACAGTTGAAGCGGCCACCACTGCAAACATACAGAGCTGCTACTGAAGTCTACTTCAGCTTCTCTAATGCTTTTCATTGTAAGTCCCCGGCTTTCAGCTCGTCATATCTGCTGAATTTACACACCCATCTTGCTCTCTTGGTGCTTTCCCTAAATGTGTCTGCATGATAAAAAGAGGGGTCTCTCACAGTGGATTGCAGGAGAAATAGAAAGGCAGAAAAAACATGGAAGAATTGGTAAGGACTGAAAATCTGAGCTAACCTGCAGCAAAGAGATTCCAATGACCGTGCCTGGGAGCAGAAGGAGGGAGAATCTCAGGTGACACAGGGCAGAAACAGGGGCTACAGGGGTAGGGGACATAATTGTTATGTGTGTCTGCAGTGGATGTAAAATCCTCAGCTTTGTTTCAACTTTTGCAGAAAAAAAATTACAGTTCTGTGCAATAAAGCTTAACTACAGGGAAATACCTAGATCAATATTGCTTTTGCAACCTTACTTCAGTCACTAATGGATGTTTAGAAGTCTTGGTAATGGCCACTCAATGGCTTTTTGTAAGATCACTTCAAGAATTTGGTGAACTAGGTGGTGTAGGGGGATAGAATATAAGAAGATAAAGATAGTGTAGAAAGTAATCTTACCCCTAAGGAGTTGCAGCTGGGTCAATTATCAAAGATTAGGAGCAGGCCTGACTTTAACAGGACACAACTGTAGCCAATGAGAAGAGTGCTATAAAAGGGTGGGGTGGCTGGTTGAGAGGGGAACTGGAGTCAGTTGGCTGCTTTGTGAAGAAGAGTCAGTGCTCTGAGGAGTTGCCCACAAGAAACACCAAGAAGGTGTGAAATGTATGTGATAAGGAGACAACAGTATGGAACCCCTGCAATAAGGTGACAACAATGTGGAATCTCTATTTTTGCTACAGAGCTAAGATGCTATGCTCCCACAGTTATGTGTATGTTTTTTTTTTCTAGATTTCTCTGCTACATGATATTGTGAAGTGTTGAACCCTTTTTGGAAAACCACTTGAAGGGCAATCAACTAAACTGGACCCAAATGTCTCTGTGTCTCAGCTTCTTTCCCTGTTGCAAAGTGTCCTTGCTCTTATCTCTCAGGCATACTAGAGAGATAAATTCATAATGACTGTGGATCAGTTGCTATGAAATCACAGAAAATTCCAAGAGGTAATAAATAACTTTGTACTTGATATAACATTGATCTGTGATGCTGCAAATGAAGTCTGAGCCATCCCTTGAAAAGAGGTGCATAGAAAGATGGAATAAAAGTTTGCACATCAGCTGTTTTGCACATCAAATGAACCTGGGATATGATTCTATGGCCATATCTCATTGTGTATTCTGCCACACAATAGAGTATTTCACCTCACATTGCTTATAGACAAAAGGGTTGGATAAATTTTTTTATCCCAGTTTTTATTCCCCTCTCATTTTCTAACTTATCTTAAAGTTTTCTTTGAACATCATTTTTAATCTCACAACCCAACTGTGAAAAGGCAGCTCCTGCTTTCCTGGGTACAGGGTGTTTGTCAATTCACTGTCCACTGAGAACAAATGTTTCTGACAATGCTCTCCTCAGTAGTGATTGCTCTTATTTTTTCCTTTTCTTCATCTATCAAACACTAGATAAATTGTTTTTAGAAATGCAGCTTTCAATTTTAAGCTGGTTTATGCAGCACTTTCATCACAATTCAGTCCTTTGTAATCGGATCATTTATAAAATTGCCCAAGGAAGAATTGTTTCCAAGAAGTATGAGTAAGATGCCATTATGAGGATCCAATAACAAAACCAAGAGTTTCCACTCAAAAAGGAATAGTCTGACCTGGCCTGGGAATGCTGTAGTAAATAGATAAAATTAATCTATTGAGTTTTAGGCTTCAAGGTAGTAGGAGAGGACAGAGAGAAATGTGGGACTGCAGGTCTGTCTCCCTAGTGGGAAGAGTTTTCCATATTGCCTGCTGCTCTTTGTCCCTTTCAGCTCTATGAGACAGTTTGCATTTTGCCTTGGTACTCTTTGTAAAAGATTTCTGCACAGTGTAAGGCAGACTTCAAAATACCCTGTGTGGTCCCCATGAGGAGACTGACCCTCTGTCACAAGCACTATCTAGCTTTTCTCTCTTCAAGAAAAAGAGAGGGGAGCTGAGGCAAAATGTAAACCTTACATTGAACAAAATAGTTAACTGAATATTTAATTAGACATGAACAGGACCTTAATGGTGAAAGTCTTGCCTGCTAGCACATCTTCTGACTTGGGTGATGCTGCAGCTCATGTCTCTGGTTGTAACAGGTACAAACAAGAAGTCCAAAGGTAGAAGCAGGTCACACAGACTTTCAGTGTCTGAAAATGAATTGAAATGCTTAATATCACAGGATCCAGTGTGTTCTCAGAATGGGCTATAGAGGTAATAACAGGAAACTTGCATTTTGCTGCTGGTTGTACTAAACAGGGCTCAGAATTGCACAGAAGCAGGTGGCTTTTGGCCCGAGTTTGCAACCTGCTGGATCCCACTGTGTGGTGTTTGAGTTTGTGAGGGTCCCCAGGATGAGGTGAGAGATGAGAATCTGACTCCATGTTCTCAGAAGGCTGATTTATTATTTTGTGATACTATGTTAAGAAATGCTATACTAAAACTATACTAAGGGAAGAGAAGGATACAGACAGAAGGCTTAACAAGCACGATAATGAAAAACTCGTGCCTGACCCCTCAGTCTGACACAGCTGGCTGGTGGTGATTGATCATTAATTAAAAACAATTCACATGTTTGGATAAACAATCTCCAGACCACACTTCAGAGCAGCAAACACAGGAGAAACTGAGGCTTCTCATCTTCCCAGGAGAAGAAACCCTGGCAAAGGGATTTTTCAGAAAATATGACAGTGACACCACTGAGCTTTATTTATCTCAAGATTTTGGTGGTCAGAAAAAGGCAATTCAGACCATTGTCCAGAGGGTGGCACACTTAAACAGGTGGTAGAGAGAATCTCCTTCCCTTGCTGCTCCACCTCTTAAGCTTCACATCTGGCTAGAAGTTGTGCTGCTCTCTGCAGGTTTGTCTGGGTCTGCAAACAGAGGTAGTAGCTCTTGGCAGACAGGAAGGCAAATAGATGAAACAGTGAGCACAATAAGCTCTAATCAATTTAGACAGGACACTGCTGGTCTCTGTGGACTATTTTGAAGAGATCTCCAAGGAGAGCTTAAAAAGGCAGCTTTATTGCCTGGAGGCTTGACAGAAGTTAACACTTCTCCTTGAAAAGCGCAAGTCAAAATGGATGAAAATTGCTACATCTAAAGCACGGATGAGTTCGGGAGATGAATCACTAGGAAAAAACTTTACATACTGTTTTGCAAGAGGACAAGCCTAGGGAGCTCCCTACTGGTCTTTAAGTACCTATGAAGATGTTTTTTCAGTATTGCAGTAATTGTGGAAACCAGGACAATGGTGTTGAGCCAGTTATACATTTTGCTTTGTTACAGAAGCCATGTAAATCTCTGATACTGAGGTACTATGGAATGCCAAAATCTCCTCCAGAAAAGCAAAAAAAAGGTAGTTAGCATCAGGTCAATTAAAATGTGCTTGGATGTTGTTTTTTTAAAACTTTTAAATTCTTTGTGATGTAAATAAAACCAAGAAATTCTCTTTAACTTGGGAATAAAATTATTTTATTTTAAACCCCATATAAATAAGATCTTGGAACAGTTTCAAGATTGGCATTCTTTCTGTGATCAGAAAATTTATAAAATTGTCTCAGATTCAGTTTTGACTATTCAATAGTTTAGAAACAAAACAGTGTCTTAACAGCCTCTCAATTACCTCTGCTCACCCTTAGCAGCCAGGATGATTTTATTTCTCCGGGTAAGTCTTGCAGTTGAAGGTGAGACACTATTAAGCTGCAGGCAGATGTGCATTATGGCTCACAGGAGTTTTTATTAATATGAAGCTCCTACGTAGGGAGAGCACAAAATACATCCTTGCAATTTCTGTAATAGAACCCCCTTCTGAGCAAAGGTAAAGTGCAGAAACGCCACTGCTTGTTATGGGGCACAATCAGCCAGACAGACCAGACAAAAAGGGCTTATCTTGCAGTAAATTAATTTGAACAGAAAACTATTTTGGATTGTAATCTAATCAAGTGTTTGAGACAGTTCTGTTTGGAAAGGGCAGATGATTTTCACTTTGAATTGCTTCATTGCAAAATCTCTGCCAAATTATCTAGCTGGCAAGATGGAGCCACCTGGCATTTTTGAATGGCTGCTGGGAGTGGCTGCATGCCAAAAATTTGCCAGACTGCGTCGATTAGTTTTAAAGAACTTGGCCTATGCTGTTCTTTCTCTTTGCAATGTCCTCGGGTCCCTCGATCCAGGCAGATTCCTGCACACTTATCAGGAAGGATGTGGAGCTTTTGGGGATAGAGAGGATGCTCTTGCATCTGCAGTTTTGGTCACCATGATGTAACATGCAGATTTCTGGTGTTCCCAGGAATCTCCTTTCCTTTTGCCTTCAATCTTCTGCTGGGAAGTATTTGCTGAAAGGCAAAGGTTGTGCATAGCTGCCTTTCAGTTTTGTGGAGCAATTATACTTCTGGAAATGAGAAGGTTGCTATGCTGAGTGGCCACAATGGGAGGCACAGGCATTCTTGGCTCTATATCCATTGTGAACATCCACAATGAAGAGGCTCCTGCACCACTGATTAGGAGTGACCTTTGTTACAGAACATTTTTTCCTTAGCAAATATGTAGGTTTGATAAAGCGCCCACATGCTGAATAATGACCCAAAGCCAAGCACCAATTAATAATCTAGTTTATAAATGGAGAAGGAAACAGAATCTGCCTTTTAGCCTTTGAATAGCAAGCCTGTTTTAAACAGCTTGACTGTCATCTCTTTAAATTCACCTAGAAGATCTGTGGGCTTTAGCTCATTGCCTCTGTGGATCTCTGCACTCCCGGGCAAGTTTTCCAGAACCTTGGTGTAAAAGCAGCTTAGGCCTGCTATTTGTGTATCACTGAAACTTCTTTCAAAACTGCTGTGACAAGTAGAACAGAACCATTATAAAGCAAGAATTTTGGGAAATGTGCCTTTGGAACTTTTTAGGAAGGAGGAGGAGAGACCATCTGTTTTGCTTGTCACAATTCTTGTTTGTTTAAGATGTGAATTGCCAGAAATGTGGAAAGATTGGGTACAACGACAAGTGATAGAGTAATTTTCACACTGGACTTATGGGAAGCATGTGTTGTCCATCTGTGTGATTCTCATTTTATGCAAATTTAGGAAATTTAGTCTTATGTCTAATTGTCCAAAGGTAGTTCTGAGCATTGAAATAGAGGAAAGATACCACGCCATATCGTCAGTAGGCCTTCCTTTGGCTCCGTAACACACCAGTGCAGAATGCTGCTTGTTTGAAGCTACAAATCATAATAAACATTTATATTTAGAATCTCATAAAATAATGTTTCAGGGTCTGCAAAACACTTCAAACCCAGGCTAGGGTTTTCCTGGAAGCGGGACAGGATGACACAATTTTCCTGACCTTCCTAAGCAGGTGTTACCAGCCTGCCCTGGGTCATGTGCTGATGCCTGCTGGATCCTGCAGCTGGGGGAATACCAGGAGAGGCTGGTGAGGGTCTGCGGGCTAAAAAACACGTGGCTGTATATGGTTAAAGCTTAAACAAGGCATATCTGAGCTTCTGGGAAGGAGATTTAATTTAAGGTTTGTTTTGGGGGAGGAAAGTGTTTATTTGCCTTCTTAAAAAAGAAATCACACTCCACGGAGGGTGATGGAAGTTTTACCTGGAGCATATTGCATTTTTCAGAGCTCATGAAAATGATACTTCCCCTTATCTACTCTAAGCAGTTTCATTGAATAGGTCCCAAAAGATACACTTTCCCCCCCTATTTTTTCCCTTTTATCATTTCATGGTTTGTCTACAAACTGCAAATGATTCTGTATTTTTTTTTTTTGCTCAGTGTGACATTTGGAAGTGTGACTAGAAAGAATTCTTAATTCTGTCATTGAAGTGCAAGCATTCCCAGTCTAAAATACACTTTTTTTGAGAGTGTTCAGTCGAGGATTGCTTCAGTGCTTGATCTTGTAGAAAGACAAAAGAGATCCATATGCAGTGAATATGAGATTCAGCTTGGGATTTCTATTGGAAGTTCCCATGAGATATTTTCCTTTGTTGGTGATTCTTTAAATGGTACAATGCCAGCAGTACCAAAGATTTAGGTTTCTGCCTTGTTGCTTACTGAACCCTCTTTAGACAGACACCTTGGTTCTACATACAGGCTTTTAGGATTTTTTAACTATCTATTGTTGACCTTTGGATGATTTCAAGGTGAGTCCCATTTGTGATTTTAAAAATATTCTCTTTATAATGTGGTGCATCATTAAATCAGAAAAAAACAACCATGCACAAGAAAAATCTTTGTAATAAATGGCAATATAGTGATGGTAATTTGTAAACACACTGATTCTGACTCTCTGCAATCTGTCTGGGCTTTGAGGAGAGCTCTGTGGTATTTGTGAGCAGAATGGAAATCTTGTTTATAATGCCTGTTGGTCATTTCTGTGATATCTGGTGTCAGAAAGGCTGTCAATGAATATAGGAAAGACAGTGTAGCAGGACTCCAGGTTTTGGCTGGGTCAAGAATACTGCTATATGTAATAAATCTCAGACACCTTTAGGTATATGAAGCAAGGTATATAATGTAGGAGAAATTGACTTACTAAAGGGAAGATAGGGACCATCACAATGAAAGAAAATGAGAGATTAAGCAGAGCCTTAGCTTGCTGTGGGTCTCACATGGTGAAGGGACAGAAACAAGACAAATTAGGTCTTGTGTGTCCAGCAGGAGAGGAAAGGGAAGCGGGGAAAAGATAGAAATCTATATTACATTTACTGACATAGAAAACCACGGTTCATAGAGCAGCTCATTATTCAGAGAGGACTCTGAGAGAAGGGGAATGGAATATGGTTTTTTATCCAGCAGGATTATTTAGTAAGTAGGTTTGCTGGTTTCCAGGTGGGAGAGGCTGGGGAAGTGTTTCAAGTCTCTTTTGAGGGCAATACCAAGCTCCTGGTTTTGGTGGAGGTGGGAATCAAAGATGAAGGAGGACGAAAAGAAACAGAAAAATTAAGGTGACCCAAGAGAGATGCTTCTGTGCAACTCAAGATGAATGGACTCCAAAGTGAGGAACTGCAGCTTTGTGAAACACAATCTTTTTTTTTTTTTTCTGCGTCTGTTTGTCTCAAAAGCTGAGCTCTGTGTCAGCCTTCCACTGAAATGTGCCTTACCTTGAGGAGGAACTGCTCCAGACTTGATTGTCTTAGGAAACTGGGAGCTCTTTTCTTCCTGTTTTAGAGTACATGTTAAATGCATCTCCATGATGGATGAGTACAATAAATCTCATAAAATCCTTAGATATGTGTACTTTGAGCTATAAATAGTAAGATATCTGAATACGGTACAACTGTCTGGTTAAAATTTTTAAATGGAATAATCAAGTGTATTTTATATGTGGCTGCCCAATAGAAGCTGCTCCGTAATTAAGGTTTTTCTCTAGTCAGTGTATGCAAAATGCATTTAGTAAATACTTAAATATAACTTTATAGATTCTAGGTTTGAAGAGAAATTTATACCTTTAAGACAAACACAGCAGCCAATTTGCAACAAGCAATAATTTATTAATCTTTTGATACTGGAAACTTGGTGTCTGAAGGAGTGAACTGCAATACCAGTTCTGCTTCCTCTTTCTTTGGATTATGTAAGGATGTGTTTTAACTAGCTGATTTACTGAAACCTCTGTGTTTTCTTTTGATGCTTTCACCAAACATTACCTTATTCATGCAAAACAAGGAATTCGGGAGATTTGAATAAACAACTTGTAGCTGTCCATGTTTTCTGCTAGTATGTTTTAATCAAACAATGTTGAGCTACATGTTGCTATGTTACTGCTTTGTCTTTGTCTTTGCTTGCCTTCCACAGAAGCAATTTTTCCCAAGGCTGCACCATGCTCCTGCCACACTGCAGTGTGCTACATGGATGTGTCCTATGAGCAAGTTAGCTGAAGTATCTCTGTGTTGTAAGCTGATTTAAGGAAGCAAGAAAGAAGAGGTACACCTCCTCTCTTCCACACCCAAAATATTGTGGAATCTGTAACAACTTCAGAAATTCTTGCATGTTGCTGGAGGTGGTTTTAGTTTTCACACCAGAAGCAATTTAATTTCAGCACTTAAAGCCCAAAAAGCTCCAACATATTGCTAGCGTGCAAAAATTCCATGTGTGCTAAAAAACAACAGCATATGGTTGGGTGGGGTGTGACCAAAATGAACATAGTTATCACATTGTGAACTTTCTTTTTACAGACTTGATTAAATAAGGAAGAGGGGGGCAAAAAGGGGGCATCTAGGACGAGAACCTGGAATCCTCTTAGAGCCTGTCCTTTCAAGTGCTGTGTAGTGAATGGGAAGGTTCATCTTGCATAAACTGGTTTAAAATAGGAGACTAGCATTTCATCTGAACATGAACATGGAGACAAAGGAAAGGTGGAAAGAAGGCAGGATGGCTATGGGGTGAATTGTTAGGGGAGAATGGTAGGACATGCAGGTGAGAGGAGAACATCAGCCCTCTCTGTTTGCTCTTAGAAATTAGGTAGATTGGGATTATTTGGTTTGAATTGGGTAGAACAAGTTTTATGAGAGTTCATTTGCTGGGACGACAAGTTTCAGGATGTTAAAAGCTTGCCATCAGTTCTCAGCAAAATTGTTTGCTGAGATAATTGTAGAAATAAATAAGTAATGTCTGTTTTTGACTGTATGTACATCTACTTTTTTTTTTTTTTTTACTCAGTTGAATGTTAGAGACCTTATCATCTTCACACATAGGAATATCTAAAAATTGTACAAATCAAAATCAGAAATATTTCTGGAAACTTGGGCCCAGATACTTAACTTATCCTTCTGAATCTCTGGTGGGAAGGTTGAAACCCTTTAAGACAGTAGCATCAAAAAGCTCAAGTGACGAATATATTAATATACAGTTGTTTTGTGTGATTATGTGACTGCACCTAAAACCCCTCCACTGAGTGCATCTCTCTTGAGTCGTTGTTAGTGTAGGATGCCTGCCTAGCTTACTTTGCTCTTTTCTGCCTTTTCTGTGCTCTTCTGGGTGTAAATATATCAACAGAATGTGAATCCTTATTTTCTGGCACATCACACAGTACTCTATCTGGTTTTCAGGTGTGAATACGATGGCAGCCCACCTTTGGGAGGTAGTGGCCCTTTGCAGGTTGTTTTACTGCCCAGGACTTGGCTCTGTGCACAACCAGCGCTGTTGTCCTCTGGCTGGCCAGGGAAGATGCCCTCAATTCATATTCCCAGTCAAATGATGTCATTTCTGCTGCAGAGGCCAAACACCATCACTGGGCCTAGTGAGCTATACAATGCAAAATGTGTCTTTATTTTCTGCATGCAAGTCTGTCAGATGGTTAAAAGTTAAAAGCAGTCCTAGTTTGGCTCTGTTGTTGAATAATTGGTGATTTCTGTGAACTCTAATCTACTCTGGTTTCTAATGGTGAATTTTTTCATGCTTTTTGTTGTTCCCTTTGTCTTCTCAAGTGAATGATCATCTTTGAGCAGGCTTAAAAATTAGAGCTTGGCCCAATTTTCTTTATGTTCTTGCAAACGACAAAATAACAATTCGCATAAAAGTCTATTCTTTCAATTTGAAAGCTAAGAACCAAAAATTACTTTGGATGACTTTGCAACTTTGGAAAGCCTTTGATTTTTTCCCAGGAAGGCCATTGATCATGTTAATTTTGTTGGCTGAGACAAAGTATCTTTTTCAGAAAAAAGCTCAGGTTATTCTGTGGAACAATAGGGTCTGTCAGCATGTGACAAAGCCTCCATATCTCAAGGGGAGGATCCAGTTGATGCAACAAAGTGTCAATCAGGATGTGGAGCTGCAGGAAGTTAACTCATGCGTATTCCAGGGTTGTCCAGATCAGATGAAGGAAGTGCCAAAAGAGCTCACCCATCATAACCAGCTGAGAGATGAGCTGTGTATGAAAGACAGGACAGCTTGAAGGGCCCTGAATGGTGTTCTCAGGAGATGTGTCCCTCAAGGGACAGAGACATGCTTCATGTCCTTGTACAGTCACTTGAAGCAACTTGACGTGAAAATACTAAATAAAACATACAGAACCCCCAAGAGGGCATTTCACCAAAGAGCCCGAATGGGAATTATCCCGCCTTTTAGCAGGTGTAGATCCCTGCCTGAAAGTGGCATCACGGATGTCTCCTGAGTCCTCCCAGTAAGCCAGTAATGGATCTGCAGCTTGCCAGATAGTCTGTCATAGGCTGTCAGCCACGGCTGGGAGGAGGGACGGCAGCCTCTTTTGTTCCCATGTCAAGCATGCAGAGAAGGGACTCCTAAGTAGATAATTCAAGGGGAAACAGCTGCTGAGTTCTCAATTCTCCATGACTCTCTAATTTTGCTTTCTTCTCTTAATGTATTTGCCTGCTGCTGGATGAATGTTGTGTGCTGACAGTCCAACAAATAAAGAAATGCTATAAACTTCCTTGAAAAACTACTCTGAAGTGTAGCTATTTTGATGCTTATGGGAAAGCAAGTTGAAAGGCTTTTTTGAATATGTGGGGCCATGGAAGGATAATTTTAAACTCCTGTAAAAGGGCATGCTCAGTTTATTTCCCTAGTCCTGTTTTTAAAGCCTAATCCTGTTTTTTAAAATGCAGTATGACAAACTCTTCTAGTTTTGTGACTGTGAAGGAATTTTTTTCCTCTTTTAAAAAGCCTCAGCACTTGACGTCACTTGAATATATGAATATGTAATATTTCACTTAAAGAAATGTTTGAATTGTGGCTTGAAAACGCAAATCCTGTAGACAAAAAAAAGGCAGACTGCTGGTAAACAACCCTTCCCACCTGATTAATGTCACTTAACTTCTAGGCTCACATCAGGCTTCTCACTAGTAGGCTTTGGATATTTTTGTTTAGAGTACTTGGGTGTTTGTATCACTTAGCAAACTGCAAAAGCGGTGAACTCCAGTGAGCAAAACTTGTCTTGGACAGTTTGTCTCTGTGAGAAACTAACTGACTTAGCCAGGGCTATGTAAACATAACCCCCCCCCAAATCTTCTCCTGCACCATTGCTTCAATCCTGCCTCTGAGTGTGTAAAATTTGCGATTTGCAATTGCTCCGAGCCTGGCCGGCCTTGGCGCTGGGGTGTTTCTGGGGCTCTCTTTTAGAGTTTTTTGGTGTGTTTCTTGGTACCTTTACCTGCGTGCCGTGCCCGCTAGCTGTTTTTGGGGTGCCCCCGCGCGGTTTCGCTGCCGCGGCCGGGCGGTGCCGCGGGGTGCGGTTGCGCTCAGCACTCAGCAGGTGGCGCCATTGCACCGAGCAGCGCCGGCGCCGCTCCAGCTATGCGGTAATATCCCACCGGCAATATCCCACACCAGGAATATCCCACACCGGGAATATCACACCGGGAATATCCTGCACTGGAATATACCACACCGGGAATATCCCACCGGCAATATCCCACACCAGGAATATACCCCACCGGGAATATACCACACCGGAAATATTCCACACCGGGAATATCCCGCACCGGGAAATCCCACCAGGAATATCCCACACCAAGCTTGCTCCCTGGAGCCTGGACCGTGTCCAAGCACTGCCTGTCTGGCTGTGGGACAGCCTGTCAGAAACTTCCCACAGGACAAAACGTGTTTCTTCAATCCCCCTACACATCCGTCACAAAGGTGAGGATGGACACAGTTTTGCTGGTTTATTTATGCGTGTATGCTTCAGAGGAGTGAAGGTTGACGGCCAAGGAGTACGTTGGTGTTGTCCAAAAGCTTTCTTGTTTGCCCCTTCTGACAGGCTGCAGGACAGGAGCCTCTGTTCCAGTGTTTCAGCTTGAATCAAGAATGATGTTATGACCTAAGCACCACAGGGTGGTCTCAGAGCACACAAAATTGCTTTCTTTAGGATGAGATCAGGAAATCCACATGCAAAAAGCACAGAGGAAAGCCACACTCCAAACACACCTGCTACAACTGTTAAGGCCCTCAGACCCCAAGGTAAGATTTGAAACTTGACTGAAGAAACAGCCCCCAAAGCTTTCAGTGTAGATACTCTTGGCTCCAACAGTTTCACTGCATGGATCCACTCCTTTCAGGCTGTGATAAATGTTAATTTTCACAGAGCCTAAACTCACTGTACTGTCAGCTGACAGAGATAGTGGCCCATGGGGGAAAATTAATGCCTCCAGTTGTGATACCTGCCTTTGCATCAGGTAGGTGAGTGGATGAACCCCATAGTGATGAAAGGCCCTGGTTTCCATACACACGGAGGCAGTGTGGGCACCTTGCTGACTGTGCCACTTGTAATTTGCACTACTGGTTCTTCAGAGAAGAGATTCAGGAAATAAATTCTGGTTTTACTTTGTTGTTTCACTTTTATGGCATGGTCTCAGGCTTCCCACAGACTCAGGCAGGTGTTTCTGTGTCAGTTATGCTGAGTTATGCCAGTTTTGAAGGCTTTTTTCACCCCCACCTTAAGCTTGTTACCATTCCCCACTTTAAGCTTGTTAACATTCCTCTTATAAATCCAAAGTAAAAGCTGTGGAGACACATTGAGAAATCTGTTCTCATCTGCACTCCTTTGAAAAAAGCCCTCGAAGATCTAGAAAATGGGAGTGCTTTCATTCTGCAAGTTGGCATCACTTACTAACACTGATTTTTTTGTTATAGTCAAACCTCAAATAGGATATTTCTGGAAATGAAAGTTTTAGTTGCTGGGTAGAAGAGAGTTAATAATCCTGAATTTATTTAAAGGTTATGTTTTCTATATTCATGTAAAATTATACTCAGTGGTGCATAGAGAAGAGTGGTAAAATCTGTGAAGCCTCCAACAACTTGGTGAGTGGGAATCCAACACCTCCTTGCTAGAACATATTCCCGGATCATTGCAAAATACATTTAAGGTAATTTGCAAGGTCTAAAATCCTGGAAGCAGGAACTACCAAATTTGGGCTTCCTGTATTACTGTCACTCTTGCTGAGCTGTCTGCTGCAGTCATGGCTGGGGAAAGGATTTAATGTGATTTTTCTGTGACTGCGCTGCCAATGCTGCAAGGAGGATGCAGTGATGTTTCCCAGAAAACTGTGATTCCAGCCTACCCCAACTTCTTCAGGTGTCTGACTTCTTTACTGTAGTTCTTAATCCTTCAGTTGAGGATCTTTGGGTGAAACATCATTGTGCTTTTATGGAAAAATTGAAATAAGCAGTAAACCAAAAATTTCCATAAGAATTCCCCAGGACTGCTCATGTGCTGAAAAGCAATCATGTTCATAGAACATTTGAATTTAACCTTGTTTTTATTCTGTGAACAAGATTTTCATTTGAAACAACAGTGAATGAAATTTTATCAAATGATAGTTTCATTTAACTATTACTCTGCTTTCCTCTCTAGGTATTTTGAAGGACCGCAGAAAACCTGGAAAGGAGTCCTGTGTTAAAAATTTTACTTAAATAGTTGTGTTTCATTATTTAACTGGATATCTTATCAGGGTGGCTTTGAATTGCTGGAAAAATGAGTGAAAAATACAGTCATTTTTCAAAATGCTTTGCTTTTAGTGAATATAAATTGCCAATGCAATGTTACCCTCTGAACCTAATTTGTTATAGTTAAGGATATGTGGCAAAGAGCTTGTTTTAAAAAAATGTTTTTTATGTTTTATTCTTAAAGATGGATTGAAGGAAATATGTTGAAGGCAAATTGTGCCAGCACTGCTTAACCTGCTAGTATCTTGGAGATTATTTCTGCTGGCTTTGTGGGCCTTTTCAGTGTGATCCTTGAAAATGCTAATTAATTTCAGGATTGCTGTGTGTGTGATATGCTTTGACATACACAGCAAATTAATAATAATATAATAATCTTTCTAAAAGAATTTTGAGAGCAATTTATAGTTCATGCCAGATGTCAGTTGACTGAGTAATTTAACACACTTGTGTAACTGAAAAGTAATAGCTTTTGCAAGCCTGCCATGCTGCTTATGGATATGAATGACAAAATTTATGGGTTTTTAGCTATGTGCATAATCCCAAAACATTCCCTCCCTCTTGCAGGGAATAAGCAGTACCAGAAGTGAATGTGTTTTAATCATCTGAAACATATAGCCCAAATGCCATTTTATTTGTTCAAACCAGGAAAAGACATAATTCCTCTAAAGGAAGTGCTGTGAATGCAAGACCAAGAAAATTCCTCTTGTCCTATCAGTAGCTACAGAGACCACATCTCCATAAAAGTCATTAAAGCAGCAAAGACAGCACTGTCAGCTTAGAAATTGTGCTAGAAGATACACTAAGCCTCTGGCCCTGGAATATAAAGTGACTCTTCCTATGTTTGAGCCCAGTGTAATGTCCCTGAATCTTGCAAGTTTTGGACATAGATGTAACCCAGGGGTTTAGGGAAAGCACCAAGATCCACCTGTCCAGACTTGAGCTGCCCGGAAACCATTCACCCTGAGATGGAGTTCTTCTAGAGCAGATAGAGAGAGACAGGCAGCTCTGGGAGGAGGTTCTTCCCCAAAAGGTACGTGGATGGATTGCTTCTTGTGGGGAACCAAATCTAAGTAAGATTATTATCTCTGTCCTTTCATGCTAATGATGAAAAACTACAGAACTGAGTGGAGGGTGTTCCCTTTACCACCCCAGAAAAAGACAATTTCACATTCCTGCAAGTCATGGCACTGAACATTTCTGATTTTTCCCTATTTTACAAAAAGTGCCATACATATTTGGGTTTTTTTTGATGTCTAAAGATTTTTATTTTTTTCATATATGTGTATCTTTGTAGATTTTATTATATAGTTGTATAATTTCTAGCATTTTCTTCTTTCTCACCCCTCAGAATGGCAGCTAACCTTTTATGCCACATTCTTGAAATTCTGTTTAGTCTTAATTTCAAGAAAAGAATTTCTTACGAGAACTCCCTGTTTTGCACCAGGACTTGAGAGACACAACAAGAAATAGGGCAAAGAAGCCCCTGGAGAGTCTCCAAGGGGTGGACCCAAGGGTGGGTTACCAGGACAACTGTTCTCCTATTGGATGTACCTGCTAGATATACTAATTAATTAGACTTATAAAAATTGTGAAGATCTCATGCCATGTGTGAACATAGTTATATTTGTGCACCTGCAAGTTTCATTAAATAACTGCTCTTTATATCACCACTTTTAATATTTTTGGAAAGTCTTTCTTTCAATTCTAGGCAACAGTTTCACCATTTAGAGCAAAACACCTCCCTCAGATCTGGGCTCTTCATAAAATGTTTTAGAAACTCATGTCCACAGTGCTGCATTTTGATGTTCATCCTAGGGTATTGGAGTGTCAAAACATTCCTGGCTCTTCACTCTGCTGCCAACTCCATCTCCATTACCCCTGTTTTTGTCTCTGAGAAAGCATAAGCCATGCAAGGACCCATTCAGGTTAACAATTGTGGGGCTTGTTAAGTTAAATCAAATGGGATAACCACCTTGGAGTGCAAGGAAAGGAGCTACAAGCCTGTTCCTGCCTGCCTGCCATCAGTTTCCTACAGCTGAGACTCTGTGATCTCAGCTCCAATAGAAATTGAGTGTGTTGGGTTAAATATTGGGTTTTGTTTTCTTTTTATGTTTGTGCTTGTTTGTTTTAAGGGTCTTTATACTTCTCCTGTCGTCTTAAAATAGCAACTAGCTTATCCTGATAACATTATAACCAGGAATTTCCCATGCATGCATTTAGATGGCCAAGAACATCTTTGAAGCAGAGGTCAACAGGCATAAGCCAGGTGAGGTGAGAGGAGGAGGATTGGAAAAGCATTGGTTTAATCAAAAAGGGATGGGAAGTTGGTGAACAGTACAAGACCACATCATCTGCTTCACTCATCCTCCTGCACTGAAATCCCACTGATCTGGAAGATCTGCTACTCATATGCAGAAGAAAGAGGGTGCATACCATCAATGGCATCTCCAAAAATGGCACAAGGATACTGAATGAGCTGTGTTGTGATTGCTACACACCATAATTTTTTCAGCTCCTCACAACTTTGATATCTATCAGTTTTTTCATCTAAAGATAGAAGTCAAGAAGCTGTAGAGAGTAACCCACATATGCAGCGCCTAGCAGGGAGGGACCTTGGCTTTGAAGGACCTTCCACAGCTAAGATAAAAAAAGAGTTACAGTGTATGCTGAAGTGATTTTATGAGTAATTTTCCACTTTTTCATTGGGAGTGTTTGACAGGGTTATCCTATTGACACATGGAAAACTGCAGGACTCTTAGGGGGTGAGTTAGGAAGCAATTTTTGTCACTAGTAATCGGCCAGGAGCTGATGTTCTTTGAGGAGTCCCAGTCCATCCATGGTCCATAAGCTGAGCATAAACAAAACCTGGACTCATTTACCATGCTCAAAAGCACAGGGTCGATACTGGGAAAGTGAGGGTAACATGATAGATGCTGCTCAGATATTATTGGCTTTTGCACCCCCTGATCTCAGCACCTTGGCAGCACACAGACTGCCTTGCTTCTCAAAAAACTGTGCTCCAGAGAAGCCCAGTAAGCCCTGTACATAAGCATTGTAGATCTGAAGTACCTATAAACCTATTTGTTTTCATCATGTTCCATAGGCAGATTTGGGTGGTTTTGTGTGAGATTAGCTAGATAGTTTAGGCTTGAGGACTAGCTAATGCCCTGCATCTGTTACCTTCATCTGAGGAGGTTTCCCATTTGAGTTTGCCAGTAAATCTGAAAAATATCTCTGAGAAAAATAATTTCTCTGATTTGATTGAAAGTTCTAAATTCAGTTCACAGGATTTCATCCAGGCTTCTCTCAGGAAAATAAGAAATGAATATTGCTTTTCTGTCTTTTTGAGATCAAAATGAAGCATCGAGTAGACTCATGTTCTACAGGCAAAACTTTGGCTAGCTCATTTTGCTCCAAACAACCATTATCTTGTTTACATCTTCCTGTAGATTTGATTGAAGTCAGGAGAGATGCATACAATTCGCCGATGAAAACTTTCTTCTGCATAACAACAACAATTTAAAAGCAATCTGCATTCCTTGTAACAGTAACTGTGTTCACTTAAATTATAATGTTGCAGGATTCTTGTTAGACAAGACATGATTAATAGTTTTGATAACAGGCTTAAAAATCTGCTCAATATAAGTCATGCCTTCTACATTATTCTGACTGGAACCGTGTGCTGTGGTTCTAAGAAGTAATTTGCTTATTTATTTTAACAGCCCATTTAATGAAACTTTAATGAAGAGCAGTCCTTATGGCAATCTTGGGCTTCGTGTGTGTGGGAGGAATATTGGATCAACGTCATCTGTAACATTTTTAGCTTGGGATTTTTATTGGTGTGTTAGGAGAAGGTCTGTGTTTGCCATCTACTTTTGTGGCACTGCCACAAACTAAATGCATTTTCTCAAGAGACAAGGGCTTGCCAAATGCTGTCCTCTTCACAAGAGTCTACACAAGTAGCTACAACATCAGACTAACACAGCTGCAAGGGCTTGGGGAATTTTTTCCCCTTCTGAGAGAAGGAGGCTGTGTTGGGTTTGAGAAGACTTTAGCAGAAAGACTGCAGGAGTAAGATGCTCTCTTGGGTGTGTGTATGTCTGTATGGTAGCTCACTCCCCCTGCTACACCCTGGAGTAAGATGCTCTCTTGGGTGTGTGTATGTCTGTATGGTAGCTCACTCCTCCTGCTACACCCTCCCCAGTAATGTATGAGAAGCCAATTTTTTCTCCTCTGATCTGAAAAGGATGAATTTGGAAATCTTAGTACTTTTTTTTTAAAAAACCCTTTCCTTCTGGCCCACCCTCCTTTATTAAATTAGCAAATTTGTACCAAATGGGGAGCCCTGAAGTTGGCTAGGGATGTCCTTAAGATCACCAAAAAAATCTAAAAAGAAGAGGATAAATCCCTTTTGTATAGCTCTGTAAGCAGCTCTGCTTTCTGGTTAGATTTACATATCAATGCATTTCGATCTTTTTTCCTTCTGAGCGCTTCTTAATTAAGCCTGTTCTTAAGGGCATTTGTTAAACCATGCCACTTAGGAACTTGCAGATATTTTCTGGGCCATTTTGAAGTGTGACCAGTTATCAAGCTTTGTACTAAAGTCCTACGTGTGTTTTCTGAGTAACAGTGTTTCTATTCCCCATCCTCGTAGGCAGAGTGCTGTTGCTTATTCCTTCACTGTGTTTTTGTCCTTGGGTGAGTTCAACTTGCTGTGGCAGTATTTTCTGAAATGTAGGAGGAAAATCTCTGGGTTTCACTCAAGCCCTGTACATTGTGAGTTGTCCCTCAAGAAGGGAGATTCCCATTGCAGCTCCAGCACTGACAGAGCAGTGGAAGAGAGGGGGTGCATGGCTAGGGGAGTTGATGGAGAAAGTGGAATTCCCTCATCCTCTGTTAGAAAGAGAACAATCCTGAGCCTGTGCTGGAGCACACCAGGGATCACTGGGCTGGGCATCAGACTGTGAGGCTTGGTGGATGGTCCTCCTCCTTCCTGCACTGTTCTTGGACTGGACTGTCTCCACAGTTCTTCTGCAGAAGGGCTTGGATACAGAATTTACCCCATTCTTGAATTTAACACACATGGATTTTGCAGAAAAGAAAGCAAAATGATGGAGGGTATTTTAGGAAAATCCGTTTACTTATGGAAACTTGTCTGACTGAGCCTTGGGGAAAAAGGAGGACACCTCACATTAGCAAGCACCATTTTCCACCTTGTACACACACACACACACACGCACACACACACACAAAACCCAACAAAAACATATGCATGCTCATATGCACACACCACTTGTTGCCAGTTCCAATAACTACTCACAACACAATCCATGGTTAGGAGAACACAGTGTCAGACTGGAAGGCATTGTGTGTTGCTATGAGTATAATGGCTTGCCTAGAAAAAAAGTCAAGTTTTCCCAAAAAAATTATTGATGTAGGGTCTCAAATTTGATTTTCTGAAGTTGAGGGCTTCAGAAAATGAGGGTCTTCAAGCCATATAAAGCCTTGACTATTAAAAACATTAAGTCAACTTTTGCATTCTATTATTACTACTACTATTAGCAGTAAAAACAGAGAAACATGTTTAACAATATAAAGGCAGTACTGCATTATGAGTGGATACTAAATGCAATTGTTTATTAAATAATGTTTATTAATATTACTTTAAATTATTAAACTGATTCAAGAAGTCACTTACCGCTAAGAATATCCATGAGTGTTTTTTCAAATGCTTTTGTGAAATGATTCAGTAAAAAAGGAAATTGATTAGAACTTTAACACCATAGATGTCTTCAGGCTTTAGTAAATTAAATATAGTGGAGGCACTTAGAATTAAGCGCTTAAAACTTAGAATTAAGTGTTTTGAAAGATTTTTTCTTTTCTTCTACAAATTCTATATTTTAAAACTTTGCACTTCTCTAGGTCCCTTTGTTTTAGTAGATGTGTTATAAAGGTATGTGTATATAAATATGTATGCACAAACACATCTATCTATCTATTTGTCTGTCTATCTATCTATCTATCTATCTATCCATCCTCCTATCTATACTACATGCACATGATGTCCAAATGTAACACCTGGGAACAAATAAGCATATACCCTGCCAACTTGCTGCTGTATCTTGAAGAGTTGGGCCCTGATAGAAAAATTTGGCTATATAATAGCATGCTTGATCAGGTTTTTAAAGTTTCCCCTTTCTGAACCATTTTCAGACAGACTAATAATGAAAAAGGGAAAAAAGTCTTAGACTAAGAAGTTTATGGCAATGCTAAAGTGAACTGGCAGAGTTCTTCACATGAATTTCCAGATTTTCTCATAATGCCTATTTAATACCCAAGGCTGTTCTTAGAAGTTTATTAGCAGCTCTGATTCTTATGGAGATCTTAAGATATCTGCACATATAAAATTTAGCAAATATGTCACTTTGGACTATTGCCCATATATTAGACTGTGCCAATGAAGTGGTTCCTACTGCCTCTAATTTGCTAAAAACACAATTGTATCACATAAATAATAGAGTGTAGCAGAGAGAATCACATGAATTAGTCCTGAAAATGTAATATTTGTAACATTTCTCCCCTGTCCTACCAGGGCTTGACCTGCAAAAATACTTTTTTGCTTCAAATAAGAGAACTTCCCTAATGATCAATTCTGCGGTGGTCACAGCTTTTCTACAGCTGAGAAGCAGTGCTGGGGCTTCCCAAAGCTGACACTGGGGACACAACCTGCCCAAGGGCTGTGTGATGGGTATACAGACATGTGCTTATCAGCTCCTGCCAGGGTGGGCAGACCTCAAGAACTTTAGATTGGGAGTCACTGAAGCCCAGACTGAGTACCAGTGCTGAAGTGTGGGCTTACCAGCTAAGTGACTGTCTTTGGAGTTCTGCATGGTGAGAACCAGCCATTAGATGGAAGACTGTAAAGATTGTTGAATTTAGATGCCAGTTGTCTGGGAATTGCTGTGTCTGAGCCTGGCTGGTGGTTCTGCAGACCCTGCTGTGCCATGTTGTCTTCACAAGCCCTTCTGGGAGCTGTCTGGAGGAGGGGTAGTCAAGCCTATTGCACTGTATTTGGATAAAAAAAAAAAAAAAAGAAAACTGGATAAATAAACTTCTTAAAATTACTTTTTCTTGTTTCAGTAGCTGGGCACCCTTGAGATGGTATATTGAAATAATAAATTAGGATCCTGTTCACAAATCTGTGATCCCTTTAGAGATGCAGATTTTTTTTCCATAAGCAATGATGTTTTCCAAACACCTTCTAAATAATTCATAACCAGGAGCCAGAATGTAGAAGACTTTTAACTAAAGAGTGTCAAGTCACTTTTTTTATTCATCTTGATCAGATTCTTAAGTTCTTTCTGGGAATTTTCCAGGGTTTTGTTTTCCTGAAGCTGCTTGTTTGGGAGAGTTCAGACTATTTTTGACCCAGTTAACATTCCTCCATATATCCCTGTGTATTCTCTCACTGTTAGGCAAACTGAAAAAGTAGGAAATTCAGTTCTGCTAAATTGGATCCCCAGAACCTCTCCATCTCTCCTTAGCTTTTTCCTACAGAACCGTCAGAAAACATGATCTGTTAGTGTGATGTCAGCTAATCCTCCTCTCCCAAAATAATCACTTTCTAATCACGTCAGCTCTCAGCAGGGACAGGAGGGCATGGCAAATCTGTGTGCAGCTTGGGCATTCTAGCTCCAATCCATCTCACCTGGGGGTGGGGTTCATCCCTCCCAGCTTTATTCCCAACACTGAACAGTGTTGATGGTAAAAACCCCACCTTGCCCTTCTCAGCCACAAGAGCAGTGGTGCTAGTATGACCAGGTTGCTAGGTTTTTAAAATTAAGGAACACATAGGAATCACTTGCTATAGGATGTAAGGGTTGAAACATGACAGGGAAATGTAGAGTTTTGGATGAGGAATATATGATACACTAGTGTGGATTATATTGATTTGTGTTGTATTAGTTAAGGAGTCTATATGTAACACAATAATTTAATATTGCCTTGAAATTCCAGCAGAGTCAAAACCAGCTTTCTGCTTTGGAAGATATTTGGTAGGTATTTTTCAAGGGCATTTTAAAAAGATCGACCATCTTTATCTTTCACTGATAAGGCTGCTCTGATTTAGCTCTGGTATTTGAAATTGCTTCACAGGTGTTGATGCTGCCTTTTCCTGCCTGGACTTAGCTACTGCTTCCCTTTGATGGTGTTTCTACATTCCAGATCTGGACATACATAAGCAGAATGAAGGATTTGCCCTCCTGTTCCTTAGCAGACTTCCATATCTTCTCCTTCAGGGCAGGCTTTGGGCTGGAGTTTCAGTCCCAGGGCTCAAGGTTTATCCCAAATCACTGTCTTCTCTGCCCTTCATCCTAAGACATGCGGCACAAGGAAGAAACACGCTGCAGTCAGGAATCCAACACAGATTCTGCTGACAAGTTTTCATCAGAAAAAGACTCTCCAAAGACATCCCGTAATCACTTGGGACCTGTCAGTGGTTCTTGCTTGCTGGGCAGGATTGCTCTTACTTTCTGAGAGGGTGAGTGCTCGAAAAAATTGAACAAAACAATGTATGCCTGGAGACGTGAAAATCTAGTGATTTTTGTGTTTGCCCACAAAATACTAATGGCTGCTGGAAAGAAGCTTGCTTGCACAAATGTCTTAAGCGGAACACAAAACAATGAGAGTACACGACTGAAGAAAATGCATTTTAAGGTAAAAAAAAGAGTAATTTTCACAGTTCTATTGTTCTTTGAAATATTTGTCTGCTTTCTCTTCTTCTCCATGTTGCCATATAAGCTTCTGAAATTGCAGAATTATTACTCTTCACTTAACTTTGTAGGGAATCTCAGTCTTCATTCCTACTCAGCACCAGCTGCAAGCTTCCTAATAAATGCTCAGCTTCTATATTCCCCACATTTTCCAAGCAGTTTCACAGTTTTCATACAGATGAGCTTGGGTAGTCTTTCATCTTCACTCATCCACATCCATGTGAGCCACAGAACAGCCTTCATCTTGCAGTCTCCTGAGTTGTATCTGAAACAGCAGCAGTGTTTGTAGTTTGAGATGGCAAAAACAGTCACATGTTTTCTGTTCTAACCTCTGTATTTAGGATTTCCTCACACTTTTACATCTTTACGTGGCTTTTCTCTCTTTCTCTCATGTATGCTTTGTCTCCAAAAGTGAGAGAAAATTATAATTAAAAAATTGTATGAAATGTATCTATTGCTGAAATGTATACCATGGTGTAACGTGACTTTATGGACTGCTAATGGTTTGAAATGCATTAATGTTAATGTAGTTGATATCTGGGGTGAATTTATTGATCCATATTTTTTGATCTATATATACCTGCGTGTAATCTATATAAACCACCATGCTGACAAAAACACTGTATCTGAGCTCCGATGCCTCTTTAATCATAAATATCCAGGACCTGCCCTTCTTTGATTGCTCGCAGTTGGTATAGCATAAATCTCATTAAGTATTCTTCTGTCAAACCACAAATCTATAAACAAGTTATCTTTGCATTTTCCTTATCTCTTTGCTTAAAATTAGAAAAAAATTATAAAAAGGTTTTGAATCCCTTGATTTAGAGAATTTATTTCCAGCAATGTTAACAATGTCATAACATACCTGGATTTTCTGTTCCTGTAAGCTTATGATATTATTGATGTATTGAAGCCTATCTTATTATGCAAGTTTCAAATAATAACAGAAGGAATGCTTTAAGAAAAAACATAGTTATTTGTATAGCACTGCATTTAGGATTTTTAAACACTGTTTATAAGAAAGAAAAGCTGATTCATTGAAACCAGCAGTGAAATTGTACGTTTTGTTAAATTACACAAATAAAAAAAAAACTTGAATAAATTAATTTAAAAACCTTATTGTGAACATTTTCTTTCATTTGAAAATTCTCTTTCTTTCCCTTTCTCACTTTCTTCCCATTTCTCTTTGATTTCTCTTTTTTTTCTCTGTCTCTTTGTCTTTTTCTATTGCTGTCATTATTTCTCTCTTTTTTCATTCTCTTTCAAAACATTTTTTTTTGTACAACTGTACTAGATTTTAGGCTCTGAAATATACATTAATAATTTTTTTCTTGATCCAGGATAAGATCTCTTATATTTTTCTTTTTCTTTTTTTTTATATTTGTCTTTTTTTTTTTTTTGAGATTTTGACATATTAGAGAAAACAACGAAGATACTCTTCCTAGTAATTTAATTCAGTTACTCAGTCTTAAAATATTTTTTCCTGTCCTCCACCAGCTGATGAGAAGGCTATTTCTTAATTTACATTCCTTTATGCCTATGTTAGAGTTGAGGTCTTTTTCAAGATAACGTTAATGCTAACATCCTTGTCATGCATTACTTCTTTGCCTATCCTAGTGTTGTTTCTTCTCTGGTGTTTGTCACAGCTGTCATACCTCCCCTCTGACTACATTTTGCTGAGCTGACAAATCAGGTTCTTGTGATCAGCTCATGACTGGAGATTACTCACCCTCCTTGCTGTGTTGGCAGCCCTCTGCCTGACCATAACTGATCACACTGCACATAATCCCAGTGTAGGCTTGCCTACACCTAGAGTTATAACAGAAAGTAATTTGCTCTAATAGCATCCCAATGACTTTTTTTTTCCCTCCAGGGGAATACCACACATCTGGCATACAAATAATATGTAACAAAACAATATTCGAAGTCCTACTCCTCCTACTGCCACCAGCCACTGCTAGTCCTAATTTACAACACAGAACAGTTTCATTAATTCTAGAGTGTGATCTCCCACATTCTCAAGCAACATTAAATCCTTCTTCTATCATTCCCAGTCTTTAAAGACATTACATTTTTTTTTGTCACATCATGTTACAGAAGTCCTGCATTTTTTGCAGTCAAGAAAAAGTGTTTCTGGGACATCTCTTCAATTATAATGTGTTTCTTCTTTAAAACCAGGATTAATGCTCTATTTTGCACGTATATGATTTTAGGAAGGCCCAGGATGCATTTAATCGACTGCCTTAAGTGTACGGTGTGAGCACTGACCTTGGTCATGTGTGAGTAGTTGGAACCTTCAGTTCAAGGGGTCTCAGCAGTCCCGGAGTGTCTGTCCTGTCCTGGTGGGGTGCTGAGCACGTGGGGGCTCTTCTCTTATCCCAGTATGGAGCTGTGGGGCTGAAGCACGGCTGGGAGTGCGGTGTGTGCTGCAGCACATCTCAAACCCAGATCTCATGCAGGGAAGGATGGGATTGCTTTCCAAAGGTGTGCTGCATCCTGCATTCTACAATGCTTCACTGCATGTGTTTAAACCTGGCTCCCGGTCTAGGATTGCATCTTCCTAAAACTTAACCTTAATATAATTAAGCTTGCAAACTTATAAGTGCAGCAGGTATCTCTGAATGGGCACATATGTTGGCTTGATTTTATGTTGACCATGATAAAATTAACGTTTCTTTCATCTTGCCTGACAGATTTCTGTGTATTTCTTAAATACTTTTGACTGATAGCTGGTGTCAGCAGTTTGACTAAGGTGGGGAATCAGACATTTTAATTGTTTGAATTTAAACAAAAGAATTGCAAGAAGAAAAACCCACTGAATTTTCTGTTTTCTTTTGAGGTTTTGACATTATTTTAAAGGAAATTATTTCTTTTGATTGGCTTTTAGAATCCTCTACAGAGGAGAGATGAGGAACTATAAAACTTTAAAATGGGTCAACATGTCACTAATTATTGTTTTAATTAGTGACAGCTCCATATCTTTTTTTACTTTTGTTTAATTTAATAGAAGTCAGATATATCCCAATTTTTCTAGCTTGAAAGAAGCTGTGTCCTTGATTTTTAATGGACTTTACCCAGTCTGTAGATTACCTGGAAATGAATGTCCATAGTAAAAAATGTAAAGGTTGTGCCTTTACATTTTCTGTCTAGATTTGTGCATGTAATGAAAAGCTGCTCTATTCATTTTATCCACAAATATTAGTAGGCTGCATGTAAATTTTCTAAAGAAGAACAAATAGCAAAAAATTCTTAATTAGGTTTGAAAAACAACAGTGTGAAGGTAAGAGCTTTTACAGGGACCTGCACATTCATTAAAAAATGTTTTCTCTGTTGAATGTCTCACACCCAGGATGTAGAACTGTAAATAAAATCATAAATCTCTAAATGGTCCAAAAATACTATCAATAACTCTAATAGGTCTAGTTTGTGAGACAGGAATGAGGTATGGCATAAATTTTAGGTTCAAAAATACTGCAGAGTTATTTTATACAGATTGTGCAAAATGATATAGCGTTAAGCTATAATCCTCTGAAGTCAGGAAGACCTATATGTGTTAGTCATTTCCTTGTTCCAAGTAAGATACTTCAGATAATTCTGTAATTCTTTGTTAAAATTGTTAAGCAAAAAATGTTATTGCCTTGCTTACTAACTTCTTTATCAGCTGCATTAATTAAGATCAGTTCAAATACACACTAGTAAATTCCTCTGTACTGAGTGTTGTATTTTTCACCTCCTTGTACAAAAAACTTAGGCAAAACCTGTTAGTGATGGAGTTAAAGAACTTAGATTGTATTTGAAGTACTTTTGTACAAATATTAAGTGTATATTTTAGTTAATATTATTTAACATGCAGCCTGTACTTAATCGCTTAATGAACAGAATTACTCCAATACGGCAAATGATAAACCAACCTTAGCATGAACAGCACATCTGCTAATTTAATAGTTCCCTGGTGCTAATTAAATTGTCCTTAATTTACAATTTCAAATATTTTGTACTAGCAGTGTATTTAAGATTTGGTATTTCATCCCTGTTTTCTGATTGTTGGATTTTTCTAGTAAGATTTTCTTACAACTACTTCAGACGCACACAAATATTTAGTATTGAGTAGCACGGTGCTATTACTGCCCACTGTGCTATTAAAGCACTTCCAAATTAAGTGAAAATTAATTCACGTTAGACTGCAAATTGCTGTCTCTATTATCTCACTCCTGAGTTATTGTGGTAATTGATCAGTATCAGAGGAGCTAAGTAATACAAAAAGAAATGCCAGGAATTTTGTGCAGAGTGTGAAAACGAGTCTTATGTCATACCTTTGCTGGCTGGCTCATTGACTCTTTCACCCCGTGGCAGTCACCGCCGTGCACCAGGCCTTGAAGCACCAATGGGTCACTGGTCCTCTGCTTCTCTCTGGGACTGGGGAAGGTCCTGCTGCTGGCACAGCTCTGCACGATGGAGGCAGTAGGACAGTGCTTATTCTGCTGGAGGGCTTGCTTTGCTTATTGCCTGACTTACCTGTGCTCTACACCTTTCTTAGACACCACCTTGAGTACAGGAGGAGAAGTGAAACAAAATGAAATGTTGGTATTTAATCTTCCTAATTCAAAAGCTTAATTAAAGGCTTTTGACTTTTTGAGAAACGCTGTGCCTTAAACTGGACAATACCTTGACTGTGCCTCTTGCCCTAATTTGTCCCTGAGTAAAACTGATGTCCCAGACTGCCTCAACAGCTGCAGTAAGCAGGTAGTAGCTCATTTCCCTTTATATTTTCATGCCACAGATGATACTGTATAGCTCTGAATTGAAATGAGACAGATAGCCTCGATTCCCACCAGGAAGCTATGAAAACATCGCTTCTCAGGATCTACATCGCAGAACACTTAGGATGACGTGCACTTGACGTTTTGAAGTTATTTTTTATTCGGGACGTTGCTTCGAGATGCTGGATACTCGCGGTTTCCTGGGTTCCGCTTCGGAGGCAGCGCTGTGCCGTGCCGGGATTGTGCGGGATTTGAGCTGTGCAGGGATTGCGCGGGATTTGCACTGCGCAGGGATTGTGCGGGATTTGTGCCACGCTAGGATTGCGTGGGATTTGCGCTGCACTGGGATTGTGTGGGATTTGCGCTGCACTGGGACTGTGCGGGATTTGCGCTGCGCAGGGATTGTGCGGGATTTGCGCTGCACTGGGACTGTGTGGGATTTGCGCTGCACTGGGACTGTGTGGGATTTGCGCTGCGCTGGGATTGCGCGGGATTTGCGCTGCGCTGGGCGAGGCGCATTGCGCGGCCGCCAGGGGGCGCGGCAGTGCCGGGGCCGGGCGGGGGCGGCGGCGGAGGAGGAGGAGGCTGAGGAGGAAGAGAAAGAGGAGGAAGATGAGGAGGAGAAGAAGGTGGCGGATCGTCCCCCTGCCCGCCCGGCCCCGCCTGGGCAGCCCCAGCAGCCCTGGGGACAAGCTTTTCCCCCGGGATTCCAGCTGGGGGTCGCTTGAGGAGAGAAAAAGGAAAAAATAGCTGTTTTTTTTTTTTTTTTTTTTTAAAAAAAAGGCGTGGGGGAAGGGGGATATAGCTGTCTTCTTTCTCAAGGGGAGGCTGGCAGGCAGCGTTCACCACTCCTCTCTGTGGAGAGCCGTGACTGGCCGAGGTAGTCTCGGAAATGAGGCTACCCCCAAGAAAAATTGCTGAGAGCAGGATTTTCATTTCTTTTTCAGAGCAGGAAGGAAAGTGGTGAATATTAAATGTTGGTTACTTTCAGATGCAACCACCAGAACCTCAATGTGCCTACAACAGCAATATGACATTGGAACAGGAACGCACGTCTCTAGATGGTACAGTTCATCAACTGGGTCTTCAGACTTTCATTGCATCCATTTTTTATGTGCTCCATCATCTTCATCATCACTGCTATTGTAGTTTAGAAGGCAAGATACGTTCCCTGTCTCTGGAAGCTTTCCAAAAGAAAGCTCCACCCATTACAAAGAAAGTTCCATTTCTTTTCAGGCATTAAGAAGTATCTAAAAGCCACATTGAGGGATTGGTGGTGGAAAGTTCACTTACATGTTTATGTTTCTTTGGCTACAGAATTATAGAATGTTAATAACAAATCTTTAGCACTGATATCCAAAAGAAAAAAGTATAACGTGTGCAAATAATGCCTCAGTGCAGGGGTGGTCAGGTCATGTTTGTAATCTTGCAAACAGTTTAACTGAGTGGTTCAGGTCGCTCAGGACACAAGGCATTAAAAGTATTTCCCTTCTCTCTACCTGTGTGACGGTCAATCTCTGCTGCACATCGTCCTGGCTTGCACACAAGCAGGCAAAGATGGACTTTCCTCTGTTCTCTGCTTGGCTCCCCTGAGATCCTGTGGAATACCAGGTCTTACAAAGGAAATATAAGCAAGAAGCAGTGATGAACAGAAATTGTGACAATCTGATGCTACATAGAAAACATGAAATGTGCTTATACGTGTGTAGGTAGATGTGTATATGTGAACAGGTATCTCAAAAGAAGAAATGAGAGCAGCTGTGCGGCATGGCAGGAGCAGGCAAAAGACTCAACCCCAGCTCAGTGAGCTGAGGGGAAAGAATGGAGTAGCCCATGTGCTTCATCTGTCCACTAGACAGTGCAAGGGTGACTACACGGGAATGAAGAGGTGACAGCTGCTGAAAGGACAGGAATTTTATCCCTTTGCAGAGAAGGGTGATCAGTCCAATCTGCAATCCGGTTTTCGGTAAAAAAAAAAAAACAACCGCCGCTGTCAGGCTGTCTGCTGAGACCAATCAGAAAGAGGACAAAGCTCTATGACCTTCAGGCAGAGAGGGTTGTTATCATTACAGTTCTTGTGGTTACTGCTATTACTTAGTTGTTCTGCCTTATTTAGCCTTTGAGAGCATCCCCTGCCCTGGCTGGCTGTGGCCGCTGTTTGACGGATGAGGAGCAGAATTAGGCCGCGGCAGATGGCTGCGGACGGAGTTGGGATAGGAGCGGGACAGAGCCCCCGCAGGACTTGCTTCTAACCCGGCTGTTTCAGAGGGGGGGTGGGAGGGACTCGGCGGGAAGGATGCGCGGGGGAACCCGCTCGGGACGGCGCCGGGGCAGCGGCTGTGCTCTCCGTACCGGCCGAGGCTCGGCCCGAACCGCTCTCCTG
The DNA here is from genome assembly GCF_027887145.1 of Ammospiza caudacuta. NCBI lineage: Eukaryota > Metazoa > Chordata > Aves > Passeriformes > Passerellidae > Ammospiza > Ammospiza caudacuta. The sequence goes on along the minus strand of NC_080593.1, from coordinate 119,365,219 downwards.
CCGTTCCCGCACCTCTGCCTTGCTCGCCGCTCACTCCCATCGGGATGCTGGGTTTTCTTCAGCCGGGGACCATCCCACCGCGGTGCCACCGGGGCGCGTCAGCCCGACCGGGGACGAGCGCTCTGGCGGCCCGCGGCGGGAGCGCGGTGCCTCCGCCAGCACCAGGGACAGCGCCGGCGGCAGCGCTGCCGCTCCTTTGTTCCGCCGCCGGCGAGGCCCCGCGGAACAAAGACTTCCGCCGCCGGCGGCGCGGGGACCCCGGCCTCTCCCCTCCCCGCCCCCGCACCCGCCGGCTTGGCCCGGCCGCGGCCGCCGCCTCCCCCGGAGCCGATTGTCGGTGTGCCGGCCGCGCACGGCCCTGCCCGGCGCACGTCGCGCTGCCACCGCCGCCCTCCCCCGCGCGTAAGCTGCCCCGCACACCCCACGCCGCCGCCGCCCCCTTGCGCTCCGCGCCCCCAGCCGCTGCCTTGCTCCTCGCCCCGCCGCCCGGGCCAGCGCACAAAGCCCGCACGCCGCTCCGCCGCCCGCCGGCACGGCTCCGCGCCGCTCTCCCCACACCGAGCCACACGCTGCGCCCCCTCCCCGCCTGCCCCTCGCAATCTCCGCACGCTCCTGTTGGCGCATCCATCCAAGCTGTCTCTCCGCGCACGGCTCTGCTGCAGTGCCCCCGCGGCACCTCGGGCACCCCCGCCCCGGCACCAGCTCCGCTCATGGCTCTGCCGCTGCCCCCCGGGCACAGACGCTGCTCCGCTGCCCCCCGCGCACCGCGCCGTGCCCCGGGCGCGCGTTCGTCGCCTCCAGAGGAGCCCCGCAAGAGGAGGAGACATTACCGAGCGGGCGCTCCTGGCCACCGGCTGAGCGATGCTCAAAGAACGATCCTCGCGATTATGATATTAGAAAATGTATTTATTTCCCATTAATCGACTTTACATGGTTCAGCCCAAGAAAGCGAGAGGTCGAGTCACCACTACCTTGAGAAACCACCGCGGCTCCCGCACCGCTCCAGTAGCCCCCCACGGCCCCGTTACCTGCTGCTGACAGCTGCCCCCGCGGGCCCGTCCCGTGGCAGCGGCATCTCCTTTCCACCGGGCTGAGCCAATCAGTCCGCCAGTCCTAGTTAGTCTCGGTTTCCGTAGGTGAGTACAGGTTGTCGAGATCTTTATTGCTTTGTCTCTCCTTTTCTTTCTTTCTTTCTTTCTTTTTTCCTTTTCTCTGTTTTTAAGCTCATTGCAATTATTTTTGTTATTAACATTATTGTTATGGTATGCACAAGCGAGATCTTTCATGCTGCTTTGAGGATCCGCTCTTGGCATTCACCGCGTGCCTTAATTGTATGACATTAAATCAAGGTCCGCTGTGAACACGGAGAGTCAGAGCCTTAGAGCGCTCTCTCTCGCTCTCTCTCTCTCTCTCTCTGTCAGCAGAATAGCAACTGATCCCCGAAAAATAACCCCAGTAATTTCCCTCCGCCCTAGTCCCATTCTGGCCCAGGCTGCATATAACTCATGCTCGAGTTTTCTTACTAGCCAGTCTGTTGTTTGCTCAGGAAGCTTATGGATTCAATCGATTAAAAAAAAAATAATAATATAAGCGTGTGCCTATTGCACAAGTCCAGACGACTGCTTTAATTTCACCAGCGTCTTCGCGGGATTTTAAACACAGGAGTTGACTCTCCTCGGCTCGACGTCTGTCATTTGGCATCCCCGGCCGAGAGGAATGACCGTGTCTTTCCGGCTGTCTCGGTCCGCCTGGTCCTGCGGCTGCCCTGGAGCACGGGCGGGGGGAGCCCTCACCCTCAGAGCATCCCTGCTCCCCTCGGCCGAGGGGAAGGCGGGGGAGGGGAAGAGGGGATCTTTCGGCGATGAAAAATGAAAGGGCAGGACGTGTCATCTTTCTTTGTAAAGCAGAAAAAAATTTAACTCACTCGCACCTGCCCCTTTCCCGGGAGGGTCTGGGCAGCCCATCTGGCTTGCCTACACTGAACTGGCGAGTGAGGAAATGAGGGGTGAAGTCATTACAATAATTTTAAAAAAATTAGCCTAAGTTTTTATTATATTATTATTATTATTACGCTTTTTGCCATCTTTCACGGCTCAGGATCGGGACCATTCATTCCTTTTCGGCGCCGAGGGCGCGCCGGGAGGAGCGGAGCGGCCGGGCACCTCGCATCACCCTGCGGGCTCCAGCACGGCCGGACCGCAGGAACCGGGCAGCTGACCTCGACTGCTTCCTCGGCGCCAGGGCCCGCGAGAGAGAGAGGAGGCGAGGCGGGATGTGCTGCGGCTGCGGGCGGCGGGCGGGATCCTGCGGCGAACTGGGCTTCCCTGAGACTTTTCCCGTAGCTTGCCGGGGCATCCGGGGGCAAACTGGGAAGGCGGCTCCGGGCCCCCTCGGCACCGTAGCTCCTGCGTGCGGCCGCCTGGAAAACAGACAAAGCGAGAGCGTTAGAAATGCAGGCGGGGAGGAAAGGAAAAGCAGGCGGGGAGGGAAGGGCGCCGGGAGCCCGCACGCCGCGCGGTTGCCAATGACAAAAGGGAGAGAGGGGGGAGTCAGAGCAGGAGAAGGGCGGGGAGGGAAAGGGGAAGGGGAGGAAGAGAAGGGAAGGGGGGCCACACGGACTGACGCGAAGCTGGGGTCGGCCAGACCCGAGCCTGTGGGGCTGCTTGATCCGCGGCCGAGGACGGACAAGGCGGAACGCCCATCACCGCAGCGCTAGGGCGAGCGGGCATCTGGGTCCCTGCAGCACGGTGGGAACGGGCCAGCCGCGGGGAACCGCAGAGAGCAACCTCCCTGCCCACCGCGGCAAAAATCCCCGGAGAGCAAGGACAGGGGAAAGCTTAAAAAATATAGAAGAAAATAAAATAATAAAATTAAAGGACTGTGAAGGGGGTGGGGAACAGCAGTTTCCCCTTCTTTTTCGTCTTGAGGACGGTACTAGAGCAAAGAATCATAGGGAGAAATCCAAGCATCCAAATAAAAATAAGAAATAGGAACCCACTCCAAATACCAAAAAAGAGAATCACAACCAAAAAGGAAATGGTCAAACCTGCCGAGGGCTGGTGGCTCCTCCACCCAGTCGGAGCCGGGGAGCTCAGGAGAGGAGAGCCCCGCTGGCTGCTTTCGGGGGATAGGAAGCGGTCCGGTCTCTCCCCCTCGCTTGCTGCTCCAGAATTAGGGATTAATGCCTCTCCAGCCAAACAAATAAGGCATCTGCCTTCAGTACAAGAGGATTACACGGGGTTGCTGACGTCACCAGCCAGGCAGATGTTGGCTCCCAAAGTCCTGATCATCTCCCGTGTCCTTGAAACCCGGCACAATCCCAGACCCGCGCCGCCCGGCCGGGTCCCTGCAAGGTCGAGGGGGACCTGCTCGGAGGGGACCCCGCCGAGCCGCTCTCTCCCAAAACGTCCTCACGCATCATCGGGAGAGAAAGGTGTGAAAAGCCGAGCCCGGCAGAAAGTTCAACCCTCCCCCTTCCCTCCGGGTCCTCTCCCTCCACCCCCCGCCCTCCCCCACCTCCCCAACCTCAATGTCACATGAATCTGTACAGTCATAGCGAGGAAGAGGAGCCTGGTCCCCGGCTCACCCAGAGGCCACCCTCCCCGCACGGTAGCGCCGACCCCCCCTCACTGCGGCACCGCCGGGCCCCCGGCCCCGCCGCCCCAGCCCCGCTCCCTTCCGCCCGCAGCTGCCCGGAGCCCCGAGCCCAGCCCCGGGCCGTGCCGGGCCGCGCCGTGCCCCGCGGCTTTGTTCCCGCCGTGCCCGTCCCGGAGCGGCTCGCTGGCCGTGCGGGGACAGCCCTGTCCCTCTCTCTGTCCCGGAGCTGCGCCGTGCCGAGCCGAGCCGGGCGCGCAGGGAGCGCTGAGGCGGCTCAAGGCCTCCTCTCGCCCTGCGGGGCCGGCGGCGGGCGCTGGAGTCGGGTTCTCCTGGCTAAAGGACTTGGAGGGTGCGTTTCTGCAGTTCTTAGGTGGAGGCAGAGAGGCTCGTCGTTCCCGTGGCTCAGCCCCGAGTTTGCTGGAGCTGTGGGGTGGGTTGGAAGTGCTGCAAAGTACATCTGAAAGGGGAATCCAATTAGAAGCGCGATCAAAATAAAAAAAGAAATTTGCCTGAGAACCACGTCTGTTGCTTTTGCTGTGGCATAAAGTCCATGACTCATCATCACTACTCCCTTTGCATCAAACAATGGTTTCAATCATTTCGGTACTGCAGAAAGGCAAACTAGACGATGTGACATAACGGAGCAGGCTGAAGAGGAAGGGATCGCCAGTATCTAGGCTCCTGTTGGGTTGATGTTGTTGTTGTTCAAAGGAGCTGTTTTATAGATCTGTTCCATATTATCCTTGTCTGTCAAAGTGGCATTTAATTTTTCCAATTGTGGAACTTGGTCACTGATAAAATCAATTTAATTTACACCACTGTCATTCAGCCGATCCGAGCAGTAGATTTATTTTTGGCTCGGAGTTGAAGGGAAAAAGCAATCGTATGCAGAATGGAGAGATCCTTTTACTTCTTTTGCGAGCAGTAAGAAGAGAAATCACTGGCATGGCATTTTAGCAGAGCTTGCTCTCCTGCAGGAGAATTAGAAATGTAATTTCTCAAGTCTTTTGCCTAGAATCTTGAGCAGGCACACGAGAGGGATAACAAGAAAGACAGAGCAGCTCGGGGCCCCGGCGTTCCGTGGGGGCGACAGCCCCTCACCGCCCTTTCCCGGGGTGACACCCGCCGGCTCCATCCTCGCCCGGTCCCTGTCCATGGTCCTGACCCGCCGGCGGCAGCGGGCGCTGCTCCCGCGGCCGTGCCCGTGGCCCTGCGCGCCCCTAAGCGCCAGCGCGGCCCGCCGCTCCGCGGGGCCGGGGAGCCTGACACCCTCCGCGGAGCTCCACCAACACCTCTGCTTTGCTGCTGTTGCTGGTGTTGTTATTATTATTAATACAATTTTTTTTTTCCAAATTCAACACCTTGGAAGTAGGTGGCGGTGGTAGTGAGGATTTACATTTCTTGGGCTTTATTTGTTAGCTCTCCTTTTTCAAAGAGCTTTTAATCACTGGGGCCTGGGCAAACTCACATTCTAATGTAAAGTGGTCTTTAAACCTCGGATTCTCATTTGTTTCCTTAAATGGATTAACGTGCAAATTCAGATGCGGTTTTTAGTAACCGGTACCTACCTAGGCGATGACCTGAGGAGAACTGACACAATTGCAAACTATTTTTTTTTTCATTAGAAGTTGCAGCAGAAATAATAACTTGCACAGGATGGTTAATGTCCTCTGAAGTATCACTTTGCATATATATATATGGCCTCTTTCTGGTCCTCAAAGAAAGATCTTGCTACCCAGCTACATGCATGCGCAGAGATACACTCTGTCTCACGTACACATACATGTATATATACATAAATTTTAAATAATTTAGTGGAAAAGTCAGACGTCGCCATTGACAAGTCTTTTCTCAGATCACACGCACACGCGCGCACACACACAGGCACACACACACACAATTGGCTAACGCTGTTCTTTAGCATTTAAAAGCAAGGACAGGTCTCGAAATATTATGTCTTCAGTCCCCTTCTTTCTCTCATAACCTGCTCCCCCGAGTTGAATGACTCGGGCAAAGAGCAGCTGGAACAGCCCCTACGCTGCAAGAGGCTCTGAATGCGGCAGCTTTAGAAATTGTGCACTAGCCCTGCAAAGAGAAATGTGTGGGCTCTCTAGAATGTGATGTGCTACCGGCTGGGGAAAAGGCAGAGCTGAAGCCATTCACACTTCGTAGGCTGGGAGATTTCTTTCAAAAGAGCTCTGAAGTATTTAGGATTTGGGGGGAAACCCTTGTACCGGAAGAAAATGGCCTAAACACAATAGGACTCGCCATTTTCTCCTTCCAAAGCACAAAGCAGCTCCGCGGCTTCAGCACCACACAAAGAAAGCCCGGACCCTCTGAATTCTCTTACATTTTCCCCCACGATTTCAAAAGCCTTGCCCTCTATCCGATCCGCTTTCCCAGGAGCGCTCTCACAGAAATAAAGGAAGAAAGGAGGAAAGGGAGGGGGAGAAAGCGACTACGCTAGGCGCGAGAGAAACAGTTTTGGTCTTAGTTTATTTTAAGCAAATCCTGCCACGGAAAAGTAACACCATCACATGTACACTTGAGGAGTGTGTCTGTGGGGGGGCGGGGGGAGGGGGTTGGAATCCCAAAAAACCAAACAGCTGGAAAGCTGTTTCTACCACCGCATTCCTTCGAGCTGGGCGGACTCAAGTTGCACTGCAGAGACCCAAGCAAGACCACGCTGCCTGGGGATGTGGATGTACACACACAGGCGTGCACATTCCCGGGCCAAAAAAAAAAAAAAAGAAAAAAAAAAAGAAAAAATAAATCCAATCCATCCAAGCGCACAAAGTGATGCTGAGAACCGCCCTCTGTGTCTCTCACGGCCGGCACCGGGCGCTCCTCCGCGCCCGCGGAGCCCCGCACCCCCGGCTGCTGCCCTGCTGCCGCACCGCGCTCTGCCCAGCCGCCCGCCCCGCTCCCTCTCCCGCCTTTCTTTCCTTATGGTAGCAAACCGGCAGAAGACTGAAAAAGAGGGGATGACATATTTAAGGCAAAAAGAAAAAAGAAAAAAAGGGAGGGAGAAAACAAAGAATCAAAACAAACCCCAGCAACCCCTACTTAAACAGCAGCCTGTCACTATCGCCCTGAAATGCAGCAAGAGACTTTGTACTTACAGGCAGCGCTAAAGTGAATAATCCTCATCCCAGCGTGGTTGGGTTTGTTAGGGTTTTCTTTTCCTTTTTTTTTTTTTTTTTGGTCTAGTTGGTTTTAAGTAGTTTTTTTTTTTTGTTCCCGTCGTCCATGGCTCGGAGTGGATTCAAGCAAAAGCGGCCGGTTAGCAAGAATAAAAATAGAAGTGATTTCATTGTGTAAATGCAGCAAAGACACAAGAAGCCGTGTTTCTCCTAATACTTTCGTCTTGGGAACCAGTGCAGCTCTCAGCTCAGGAAAGCAGAACTCTGAATCTCCCCCTCCTCTCCCTCTCTTCCTCTCTCTCTCTGTCACACACACACATACACGAATACGCACACACACACACACACATACACACTTACTTTTCTTCTTCTTCTTGCTTTTTTTTTCTTTCTTTTTTTTTTTTTTTTCAAAAGAGGGCAGGCCGTTCCCTGAATCCCAATGAGTTAAGTCAGTCACTTTCCTTCACATGCATCACAGCTTCTTAGAGCTGCAGGCACAAAAGAGCATTTAGCTGCCTCCAATTTGTGTAGAAGGCCTGGCCTTATTCTTTTTTATTTATTTATTTTAAAAATATATTTAAATAGTGTATTTCGCCTAGTATAAAAATACCACGTCCCCAGCTTTGACGACTGAACCACTAATTGTAACCTTTTAAATAAATTCTTGAACTTGTATGCATACTTAGCTGGTCTGCAGGGGCTTCACAAGAAATTGATGCACAGTATTTCTCAGCTATCCAGACCCACACCCCGCTTTCTGTAAAGGTCAGAGCTGTACAATCCACAATTACTTTCCAATGAAGTCTTATATCAACAAAACCTCCTTGAAAGGATTACAGGCCTCTAAAAATAAAGCTTTAATCTTAGATATACACCGTGGCATATTCCATTTCAATCAAATATGAAGGATTTTTTTAAAAAATGACCGCACACACAAACGTGTGTTTTCATGCAGGGTTACTTTTTCCAGGTGGGCAGAGATAAGCATAAACTAGGCTGCCCTCGCTCCACATTTCATAGCCTATTTTATGTTTATTCTTTATTCTAGTGTACGCAGGAACATCCATTCACGTATATGTGTGTCTATATATATATAAATATATATATAACTACATATTTGTGTATGGCGATGCGGCTCGTCAGGAGGCTGGCAGGACCCCGTCACCAGGCAAGTGAAGTGCCAAAGGGACCCAGCGGTGGCCCTTGCCGCCGCGGAGCCGCAGCGAGAGGAAAGGCCGGCACTGCCCTGCCCAGGGCCGCCCCCATCACCGCCCGGGGTGCCCCGGGGGACACCAGGGTGGCCAGAGCCACCCCGACATCTCTGTCACCTCAGGAGTTCTTGCCACTTTCTTAGCATGCTTGTCACCCCCTAATTCCAGCTGCACTTGCTCAAATGGGCGGTAATCCGACTCTAGAGGAGATTACGGAGCCAGGGATAGCTGCATTTAGGATTACCAAAAGGAAATGAAGGAATCTAATCCACTCCCACCCCTTACGTTGCTGGGTTTCAATAAGACCTTATACCACCTTTTAGGATTTTAAACAAATGAATCTGCTTGGAGAAGGGGACAGAAAGAGACCGAGTGATGGAGAGTGTGTTTGCCCATTAAATGAACTGAATAGGAGAGGATAAATTGAATTGCAAAAGCAGCCAGGGCCGATCTGCTTTTCTCTGCATCCCAACGTGGGCCCAAGGCTTGTAGCTCCCTCAGTGCTCTCTTCAGGACCAGGGCAGGTTGAGGAAGCCACACTGGAAATCCATGTCTGAACTGCAAAATCAACCTAGTACTGACTCGAACTGCAATGTGACACTCCCCCACCACATCACGCACCTCAAAAGCCAAAACCCGACAGCATAATGTGAAGCTGTAAGTACGTTGTTTCCAGTCAATAAGAATTCCAGTCAATCAGTAAACCATAGAACGTGCCTATCTTCAGAAGATAGTTTCTGCTCTATTTTGGTTGCATAAAGCCAAGCAGAAAATAACTAGTGCTTGCTACAGTGATAAAAGTAAAGTCCTCTTGTTTTTCCTAGTTTCACTAGCAGCCAAAGAAACAGAATATACTTCTGTTTCCAAACATACAAGAAGTCTGCATTGAGAGAACTGAGCTACCCTAGTACTGAGACCCGGTCCTCCTTCTGCTTAAAAGCTACAAGAAGAGTAATACAGAATTAAAAACCAAACCAAATAAAGAAGAAATATCAAAACCCCCAACAAACTCCACCACAACAGATAGAAAGCCTGTGAAATTTATAGAAGTTTTCTTCTTGTAATTTCAAATATGCCCTTTCATTTTCCCAGAGGATTTTTATATTCAAAGTGCTAGACTGACTATAACAAGCCTCTCAAAATAACATTTAATATGAATATGCTTAATTGTACTGAGCTTCTTCATATACTGATTATCCTCGGTGCGTTATCAAGGTAGTCTAAAATGCTCTTTGGTTGTAAGAAAAGAACCTTAATACGACGGGGAAAATGGCTAGTCATCCCTGAGTAAGATTTTGTTTTGTAGAGTGCTTGTCATGGTCCTTTGCAATCCTGGAAGCAACGTGAATCAAAAGCCTGGAAGAAGACTTACGTCGACAGAGGCTCCGTATATAGCAGGCGCTAATTATTAAAGCTCGTTCCCTTATTTAGGACTCTATTTTCCTTAGCAAGCCCATCATCCTGACACAACGCAGCTCAGGATGTTTGTTCAAAGCTTATGAAAATGTAACCCAACTCATTGCTAGAAGTTGTTGCTAATTAGTTGATAATAAACTTCTCCGTCCAGGACACAAAAGTCTTTCAGAAGTGCAAGGTGTTCTTTGTGATGCCCTCACAAGGGGAATTAGCATATCAATTCGGCAGGGGAACAATACAGCAGGGCGCTCGCCTTCCCTCCCTGCTCTCCTCCCCCACTTCCCCCTTGCCCAGGCTGGCGCGGTGGGCACGAAAGTGAAAGGCCGGGGGTCCCGGCTCCGCTCCGAGCCCGCCGCGCTCGGCGCTCCCGGGCCGGTCCCGCTCGGGGCAGCAGCGGCGGGGCGGGCGGACCACCGGGCAGCCACCCCTCCGCACCGCTGCCTTCGCGACCCCTCCTCTGTGCCGCTGACAAATGGAGATAGCTGGGGGTTTGCGAGCCCCCGCCCTGCCTCCCCCTCCCCTCGCCACCGATGAAAGGGTTTCAGCCTGAGAGCCTTTTGCAAATGGATGTTTTACAACGCCTCCCGCCCCCGCCAAGGTAATTCTGCTACCCAATATCCTTAATAAAGACTGTTGTTCTCCCTTCAGTTGTTAGAGGTTTCTCTGACAGACTGGTCTTTTCTTCCTCACCTCCAAAGGGTGGATTTCTAGACCTCCCTATTCAGGTGTAAACGGCGAGAGAGAAAGCAATGGTCCTGATAAAAATGTTCAGTCAGTTATAGATTCAAATAACTGAGGGAGAAGAAATCCCATTCTTAGCACTTTAGCAGAAGTTTGTCCTATTGATTGCAACATTCGTCTGCTCTTGGTTTTTTGTTTTTTGTTTTTTTTTTGGTTTGTTTGTTTTTTAATGCCTAATAACTTGACAAGAAGACACTAAAACAGCAAATGCAAGGCACAACCAATCACCCTGACTTAGCCACTTGGTGACGTGTAAGTGGATACCTCAGAAGAATGGAAATCCATGTATAACGGGCCAGAGAAAGCAATTAAAGAAAACCTCTGTGATCCTCAGGCCTCTGATCCCTATAACTGTGCTCTACCCCGAGGCTCAACAGATGCAAGAGTTATTTATCCACATGGTTATATAGCAAATAAATGCCTAGGTTGGAATGAGAAATGTGGTTTGGACCCTACAGGTAAATCAGAACAAGTCTATGGAATGGCATGTGCCTTGGTGGCTGCGGATGAACTCATTGTGTGGAGTGTGGGGAAAGGGCCAACCTTCGAGGAGATAAAAGCTATGCTTGCCTAATCAGGGCACAAATAAACCAAGATCTTTCAATCTTCTGCTCTTATTTAATTTTTTTTTTTGAAAGAAGCAGCACTCTCCAGTTGGCTCCCACTCAAACAGAGACTGCTTCAATACAGTTACTTTTAGGAATAATATGATATGTAGTGTGCATTGGACCATAACAATATGCTAAAAAAGAAAAGAAAAGAAACCTCTATTTTCCCCTTAAATCAGCAGGGAAGCAATACCCCAGGAAAAATGTGTTGTGTAATTAAAAACAATAAAAAGAGTATTTATTAAGAGAAAATGTTTGTTTTCTTAGGTTTGTACAGAAAGTATTGAGCAATGAGAATAAAAGCCCAAATCCTAGGAGTTTTTCTGAAATTCAGTTTAGGGGAAAAAAAAAAAAACCCTGTTAAGGATGGTTGTTTCCCCAAATGCAAAACATCAGGGAGGAATCTGAAGAGAGCCTTACTTTCTGTGCAAAATCTCCATTGTTGCTTGGCAAACAATGGGAGCTCTGGGCGACTGGAAGGCTGTGAGAATGAATAGGGAATCCGCAGGATGTGTGCGGGTCAGTGCTTGGGGTCTCTGTCCTAAAGCCCCTTTCTCAGCTTGCCACAATAAAGTAGCACAAGGTTTAGTCTTTCCTGGGTCACTGGCCATCTTCTATTATTCAACACTTCACAACAAAAAACACTTATTAATCAGCGCTGACCAGAGGCCCCTTTTGAAACAAGAGAAGTGGAGAAAGAGAGGGGGGAGAGAGAGAGAAAAGAAGATTGAGAAACCCTGAACAGACCCTCCCAATACAAGAGCAACCATAGGCAGTTTCTCAACTGGCCAAAGAGGTCTTTTTTTTTCTTTTTGCCACAACAAAGTTTCCAATCAGGTCAGAGAGGACTGGACTTTCCTCCCCTACCCCCACCCCTGTTTTCCCTCTCGCTCTCTTTCCTTCTTGCTCTGAAGATGATGGAGACATTGTTTTGCAAGTAAGGATGGTTTTAGGTCAAATTGCCAAGGTCTGATCTTAGAGGTGTATCCTTGCTACTCTGGAAGATAAGCAGATGTTTCTCATCTGGGCCTCAACTCTGGAGATGGCGTAGGAGAGAAGAGGTTTGCTTGTGGGGTGCTGCTCTTGTGCTTTAGGAGCTGATGGATGAGGTGTCAGGGCAGAAGTTGTGTGAGGACTTGGTTCAAAATTATATGAGAGAGAGTCAAACGTGCCATTTATTGACTCTGCTGAGGGCAGTCATGGGCTTCTTATTGTTGGTCCTGATTTTCTAGCAGTATACATTGCACAAGGCTAAACGGAGAGCTTTGGAGGGAGAAGGAACTAATAGATTTAAGATAAAAACTTTTATTCCTCTTTGCAAAAAATGACTCGAAGGCAGCAGTGAAAAGGAATCTTAAGGACCTAATATGTGATAATTTAATTTGCAGGGGCAGGTGTTTGTTTCTTTCTTTTTCTTCGTTACCTTCTGATACTTTTTTACGATATTTAATTATTCTTAAATAAGTTGGTATTTCTATGTAATGAAATGTGCATAGATGGTCACACAGCACACATTACGGTGTTCATGACTCTTACCCCACTGAAAATGATACAAACAACTTTTTACAGAGTTTTGTTTGTTGGCTGGAACTATTTTTAAATGGAGTAGACAAATGAAAAAATGAAGTAGTTCAGACTTTGTTAACGGTACAGGTACAGATGTACCTAAGAGAACAAAACCATTTGTACTATTTTTTTTTTTTAATTTAGCAAATGCATAGAGACAGCAAATATTGAATCCCCTGTGGATTACCAGAGAAAATGAAATTGTTCTCTCAAGAAAAAAAATTAGTCCACAAGAAAGGTAAAAAACTTCATTTTTTTTCCCTTTTCCTGACTAAGTCATGTGTGCGTTGTGTCGTGGTTGTGGTGGGTTGTTCGTCTGAAGTCGATGTGGGCATTTTAGCTAGAGTATATCACAAAATATTATAAACTTAAGGAGAAGCTGTTCCTTAAGCCTTCTGAATATCATACTTCATAGCATGTATACTGTGACTAGTGCTCCATAGAACTCCTCAGTGAAGGGTTTTGTTAGTGGAAACTGGAATAAAGTGTTATTTGGAGGGCAGCCTCAGTGGTGCTTTACCAGAGTTTGCATTGCAAACATCAGGCTGCAGTTCACAATTTGTTTGCAGGAAATGTGTTTTACTTAAGTTGAGTATTCTCTCTTTTCCCCTCAAATATTGTGTTGCTCAGATTTTGTGGAGCTTGATGTTCCAGCAATGGACTAATCAAGTGTTACCTAAATTATTTAAAGCCTGGGATTAAAGGCCTTAGCTCTGAGTGCTGACAAGCTTTCAAATGTAGCCTGGGAAAAGTTTTGTATCCTTTCCTGTGTGTGTACACTTTGAAAATAATTTGGAAAAGTACAGTGAATTATTCTCAAAATGTATGCACAGAGAGAATGAATAATTCTTTTACAAGTTGCTCTCCAAAGGAATGAGTGACTATTAAAAATACAGCAGCAATATATACACAATAATATTTTGGCACCTGCAACGTTATTTTTAACAGATCAGTTTCTTTCATGGAGCTTGTTTAAAGGAGCTCTTTTATTTTAGAACTTTGTTTTGGTCTGAAACACAGAGAATGCATTAATTCAACATATATGACCATTCAAAATGGTAAATTCCTGCATGCTTCGAGGTCTTATCTTTCATTTCTTACTCTTTAGGATTCTCAGTGGCTTGAAACTTCTGTGTGCTGAAAATTAATGGTTTTAAAGTATGATTACCTTAAAATGTTATATAAAATACATAGACATGCATTTTTAAACAGCCAAATTTTATTTCCACCTGTATGCGGGTTTCGTGAACTATGTCTTTATTTGTGTTCTTCGTCATAGCTTTGTTTTGTGAATGGAAGGATTGTTGCTGGTAAACAGTTATAGACAATTTATTTCCTCTTTTAGATAATGTACAATTTCTGCTATGCAGTAATGTAAAAGCAAATGCATAGGTCTGCTATATTCTGAGCTTTCATTGCATCACTGTGATATACCTTGGATGATATTCTTTAAAACTAATATGATTCACAGAAATGAAATTTTTCTAGTTTATTAAAAATATAGCAAGGAGAGTTACATTTTTGCAAAGGTTTCATCATTAATAGGTTTTTCTGTTCCATCAGAAGACATACATTAGAAATGTTACTATATAATGTTAGCTTCTCTTTCCATTCTTACTAATGGCTGATTGTGTGAATAAGTCCCATTTAAATCAGTGAGAGTATTCAAAGGCTGAGATCCTACTCTACATGACAAAGGGAGTGACAAAATTTGGCCCACAGAATTGAATGGGATTGTTGGAAGAATGAGATAGAGCTGGGAGTGAAGAAGGATCCTCAAATCTATCTGTAGTATACAGCACCATTTTTGCACAGTGCTTTAAAAACACTGACACTTCTGCACATATTACTTCAGCTTCAGCCAAGAGAGGCAAACATGAGCTGCTGGGGATAAGTGAGGCATGTGAGGCTGGCAAGGATGGAAAGGGGAGAGTCTGGGTTGCAGGCAGGAGTGCAGGGTGAGGTGATGGAGATCAGAAGGGAGGGGACACCAGCACTTTGTCCATGGGACGTATGTGCCAGGATGATGGGCCAGTACAGAACTGGAGAAGGGGTTAGGAGGTGAAATAAGCTTGAGGTAGCTACAGTAAAGTATGCAGAACACAGAAGGTGTGTTCACCCAAGTTCTCTGATTTTAAAGGATTTGTATTTGCTTACATTGATATTTTAAGGTAGAAAGATTTTTAAAATGTTGCCTCATCTCTACAGTACATCCTGGGTTAAAAATGACTGATCTTACAGTAACTGTTACGGGTATCTACATGAATTTGGATGCTCTTGTAGTAAATTAAGCCAAATGTTAACCTGATATAGATATAAGAATCTGTCTGACATATTCTTGAAAAGCTAACATTTTGCATTTATTTTCACCTGTGTCACTATAGACTGATGAAGAAAATATCTTGCTTATATATCTGTTGGGTTTTGAGTCTGCAGCTTGGGCAAGTGTAAATATCTGTATGTTTATTTTAGTAAGTCTTCTCCCTGATATTGAATACCAACATTATATTAATTCATTAGAAACTGTGATGCATTTAAATATAGGGAAAAATGACATGTGATTTACCACCTAAGGTATTTATTTACAAATTTATATATTTGTCCACTCCAGAAATTGCAGTGTTACTGTGAAGGTGTTTCTGCCAAGGATGAGGGGCAAATAATCAGTTAAAACTGTGGCAGAAGCATGTAAGGCTTTGTTGGGTGAAAATGTACTTTTAATTAACTAGAGTGCAGAAAATGCAGATCTGTGTGGGATATCACACAACCTGATGCACAGAGCCACAATGCACCTTCACTCTTACCCCCCCCACAGATTTTCCTCTTGTTCTGCAATGCAACATTACACATTTGTGGAGATTTTGTCCCATGTTTTAATAAAGGCATTTATTTCAAAGGCCTGTGGCATGTGGTTCCATCTAAGAGCAGGCTGATGACAGCCTACCTGCTGCAAGCTCGTTGCAGCCCAGGAGTTTGGGACCTGCAGTCTCAGCAGCTGATGAGCTGAATGCCAGCTGGGAGGGGCAGCAGGGAATAAAGAGCTGAAGGGATTGGTCAGTTTGAAAGTTGCCTTTATAGGATTTTTTTTCCTCTAAAGAAGAATCTGGGAGGTGAAGTGCTCACCAAAAATAAGTATTACTTATCTGAAGAATTCAAAACTAATGAGTCATTCTTTCCAAGCCTTTGATTATTTTTTTAATAATACATTTAGGGCTTGTTTGCCTGTTTTTGAGCCTGAGGCCCTAGTGCTTTCACACTTTTTATCTGCAAAGGCTGGAAATTTACTTTAAAAACAAGATTTGAGCTTCCCTTGCAGATAGCTTGATTAGAGCAGCTGGGGCTTTATAAAACACTGGCTCATGGAAGTGAGAGAGCTAGCAGCATTAAGAAGCTAAGGAAAGGGCCTGAAATTATTGTGAAGTCTTATAGCTCAGAGAGATCAAATAACCATTCAAAAGGCTTTAAAAAGCCTCTGTCATTCTGTGTGTGAGGGGGTTGTTTGTGTAGGGAGGTGACTTTGTTCACAGATCCTCAGTAAAGGACTGTGGAAATGTGGGGAGAAGATGCCAGTGAGGATGAAGTTGGTTGCTGACGTGTTGGGGGTGAGGCTGTGTGTGGATGAGCATCACAGAGGAGTGCAGGGGTAGAGGTGGTGACTCCTTGCAGAAGCAGGAGCAGGGGTCTGGGAGGAAAGCTGCAGCTGGTTCACTCAACGGTTAGTTGCTTTAGCACAGAAATATTGATAATCTCTGCAGCCAAAATTCAGCTTGCTGCAGGTAAGGACTGCTTCAGCTTGGCTGCAAACATGAACTCCATGCAAGGCTGAAATTGCTCGTCTTCCGTGGCAATTTTTTTTTTTTTTATGATTGATATAATAGTTCTGGTAAATTGTACCAGTAGATGGCGTGCAGAAATATTTAGCACTGTTCATAGGTTTTATTGGACAAATGCAAGTTCTTGTTATTGCAACTCGATTTGGGTACAAAGAAATGCAAGAAATGAGTTAATGAGGTGGTTGCCAGTAAGCAGAGAGGATGTCCACATCAGGGGAAAAAGAAACAAAAAGCCAGTGAGATTAATAAAATCTATTCTTCATATGTTTTCAGAAATAGCTTTTTAACTGCTGCTGCTTCTTTTTCAACACAGTCAAAGCATGCCCTCTTCACCAATGGTCATTTCCTCCCTGGGCTGCACAATGCAGTCCTCTCTTCTCCAGTGCTGACCAAAATACATGATTAGGCTTTATCTTGGAGATGAAAATATACATATATATAAAGAGAAGACCTAATTTCTTTGCATTTTATTAAAATTTAAAAATAAAGACAATTGCAGGAAAGATCAAAATTTGAATAACTCACACAAAAATAGCAATGCTTTGGAAAGTTATGGGTTCATGAAATAGGGGCTGTTTGGTTTTCTTAATTTTAGTTGATGGCATTATTATTGTTTGTTTATCTGTTTAATCTTGTTTAAACTTTCTGTCAGAACCGGAAATGATCACCTGAAACAGGACTTTGTTGTTTTGTTTTTTTTTTTTTTTTTTCCTGTAATATAAAAACCCTAAAAGAGATAATATAATTTATGATAGTAGGTTTTGATATCTGCCAGCTG
Organism: Ammospiza caudacuta; assembly: GCF_027887145.1. NCBI lineage: Eukaryota > Metazoa > Chordata > Aves > Passeriformes > Passerellidae > Ammospiza > Ammospiza caudacuta. The sequence continues at coordinate 119,348,326 of NC_080593.1, read as the reverse complement.
ATACTACCCCTTTACAGAGGTAAAAGGGTGAACTTACTGCCAGTATCTCTTATTCCAATATTGAAAGGTTCTGAAACTGCTTCTAAATATAGGTGGTCATGGTTGTGATTATACATACATAAAAACAGTTCTTGATAAATATATTTGATTGCATCAGCAATGCTCTGCCTCCTTCACTGCAGTTCTCTAAGAATGGTTTTGAGGTTGGAGGTGTTCCCTATGTGCTCCACAGGAGGAAATTATATAATGTTGTGTGATAGAAAGAAAGAAAGAAATGTGATATGATTCTCAGATGACTACAAGAAAGACTTGAGTTTGTTAGTAGTCTGATATCTGTTTAAAAACTGGGAGTCACTGATTAAATCCCCTACTCATCAGCTTTGTTCAAGCATTTATACCAACCAAACACCTTCGAAGATGCACACTTAAAAAACTTCTGAGAAACATCCTCCCTTTCTGCTCTTCCCTGTTTACTGGGGCTCACTGAAATCCCATGAAGGCACATGAGAATTTGCTGAGACGAGATTTCTGTCACAAGGCCATGATATAATGTGCCATGCAAAGGACTGAGAGAGAAAGCTCCATTGCACAACAATCTGGAATGCACTGCGGTGCTCTTAGGCTTTCTAACACTAGCACAAACTGCTCTTCATGGAGCTTCAGAATAACAAATATGAAAATCTAGATCATTGCTAGGTTCTGTTTGGTGTTCTACAGAAGTGGAAGAGGGAACGTGTATATACTGGAGTTTTTTGTTTCCAGGAGAGTGAGATGGGCAGAATTTTCTCCTTCTATAAGATCTTTGCAGTTATAACAGACTTGTCAATTAGCAAATGCCTTTTGGAAAGTTTTGCTAATATTTATAGCTCATTGCTTCTCTGTGTCAGTTCTGCTTGTTATTTGCACAGCTATCTTTATAAGTGGAAAGATATAAAAACAGCCTACTAAATATAAAATGAAATATCCTGTGATGGTTTTTTTTATTAGCTTTATATATTTTATGTCTTTCTTGTCTTTCTACAGTGTTCTGTCCTAATTAGAGCTCATTTGCAGCAATCTGCATAAGCTGCCTGTTTCTCATGACAGTACTACCATTTAACCCAAAACCAATAAAACCTTTTCATCATGCCATTCCTTCTTGATTTCTTGCTTTTATATATATGATGGTGATTCTTAGATGAGATTACAGTTTGAAGATGTAGCATACATATAATTCACTTAATTTATACTGTGTCCCAGTACATTTAGATGGTCACATCTATTTTATTTTCTTGACAACTGGCAAAATATGGTATCATCAAGTACACTGTGATGAAATGGAAATGGAAGATCTGAATTCTGTTCTGTTGTATACTTTCCTCCCTGCTTTAAGGCAAAGCATGTAAGTATCCATTCTAGATGAAAGGTTAAATGACAAGATTTTAATTTTTTATTACTCACTTGCCCTTTTGGTAGTGGAATTTAGTAGGAGTTAGTGATCTGAGGCTTTCAGTGTAAAGCATCATTCGGGTTTTTTTCTCTTAATCTGTATTTTTTTAAATAATTTAAGTATTTCTGAAAATGAAATGCTTTTTCTGTCAGACCAGGAACTTTCTGTGGGACACAAAAGCTGATTTGAATGACTTCAGATTATTTGAATCAAGACTAAGTGGTTTGGGGTTTTTTCTGGAACACAGTTCTGTGGAATGAGGAATTCCACAGGAACAAATAAGCTATCTGTTAGTAATTAATGATTAGCTGCATTTATTAATGCAACAAATATTGTATTGATTTTATGCTTTTCAAGGGCCAGTATTTACAATATGAACTAAGAATGATTTTTTGTGTTTCCATTAAGAGAGACAATGTGATCTATTGCATGTCCATTAATGGCTTCATTGGGTGCCTTGAGACACTTATTTGGGTAACACCAGATAACAGGGATCGTGGTATGTGTGAAGGAAGATAAGCAGTGCTCTAAAAAAACATGCAATTTCATGAGTCTACTTAAATGGAATTTGAAATTACCTGCTTTTTTTGTAATACCAAGCCTAGATAAATCTTATGGAGCCTTTCTTGTCTCTCCCTTCCTCTTTAAAGGCAGCCAGTCAGCTGCTTGTGCCAAATAATAGCTACCCAAAAGTATCTTGAACTCTGAGTAAACAATTCTTTGCATATAATTTACAGCAGAGCAGGTTTCTGTGAGCAGACCTGGGACCACTGTTAAGAACAGCAGTCTTAATTCCCAGAGACCAGTTTAGAGAAGCAAGCCAACAACAGCAGAAGATGCAAGGTTAGAAAATTAATACTCTACTGTGATTTAAAATAGTTTGCAAGTATAATGATATCAGTTCCCTTGCCTTTGCAAGGACACTCAGCTATATTTTATCAACCCCAGAGACCAACTCACCTCTAAAAGTACTGGTTTCAGAGTTCACAGCTCTGTTTTTCTTCTTTTATCCCTTGGGTTGATAACTTGACTTTGGACAAGAGGATTGAAATGAGTGGGTGGATTGGCATTTTTAAAAAATTTCCATGAATGGTTGGGATGGGTTTTAAATTTTGCTTCCAGATTAGTCAGGCTCAAACCTCCTTTATTGTCAAAGGTCCGAACCACCACTGTTACACTGTTCTCTACAACTTCAGGAAAGATGTAAACTTATTCTTGTATTCTTGCTATAAATTCCTGACATTACTGCTACTCAAAATTAGGGTGTTCATTCTTCAATACCCTTCCCTGGGTTAACAAACATCCTTGGCTTTTTCCTGTATCCAACTGATTTTTTTTCTGTTCTTGACTCGCTGCATGTAATATCACTCTCTTGTCACATTTATTTTACCTATGTAAGTTTTTTCTTTCAAATTATCCTCTGTCCTCCCACACATTCAATTCTATGGTTTTCTCAAATCTTATGAATGCAAAGATTGATTAAGCAGAAGCTGGTTTGAAATGGAGAAGGGAGTGTTCTCTCTGCTTTAGTTTAATGGAAGATGAGGAATGGAGGTTAGAAGACCTGGCTGGCAGGAGAAGGATTTTGTTCAGAGGTTTGCTACTTAGATTTTTTTTCCCCTCCCCTTGACCCAAGTACATAGTCTGACAAGGGGAAACCTGGTAGAAGATTGAGTTGCATGGTCTACCCTCTCTACAATTTGAATATATAAAGTGCATTACAAGCCATGGTTTCCACAAACTTTGGCATCTAGTGTCCTCTGGGGTGCCAGGGAAGGTCAGGCAACCAGGCAGGAGAAAGACACTCTGTGTGAGCTATCACAGAGGAGTGTGGCTATCCAGAGGGTTTAATCTTTGACCTCATCTGTGATGCGAGCTGTAGCTTTTCCTTAATTCTGAGACCTGACACCATCAGGAGGGCTGAGAGGGGCTCAGCAAAGGGAAGCCCAAGTGCAGCTACAAACCTGCAAGAGCCTGTTGCTGGTGCAGTGTGTGAGGTCTGTGCAAGCATCCTGCCAGCAGCTCTGGGCAGGGTGAGTCCCTCTCACATTGGGCTCAAGGTTTAGGGGCTCCTGCTAAAATGACTTACACAGCAATTGTGTGCTAAGTTGTGAAACCTGGAGAGCTGGTTGTCATCTCAGCATTACTCTTGGCACTCCATATGCCCTACTAGGGTGCATTTAGCTGCAATTAACATTGGCCAGCCTGCTGTTTGCCCCTATGATGCACAAAGGCAAGGGGCTGCAATGATGGTGTATAAAAGCTACATGCACTGGAGAGGTATTAGATCTGGCTTAAGCTGCAGGTTTGCCAGAATAAGGCTTTGCTTCTCTTTTAGGATGATGTGTGCTTTAACAGTAACATTAGAAACAAGCTTGAAAACTTTACTTCAAGTGATAATATTTACCAAGTCACTTAGTCAAAGATACATTATGGAATGTGTAAATGGACTGCGCTGAAAAATACAGTCCTTTTCCCCAAAACCTCCAATTTTCTTGTAAATGTTTGTAATTTTTTTTTTGTTAAAAAGTTGTTAAAATTTAAACTAAATCAGTTGAAGAAATTATCTCCTCTGCATTAAAGAAGTGGACGAATTACAGACCAGTGAAGAAGGAATTTTCCTAAGTTTTGCTTGTGCAGTTGTGCTGTTGGGAGTAATCATAAGTAGTGATCTATAGATAAACCACTGTATTAATGACATAATGAATCGAGTGCACTCTCAGTACATTTGCAGATGACACCAAGCTGAGTGGTGCTGCTGACACACCTGAAGGATAGGATGCCACCCAGAGGGACCTGGACAAGCTCTAGAAATGGCCACATAGGAATCTCACGAGGTTTAACAAGAGGTTGGACATGACCCAGCAATGTAAACTCACAGCCCAGAAAGCCAAATGTGGCCTGGGCTGCATCCAAAGCAGTGTGGTCACCAGGGAGAGAGAGGGGATTCTGCTTCGCTCCTCTTCTCTGCCTTGGTGAGACCCCACCTGGAATGTTGCATCCAGCTCGGGGTCCCCAGCACAGGAAGGACATTGATGTGTTGGAGTGAATTCAGAGGAAGCTACCAAGCTGATTAGAAGGGTGGAACACCTGTCCTAGGGGAAAAGGCTCAGGAAATTGGGATTGTTTGGCCTGCAAAAGAGAAGGCTTTCAGGTGACCTTCTAGTACCCAAAGGGAACCTGCAAGGAAGGTAGAGACTATTTAAAAGGCTATGAAGTGATCAAGGATGAGAGGGAATGGATTCAAACTGAAAGAGCGTGGGTTTAGATTAGATATTAGGAAGAAATTCTTTACTGTGAGGGTGCTGAGGTACTGGAAGATGTTGCCCAGAAAAGTTGTGGATGGCCCATACCTGGAAGTATTCAAGGCCAGGCTGAGGCTTTGAGCAGCCTGGTTTAGTGGAAGCTGTCCTTGCCATTGGCAGGGGGGTTGGAATGAGATGATCTTGAAGGTCTCTTCCAATCCAGGTCATTCCATGATTCTATGATATAGATAGAATCCAGCTGTTCAAATATGGAGAAACAAAAAGGGAGAATTTTTGCATATGTGAACTCTGTCTTTCCTGAAGGTGAACACATTAGTTAAAGGGATAGATTTGGCCTACCTATGGTGGGAGATTTCTAGGTTTGATTTTGCCTTAAATAAAACCCTTTTTCTATTGCATTGACAATGTCCATTCAGCATCTCTCCAGAGCAGTGTGAATATGTGCAAGATGTTAGTATTTTTCTGAGAGGAAACCATTAAAGACCACAAATCCCATGAGGCAGATATTTTTCTTTTCCCTGAGGTTCCTATCCCAACTATACTTCATCGTGACATAAATAATATTAATAATTTTATTTGTTTAAATGGGAAATGGTTTCTCAAAAGAGGAAAGTAAAAGAGGCAGAATCAGAAGAGGAAATGAAGGTTCCACCCTGATACTAAGAAGACAGATTTTTGAATGTCCTGCAACTGTGTATCCCCACATGATACCTTTGGTAAATGTGGTTACTTTATTCTGTACAAGAAATCACACTGACTTCTAATGGCAGCTAATAGTGTCAGTAGTCCCTATAATGTCTTTAACACCTAGTCTATTTTAAGACAAGCTTTAGTTATAAATTATGCTACAATATTAGGATCTATATAGAAAGCACTGGGTTTTTTTTGTGATCCAGATGACTGCTAATTGCTGCATTCTGCAGTAATAATAGTTTCAATTTGCTTGTGGTCATACTAAATCATAAAGGGGACATTGATAACCAGCTATGGCAGCTCGGTATGACTGAAGATAATTAATATGACTATGTCAAAAGGATCAAGATTCCATCATGTCCAGTGGTAAGTGACAAAATGAAACCAAGCAGGGACTCTCACACCTGAAGTTCTGCCTGATGTCAGCTGAGGGTGAAAGTTGAGGTTTAAAGTGACTCACACTGAATTAATAAAGTGCTATTGACTAATTGAGATTAATCCCAGGTTCTGAGCAACAGGACTGTATTTGATGTGGTCAGCTCATACATCCCCAGTAAGCATCGTGTGTAGGTCAGCTGTGCTGCATGGTTATTGCAATGGCCTGCCATCTAGCTAGGTGTTGCTGTATGAGGTTACTACTGACTGAGGAAATGGTGGTGGCTGGAAGCTGTGGCCACTTGGGGTTTCCTAGGAATGGTCAAACACGGGGTCTAAGGTTGAATAAAGGAGTTTGCCATCCTCTCTCTGTGGGAAATAAAATGTGAGGTGAACTGTGCTTGAAGGCGGAGAGAAATGAGGTACTGAATGAAGGCCATTTGTGAAAATAGCTACATATGAGAATACAGGTTTTAAACATATGCCCAGAGCAGTTGTAGTAGCCTAAAATCATGAGACAGCATGAGGAACACCTATATCCCTGAATTTCTGCTTGAGTGCCTCATGGTGTCAACTTGCATTAAAAATGGTACTCTTTCATACAACGGATATTTGTCGTGGACATTTTATGAAAAATCATTAGGATCTTTTCTCCTGAGAAGCTGAGAGACCTCAGAAATGAAATGTGAACAATAATTATCTGCTGCTGTGGAATGCAACAGGTGGATCTTTGATTGGTCTCATGTGGTTGTTTTTAATCAATGGCCAATCACAGTCCATCTGGCTCAGACTCTCCGGTCAGTCACAAGAGTTTATTATCATTCCATTCTTTTCCTTTCAAGTCTTCTGATGAAATCCTTTCTTCTATTCTTTTAATATAATATATATAATAAAATAATAAATCAGCCTTCTGAAACATGGTGTCAAGATTCTCATCTCTTCCCTCATCCTGGGACCCCTGTGAACACCACCATAGATGTTAGTGTGACTTTGTGTTGGAACCTCACAGGAGACAGTGCAGAAATCTCACCCTAAATCCCTGTATTCATCTTACAGGATGGAGCCCCTCTCTCAGACACTGAGAGTCTCAGAAGAAGCTGAGTGGAGATATGTGGGGTTTATTAGCTGTATGAAGCCACATACAAACTCTGTAGATTAAATTATCTCTGTCACATCACTAGATAATCTCAGTAGAGCGAGAGTCCCTCAGTGCAGCACCCTGCTCTGAAGGAGGCTCCCATTCAAACCTGGACACCACAGCCCAAGATGAGTTCCAGTAATGATTTTGTTAACAGTGTACAACAGAAGCCTTGTAATAATGTTCTGTCTAATTCTACTGCTGTAACCCCTCCTTACAGACCCAGGGGTGCTTTAAGTCATGGAGTCACACAGGGAGCTCAAATTGAGCTGCACCAGGAAGTGCAAGCAGGGAGATTTTCAAAGTGTGGCATGAGAGTAAGTGGTGCATCATTGTTGCCTCTTCTAGGGAACCTCTAAAGCAACACTTCTGAGAGATATAGTTTTTCCCCCTTTTAAGTGGGATTTAACGTAGTCCTAAAAATGAAAATTCATCTGCCAGTGTAGTTTTTCTATTTCTTACTTTCTTTTCTTTTTAAGCTGTTATCCAGCTATTGCTATTGCTATTTATTGCTATTTATCCTAGACTCATTCTAGGCTCTTGAAAGTCCATGGCTTTCTGAGTGCACAATTCTCAATATGTTTATCAATTCAAAGATATTGCAGAGCTTTCAACAAGTGCAGTGAATTCAGGGGACAACATGCAAAATTTGGGACCAGCCTCAGCACAAAAGCATAATAACTTGTTTATGCAACTGCTGAAAACTGGATGAGACCTATTTTCTGGTGAACTGGGGCAGAGCTTTGAGCCAAAGGGTGCTGTGCTAGTAGGTAGGAGAGGAAAGTGTGTATAAGAGTTTCCTGTTTCTCAACAGGGTGCCTGTAACACTGGAATTGGCACCAGAATTAAAAGGGGATTATTAATTTTGTAGGTCTCTTCCTGGAATTTCTCTGTTGCTCAAATTTGTCCCCTAGCTGAAATAATTTTGTGAGCTCTACTGAATTCAGCATGGATGAAACAACAGTTTTGGTATATGGATTTCATGCTGAAAAATGTTCCCCTGCTTGTGCACCTGAATAATTGGCATATCCTGCTCCAAGGAGAGCCAATCAATGGAGCAGAGCAACGTTACAGAATAAGCAGCTTTTGCTGGAAGGAGTGGGAAAGGAGTGGTATGATAGAGATTGCTTTAAGGCTGAAGCTCTTGGATTTTAGCTACCAGATAGATCTTGTTTCACAGGGGAAATATGGCAAATATATTGATTTTGAGAGATCTACAGTCTACTTAAAAGACAGGACACAATATATCTTTGAGATCTAGATGTTATGGATGCATTATTTACATAGTTTATGGCTATAAAAATGGATGTAAATGAGCATTTTTTCCTCTTCCATTCCCTATAAAGCAAATTGATGAAAAACCTGTAGAGATAATTTGGTGTTATTATCTAGGTACATCCTTCCTTGAAAAACAATCTCTCTTGAAGAGATAAAGACTCTTGGAAGTGATCCATTCATAGCTCTTTTCATCTCATCTGATTTTGTATCATTTCAATTGCCCTAACCTAAACCACAGTTTCTTAACAATTTCCAAACAACATAGCCTCTAATATGTTGGTATACTTAGAGGATGAGACTATGATTTCCTTCACAACTGAAATTTTTATTTGGTCTGTGAAAATTCTCCCACTTTCTGTTTGACATCGTCTCACCCTGATGAGAGGTGTTTATGGGAGGTTTAACTGTTTTACTATTAAAATAGTTTATGATACAACAATAATATTGGGTGATTGCCCTTTTTGATCTGAAGATGGTAGTAAAACCTATTTATTTTCTAGATATTTATTTTCTGACACTCAAAAATGAAAAAAAAAAACATTGGAATAAAACAGTTACTTTATTCCTTACTAATGTTTACTTTTATCTTCCAGAATTGGACCTTCCCTTGGAGAAGTGCTTAAGTGATTTTTAGGGCATAGAATAGACTATTTCAGTGGGGAAGAGCCTACAGTGATCATCCAGTCCAACTGCCTGAGCAATTCAGAGCTGGCCAAAAGTCAGGGCTTGCTGTTAGGGGCACTGACAGGCTGGGGGCATTCAACTGCCTCTCTAGGGAGCCTTTTCCAGTGTTTGATCATTCTCTCAGGAGAGAAATGCTTCCTAATGATAATTCTAAACTTCCCCTGGTGCAGCTTTGAACCATTTCCTTGTGTCCTGTCCCTGGACACCAGGAAGGAGAGATCAGTGCCTTCTTCTCTAAACTAGACAAGCACAAAGTCCTTAGCTGCTCCTCATGAAACATTCCTCCAAGCCTCTCCCCACCTTTGTTGCCCTCCTCTGGACACATTCAAAGCCTCTCAAATCCTTCTTAAATTGTGGGGCCCAGAACAGCACCCAGTAGGAATGGCTTTTGTCACATAAAAGCGTGGTTTAAAAGTTGGGTGATACCTAAACAAAAGCATATGTGTAACTGCACAAAGAAATGAGACATTGGTTTTTAAATCACTGATTTAAAAATATTGTCCTCCTGCATTCCAGCACCATAATTTTTCGGTTGTTGGAGATAATTTGGGAGAGGAAGGAACTGTAGCTGCACAAAGCATTGGGGTGAGAGGCAGGAAAGCTGGAGAGGGGACCATAGAATCTAGCTACCATGAGAAAAGGGTGTGCCCCACTGTGGGATAAGTGCACAAAGGACTTAGGGTCCTTCCTAAAGAAAGAAAGATCTAAAAAAAGTAGATGAAATGGGATATTTTAAGACATAAATGAAAAATATTTTAAGGATTAAGAAACTATCATTTAAAGAACAGTAAACTAAGTAAAGTGTTGTGTATACTCTGGTGCTAAGGTTGTTCCAAGCATAGTAAGGAGTTTATTAGTTTTGCAGAGGCCCAGACAGGATCCCTTTTCTTATTCTTTTTGCTTTGATTTCTATATTTTTTTTTTAATTTTAATGAATCCCAAATGAAATGCAAAGTAGCCCAAAACAACAACACAACCAAATTTTTGTACTTGCAATTCAGACACAAGTTCTTATACTGTAGAAGGTGAATTAACAGTAGTCTGTTAATTATGAGAATTTCTTCATTAGGGGGTATCCTTTGAACCCAGTAAGTTTTAGGTGCCCAAATTCCTTTGAGATACCCAAGGGGAAGTGAAATTTAAGTTCGGTGTCTCTGTCTTCAAGACCTTTTCCTTTCTGGGACACAGTAAAATTTAGAGGCTATTAACCTAAGAGCTCCCTAGTTCAGGAACCAAGGAGAAACTGGGAAACCTTATACCCAGCTGACCTAAAAGGGTTATATAAATAATGTTCAGATTTAAGCTAAGAAATATTGATGTTTCCCTCTATTTTTGTGTTTCTCACTCCTTTCTTTTAGGTTTTGGTTGAAAGAAGACATCCCAAGATTAATATTTTACTGTCTGGTTAGGGCAGGTTGAGAAAGTCATGGTGTGCCTCTGTGCTGAACCAGAGCCACACTTCACTTGGAGGATTATCTTCAAGGAAGGGGCATAGTGCTGCTTTCTGCTTCTTTTGTCCTCCTTTTCCTTCGTACCTGGGGCTAAGACTCTGGAGCACATGGTATAATAGAAACCTATTCTGAAGGAAACTACAGATAGTGAAAAAAAGATGCTTAAGTTAGTGCAAAGGCAGAAAAGATGATGTTAAGAGCTGTCATCCTGGGAAAAAACAAAAAGTTTGTCTTATGAAACTTTATACCATGCAGTGTTTCAGTATAGTGAGTTTCTGTTTTCAGAGGAGATTCCTGGGGGCTTCTTCTGTAAATTGAGAGAATGTCCTGCCTCTTGTTATACTTTGTTTTGTGGGTTTTGAAAGCACTGAATTATGTGTCTTTTAAAAACAAACAAATGAGTAAAACTGGCAATTCCTTGTTGTTTTTTTCCTTAAATACATAAAATGCTTTGTTTTGCTTTGTTTCTTAATAGCTGCCTACAACAATTTACTAGATGAAGCTGAATTCTTTTTCACAGAAAATAGTGTGCAACCACTGTAAATTTGGGTGGTGGTTATGGTGGCTCCTAGACTCTTGTGTGGATTTCACTTTGTTCTGGCTGCATGAGGGATTGTGTCTCTACGTGAAAGAAATCCAGAGTGAGAAAGGATTTATTTTTCTTCTGAAAGAACATGGGAAGATGGATTAAAACTGAGTTTTTGTTCCTGATGCTGAGACCAATTTTCAGATTGCCTTTTCCAGGTTTACACAAGCCAGATGCTTCAACCAGGAGTTAGCATGTCTTTCTTGTAATTTCTATATTGTCTTTGGTTAAAATTAAAATAGGATTCAGCTGGAGATGTGACCTAAGTTATACTGCCCAAGCTTAACTAACCAGAGTGAGCAGAGTTCAAGTTACTCCTGGGAACCCCTCTGCACTGAATATAGAGATATTGAAACCTCACCTCAGTATTGGGCCTAATCTAAACACAGACTGACTAGTGGCTGCATGTTTGAGGTGATCTGTGCCTGGTTTCCTGATCATACCTGTGCTGCCCAGGTTTTGGACTGGTCCCTCTTTGGGTGCTCTCTGGGTTTGGCCCTTTGTGACCATCCCCAGCATCCATGTGATGGCACACAGCACTCGCACAGGGCTCCTCCAGGATGGCTCCACCTCTGCTTGCCCCAGTGTGACACACCAGAGGGTCTTCACCAGGACTAAAGAAAGTGCTCACACCTCACACACACAGCCCCTGCCATGTCCACCCCCTGCAGAGGGTGAGGGATGGAGGATGCAGCCCCAAATGTGAGAGCAGGCAGGGGAATAGAGCAGCAGATTTACTTGCATCCTGCTAATATTTTTTTTTTAAATATATTAAAGGAAGAGTTTCATTTTGCAAAATGCAGGTCTCTGTTCAATGTGACCAGGAGCAAATTTATCTTGTTAGCACTTGTTTACAACTGACAATTCTCAATTAGCATTTGAGCCTAGATTCTCATTTCTATAAATCCCTAATGAGAGTATAAATTACTAACGAAAGAGCTAAATCTCAGGGCCAAAGTCTTACTTCATTAACACACTAATGTAAATTTGAAGTGTTTCTGTTCTTCTGAGCAGAGTGACTTCATAAGAATGCTGGTTTAAGGGAAATTAGAAAGAATTCTCAAGGCTTTTATAGTGGGCAGCATGAAGTAATATTCTGTTTCATTTTCAAATTCTGTTTCTTAGGAAAAATGTCTCCAATGTTCCTGTAGTGTTTTGCTCAAATTCATTTGTCTGACTTGTCTCACTTCAGACTCTGATTCTTTTAAATATAATTTTTCTTTTTATGCCTGCTGCTCAGTGAATAAAGACTGTGTGGAGCTCTAAAATATTTGCCACTTTTTGGTGCAATCAGTAAGAATATTATATTTATTTAAACTAGTATTCAATTTCCAATGACATAGGAATCATAGGAAATAGCTAACAATTTAAATTTCATAAATAATAGGAATTATGTAATTTTTGATAAATGTTTCAATTTCTCATTGAATATATCATGCTAATCTGTGATAATATCAATAGGCTACTGTAGACCTAATGGTGAAGTCACTGTACTGAGTATATTCTTGATCTGAAGACCTAATAAGAGTAATAATATTTGGTCACGTGTGAGGTTTTTTACCCCCTGTAACCACTAGAAACAGAGCCATGTTCAAAGGGTCTTTTAGGAATGATTTTTAGAAAAGGTCTTTTAGGAAATCTTTTCTAAGAAGTGATGTGTGTCCTATCAGTGTCAGTGATGTTGACTTTGACATAAATATAAAAAAATTCAGTCTAAAGTGATCTAAAAACTCCATGATGCAGCTTCATGTGCAATTCATTGTGTTTGATGGTCAAATTTTAAAAGACTGTAAGTTACAGCAAGAGTTGTATTTGAAGGACAAACAGCAATAAAATGTGGATTTACAATTTTCTTTGTTATGTTTGCAAGCTCTTTTTCTTAATGAACTCCTGATCTCCAGGCTCCTTAATGAGCCTGTTCAAAGGGTTTCTTGAAAAATATTAGGTAATTAATCAGAAATCCTAACCAATAATTAAATGACAAATTATAAAGAAAAAAGTTGTTAGATTTATGAAGAAATAAATCTAGCATTGTTGTTTTGAGTCAATAAAAATTTTAATATTTCAAGTTAGAAAAGTTCACACACATGTTTAATAAAGGAGAAAAGCCTACTAAATATTAAAATACTGGCATAATTACAGTAAAAATTATTCTACAGCTTTTTTATTATGGTTTATATTAGGATCCTAAACTATGAGTTTCAACAGTTCTTAAGAGTATTGGCACTCCACCTTGTAGAATATTGTACATTACAAATGATTGTGCTGGATTGCAGGCAATAGGAAAGCAGGAAAATGTAAATAGATGCTTTGACTATGCTGAAATGAGATGAGAGGCCCACTGTTTTAGATCTTAGGATCTCCTGTCATTCTAGGAAAAAAAAATAAGGAAAAACTTGACAAATGTTAGCAGAAGTTGCATGTATTTACCATATAACACAAAGCTTTAGTACACCAGTCATAAACTGGTTTTCCTGTCCTAAGGAAGCAGTGAAGAAAGTGGAGTCAGTAAAGGAAGTTATGCTTAGCAGAAAACTTTCTCATGGAATACTTAAGATGAGATTGGTCATGTAGGTTATAGTTTTTGAAGCCATTGCTGTGGCCTTAGGTAAGTTTGGATTGTTTGTGTAAGGGCTCTCTGTGAGGTTATGAAGCCATGCACCAGCTTTTCCTTAGAACAGCACAAAATATTTATTTCAAACCTCTCCATGCCTGAAGATAAAACATGAATTTTGTGTCACAAAGTTGGCAAAGGCAGTTTCAGAATTAGACATTCTGAATCCTACGTGGCATGCTTCGTAAATGGCTGGTTTTAGTCTAAAAACAGAGTTGTCATCTTGCTAATATACCAATATGTAAACAAAAAAGATTATGTGGAAAAAGGGAAGAAAAACTATAAAAACATTTTGTATCAGCTTACTATATTTCTTGTAAATACTTATTTTTAGGTGACACACTAAAATAGACAATCGTAAGTAGAAATGTAGCAATTTCTGTGGTCACAGTGATATTGGAATAAAAATGAGGACTGGAATTGATTCTCAAGTCTAATGTTTGCCAAGAATTTGTGTTTTAGGGGTGTATGTATGTGTATGTGTGTGTGTGTGTGTTTTGATGTGGTTTTTTGTTTGATTTGTGTTTGGTTTCAAGGTTTTATTGCAGAAATACACTCTGTTCAACACATTATTGTTTTGTGATTATCAAAGTTCAGACAGATTTGAAAATTGAATAAAGTTGTTGCTTGGTGCCTGGCATCTATTTTAGTTTATTAATATAACAAGGTTTCAAAAGAAAAAATAATAAATGCAATTCTGGTCTTTTCTAGTTAAGAGACAAAACCAAATTATAAACAACAGAACAAAATAAGAGTAATTTTAAGAACTATCCAGAGCAAAAAATCCAGTCAGTAAAACTATATGTAATTTGGTGTACTGTATGTTTATTTTACAGGAGGCCTTTTAAGAGTGTACAGTTTTGCATGTAGCATAAGTAAATAGATGAGGAAGGATTTCTGTCAGATACTGTTGTGACAGGCTTTAGTTTAAATCCTTAAGACAGATAGAAGCAGATTAACTGGCCTTAGCTATTTCATGTTCCCTGTCTGAATGGAAACACAGTTCCATGTTGAGCTTGCATGTCCTAGCAGCCTGGAGTTGTAATGTATTTACTGCCTTTTCATGCATCTTGTTTTACATTTGCTTAACATATTTATTCAAATGAGGCTGGGCATTTGTTTATTCCTTATCAAATGAAGTGGGACAGCTCTAGGACAAGAGATGGTATCAGCAGAAACACCTTTAGGCTTCATTTTTTGGTTGTGGGGATAAGATAGCACTTAGAAAAGAAAATATCAGCACTGGAAGATATGCTTATGAAGTAATTTCTTAGCCAAACTTTGGACAATTTTGGGTTTTGTTCTTAACATGTAATATACTTGAAGTGTTGCAAGAAAGGAAATATTCAAGAACCAACATTAAACGTAAATCAAACTCCCATCCTCAACCATTAAACAAAAGAACTAGCTCAACTCTGTGAGCAACTAACCCAATCAAATAAATAAATAAATAAATAAGCCTAAGGGTAAGGTTTCTAGATGGACTATGATTAGAGTTTAATTCAAGCACTCAAAAGATAAAGCCCCAAAAAATCTATCCTGACTGGCCGTTGTTTGGGTTACCTTGAATAAAGGACTCTATGTAGCACAGCTCCTAACGGGGTGGCTACACATGGAGGCTCTGTCCATTGCCCATTCCTACTTCCTTTCTCCTGTTCTTTTTCACATTGATTTCTCCTCCACCCTGTGGTCATCACTGTGAGTTGTATAGACAAAACCTGTACCAAATCATTAACAGTCTTAATCACAGCTGATACTTGGTTCTGTCCTCATTCTTCAGGCATCTTCTGTTGCTTATTGTGATCTGCTTTAAGGATTAAGTGCCCAGACTTGCCCTTAGATCTACCTAGCACAGTCCCATCACATCAGTAGGTCACACAGGTGTGTCCTGGGATGGCTGTGGAAGATAAATGCAGAACACCTCTTTATTGACCCTGGGGAAAAATCTGTCCATGTAGTCACAGTAACTTCCCATGTGATTTTTGCTTTGGAATGTTTACCACAAAATCCATGCTGAATTATCCTGAGTGAGTGAAATGTGATTTCAAATATCAGAGGGAGAGTACTCCCTTAGAAATTACCTGCTAACCCTATAGCAATGAGTAGTCTCACATAAACACGCTAATCTCCAGAGAGCATGAGAGGAAAAGATGTCTTAAAAATTATGGTGATTTAATTTTATTTTGCCCTAGAATGACATTCTCCTGAGTATTTGTGAAAATGAAGATGAATATGCAAGGCTACATTTGGTTGATTTCGCGCCAGATGGCCAGTTGCAGAGGCTGAACTAAGCTGAACTGATTGATTCGTTTTTGCCATATTGCATGCTGGCGTTTACCAGAGTTCACATCATTCAAATACTAACATTTTTGGTGATTCCTCTTTTTATTTATTTTTTTTTAATTTTATTTTTTATAATTGTATTGGGATGACCTCTGCTTTCATAATGGAGTCTCCCTGCTTTCTTTTCTGCCCCAGACTCTTTCACCTACCATAGTGTTATTTGGTTGGGTTTGGTTTTTCTGGTCTTTTGGGGTTTTCTCTGTCTTTCTTTTTTTGTTGTTTTTCTTATAAAGATTTAATAAACTGCTCACAGAGAGAGGGAAAAAGGAAATACAGAGGGCAAATATGCACTATGGCATGTTTTTTTTCTCCCCAGAGGCTTAGCTTTCTCTTGCACTTCTAATTTATTATATCTGAACAAAGAATACAGCATCTTGCATTAAAATGGAATTCTTAAAATTCCATGGTTTCAATTTACCTGTTATTTTAGGGACTGTAGAGCAAATAATTTAAATTCTCAATGTTCTAACTTTCCTTCATCCAAATGGAGATATTCCATTAAAGGCGAATGGGATTTATACCAATAGTTACACTGAAATTACACCAGAAACTTTGGGAAATTAACAAATTAACAGGGAAAATAGTTTCTGTATGTTTTGAGACATTTTTTATATATACATATATATAAAGTAAAGAATATATAGGGAGTAGCATACCATGTGCGGATGTGCACATATGAATCTTAGAATAGGTGTACTTTAGGGGTAAATCTAAAAGACTTAATGAACATGGGTTTTCCTAGTAAGTTCTGTGGACTTTGGTGAGATTTCAGTAAAGTTTCAGGAAAAATAATATCTGAATATATACTAAGAAATAAATAAAAGGCAAGCAGTCCTTTGGCAAAAGAAGACCTGCACTTGTGAACTGTCTTCCTTTCCCTCAGTTTCAGCCATAATTCTTAAGTGTAATGTCAGAATCCACCTTTGTTAGGCTGAGTAATTTGCAAAACACAATTCCTCACTGATTTCCTATCTTAAATAATGAGAGCTTTGTAGGGCCAGAAGAGAGGGGAAGAAGTGTGATATTTCCCTAATGGTCAGTCCTACAGGAGAAGTTTGGATCAAAATATTGGTCAGAAAAACAGGGAGAGATGGCAAAGCCCTGCACTGACAGAACTCAGTGAAGATTTTACTGTAGACTCCAGAGGTGCTGGAGTTTTTCAGAGAGGAGTATGGGGCATTCTTGTTATGCAGGACTGAACCTACAGATAGAGCCATCAGCTTAATCTCTAGTATGTTGCAAAACCCAACCAATGCTTTATGGGGCAGCTGACCTGCATGACTGACACATGCTGTGTGGAGCTGAGAATCCTCCAAACTACTTCAAAGCAGATATTTGTGCTGACTGGCTGCTGTAGGCCAGATGATTTCTTCAAGAGCTTTGTCTAGGGAGAGTAGAGCTATCCTCTCTTTTCCAATTCTACTTTCTTGCTTTGCTTTACCTGCTCAGTGAAACCATGCATGTTCCTCCAGAGCACTGGGCAAGGCAGGAGAGTTCCTTGTGCTGGGTTGCACACCTCTGCTCTGAAGTGCTGGATTTTCATGGCCCCAGAGCTCAGACACAGGCACATCCTGCAACAGGCACCCACTAATGGGGGTGACAAAAGGGGAAGGGATTTCAAAGGACATGCACGTATGGAAAAGATTATATAAAAATATCTTAAAAATTTCTAAAGCACTATGGATTTACTCTGCAAACCTGAAATATTCTCTGAACCCTCTCAGTTTGGCAAGGTGTTTTACCAGCTGGCACAGTGAAAATGGTATGGCACTAAAGTTTGCCATCTACCTCACCCCAAGATTCACCTGCCGCTTGTGCTCAAAAAAATGCACAGTGGGGTTGATACAAACCTCAACTTTTCTTGGGAAATCATTGCACACACCTTTGTCACCTATAACAGTTCTGTGCATCAAACAGAGCAGTCAGAAACCCAGCCTGTAGGATTGAGAAGGATTAAAAAGGGTGAACCTACAGTACTTTATTGACCTAGGTCCTCACATTAACCTGATCTGATCCTTTAATTACTATGAATAGAATAGGGCTTAAAGTCCTACTTAATAACACCCCATGCTTTTTGTTCTATAAAGAGCTTTCCTATTCATGTGGCCTCTTCTTTTCAGATTTACAGATTTGTAGCAAGAAGGAATGCATGGTTTTTTTCTGGCACTCCAGGGGAGAAAGCTACCTAATGTGTATGTGTGGGATACTGGAAAGCATAACAGCAACTCTTCTGTTTTGAAAAAGTTATTTACCAATCAATCCTCATTCAAGTTATTTGCCAGGCAAAGGTGTAGGGAGAAAAGGCAACCAAAACATAAGATCTTATTTTTATAAAAGTAGTAGAAGGAGCTTAGCATAGTTTCTATGTTAATCAGAACTGTAATCATATCAGATGCACACTTTTCTCCCTTCCTATGAACATTTACCTCCTCCCCACAGGTTCTTCTCAGAGAATCAGCATGTTACTGTAACCTAAGCAGACTAATATATACACACGTGATCATACATATGGGTGATATATGGTACTCTAATTAATAACTGGTATTTTCTTTGCATTCAGGAAAGCAGCTGCAGCCCACTGATAAGATACTTTATGAGAATAAAATGAAAGCTTAGAATTAATAATTATAATTTGTTGTGATCAAGAACAGTGAGACAATAATTTCATTTCCTGAGACTGAACTATGAGTGGGCTGCTGGGTTAAAAATGACAAGGGGATAGAGGTCGTGATTGGGAGCCCAAGACAGTGCGCTAAGAGCATTATGAAAAGCAGAAACAGTGTCCCTAATTGTTACATGAACATATTGTGCCTAGCATCTTGTGTGAATCCACCCTGAGGCTAGGTTTAGGGTACAATCCAAATTTGGTTTTGAGTTAAAGATGGAATGAGTGGCAAAAGAGAAATAGAGGGTTTAGGGATTTTTAGCAGGGAGGAAGAGGAAAAGGAGAAGGAAAAGGAATAATCTGGCAAAAACAGGTGGAGGTAGGGGAAAGAATCAAACCAAAATAATTTCCTTCTCTTTCTGTCATTGCCTCCAGTATGATTTGCCTGAGCACACAATCCTTTGACTGTTGTAATTATAAAAAGATTATAGTTGTATACTGAATTTGGAAGAGAGGGAGCGCTGCAGATATTTTACCATTTGGAAGTTTTTCTACTTATTAAGGAACAGCCATTTCAGCACTATTTTAAGGCTAAAACCTGATTAACATGCAGCAGTGTAATTGGTCTAATTTTATTTTACTAAATTTACTGTAAATAACATGTTAGCAAAATAAATACTGGAAGAATATGGTATCTGACAGGGAAGGCATACTTGAAGTGTCTTGCTGTAATTCCTTAGCTTTGCCAAGACAGGTATTGTTAGGAGCCAGTCTGATTAGTCTGTCGAAGGCACACTGCTGCTTCTTTCTCCCCCACTTTCCACCCTCTTGAAGACAGAACAGTCTTTACTGTGCTTTTAAGGAATGAGGATTTAAATTGAAGCAAACTGTGACAGTGCCAAAGCATGCCTATTATTGACAAGTTATATGAAAATGATGGCTTCAATTTATAACCCACAGACAGACAGACAGACAGGCACACAGATGTATATAATCCCTGCTTTAGCATTATATTCTCTCTGTCTATTGCTACTCTATACAGCTGTTATCTCAAAAGAACATTTATTAAAAGTGAAATATTGTATGTTCCTGTAGCCTCCTTTCTTGATTGTGTTCCCAGGGCCTTGTTGGGCAATTGATTACACTGTGCACAATCCTGCTGCTTTAGGTATTAATGACAAAACCCCCATTGTCTTCGGGATTTAGGGCCTTTATGATTTTTTTGAAGTTCATTATATTTTGCAAGCAACTGAGTTTAAAATCCCTGATTGGAAAGACTTACCCCTCACATCTTCCTGTGAAATGTTTTACCTTTAGAATGAAAAAGCATTTGGAAACTGTAGAATGGTTTTGATCTGAGGGATTAAAAGAAATCAGTGCTGAAAATGGATTCACATAATTTTCTTTTTGGGTACACGATTCTTGGGGGGAGGAGGAGGAGGAGGAGGAGAGTAAAAAATAACAGCTGATTTAATATAAGTGGGCTGAATTCCCTCTCCTGGTGGGTCTTTCAAACCTCCAGTTTCTGTTCTTGCCATTGCTCTGTGAATATCCCCCTCCCCTTTTTGTTAAAAGGCATTTACTATGAAAGCCTACAAAAGCAGCTTTCAATCTGATTAAGCTGCTGCTGTAAAAAATAGAAAAATAGGGATACATTTGGGTCAGTATCACCCTGCTATTCATCTGCCTTAATTTGTCTAGGCTGCTTACTAAGGATGCTGCACATGAGCCTGGAAGCCTCCTGCAGTCATGAGGGGCTCTCCAAAATATTATTTATGAAATTCCAAGGTGCAACAATTACCATAGCCCAAAAACAAATTGTCAGAAAGCTCTGAGCCGCTTGACATAGCTGTGGGCTCACTATTGCAGGTACCATTTCACCTGCCTGACCTGGAGTGAGCTGTTACTTGATGGATGCAGAAGGAATGGTTGTCTCCTGAAAACCCCATCACTGGGGATGTCTCTCTCTCTCTGTCTCTGTTCTCCCTTGTGCACAGGTGGAGTCTCATACTCCCAGCTCTGCATCCACTGCATTCAGTGCATCCTCTTCCAGAGGTTGCTCACTGACTGACCCCCAGTCAAGAGCAACCATGCCCCACCTTAATCTACCTACCTGCAGAATGGGTACAGAACAGGTGTTTCTGATAGGTTTTTGAGGGAGGTTCAGTACCTGAAAACCTTCTCTGGTGTTGGCTTTTCTCAACATCAGCATCTGTATATCTCACTTGCCCATTTACAGAAATACATACAATATTTCTCTCTAGCAGACTAATATCTGTGTGAAATATTTGTGCAGCAATTTACAAAGGTGCTGTGATAACACATGTAAACATTTTAACTGTGTAGGACTGAAAAATAAGTTTGAACTGGAACAGTGATTTGTTTCTGCCCTTGAAAGGATTTTGTAACCTTTCTTAATATTTTTTTCTTTAGTACACAGCAATGTTGAAATGTAATCTTTATTACTAAATGAATGAATGAGTGGTGTTGCTTAGGGCACAGACTAAAAAACCATTTTCCCATGAAGCCCAAATATCGTTGCTGTTGCAGTTGTCCGGTTGTTTTATTAGCTCTGAACAATGTTGGACTACTCTCGAAATCTAATAATCTCTGTAAAGTGTCTTCCCGGTAACATCTTTGATAATGGAGAATAGATTCTAAAAACACAATAAAAGCAGAAAAATTAATATTATCATAGCTGCTTTCTAAAACTAGGAAAAAAAAATCCAAACAAGTAAAAAGGAGACATAGAAAGACATAAAAAGGAGGCATAGAAAGGAAAAGAAAAAAAGATACTAAATGTAAGTTTTTTTTGTAATTTTGTGTGGTGTGTTTATGATTTACTTTGCTAACAGCTGCGTTAAGTACAGCATAGGATTTGGTAGAAATTTCAGTGCCAGCTGCATACTTTTTATTGCTGAGGAGAAAGAGAGAGAATTAATAAACAATTTTTTTTTTTTACTTTTTAGTTGAATTGTTAAAAAAAATATTTTTTTTCCCGAAAGCTCATCAGTTGTCCTCAAACATAAAGGAATATATATGAATATATAAAAGGAAAACAGTTGTTTTAAAGATTGTAATTGTTCTTTATATCCTTCTTGTTAGCTAGGCATCTTATGATCTCTGAAGAGCAGAAGTGGCCCAGGAGACAAAGGCATCTTTGCAGCGTGTGCGCGTTGCGGCGCGTGCATGCATGCGTGCGTGCCTGCCTGCACACGCACAGATCTGCATGTGCGCCGGGCAAAGACCTTCACGGGCTTCTAACTGCACAGCAAACACCCGTGGCTGTCCTTTGATTTTTGAAAGCAGAAAATGTGAATGCTGGCCCCAGAATGTCAAAACTTTACAGCTCTTTTGCAGTGTAAGTGGAAGATATATTTCTTTAATTATGATCTTTTATACCAGTGACTTTTACATGAAGCAACATTCAGATGTTTTATGTTTCACATTTATTTAAACAATCACTGTGTCTCTCAAAATATTTTCCCTGAAACCTTATGTACAAGTAATAAAATTCTTGTATTGGAGCAGGTTCATCTGATAATAGCAATATAAGGTTGTCTGATTATTCCAAAATGCTATTGAAGAACGGAGCCTTTATTGACTGACTTTGAATGAAATCCATAACATCTATGAGATTTCCCCCTTCCAAATTGACCAAAAGTTTCATTAGAGAACAGAAACCTTTTTTAAAAGCATACATGGTAGGGTATAAAATACATTTAAATTGAAGCTAGGGAACAAATGATAACCATTAAAATTCTTTGCCAGAAATTCTGCTCTCCACTCTGCCCCCTGCCACCTCCCTCCCATGTTAGCATCTTGATGCAGCATCTATATGCTAACACTTCAGGCAATTCTCTCTCCTCTTTTAAGTAGTGTGAGAGGTAACCTCAGTTCAGAGAATGTCCTAAGAGACAGGTTTAATGCTGCTGGATGTCATGCTTATGTCTTTTCTTCTTCTGTCTTTGTACAGGTCAGCAGTAGCTAGGTTCTGCCATCCACGTTAGATTTTGAAATGCTACTACCGGTGATTTTGATGCACATTTCACCTCAGGAAAATATTTGTTCCAGAAACAATTTTGCCTGGCATGTTTCTGTACAGGAGCAAAGAAATGAGTGTTAGTTATGTTCCTGCAGAAGCAAGGTTTTTCATCCCCTTTTGCAAAGGCAGCCACCATGGAGCTGTGGCAGTAACTTTTCTCCCTCTTTGGCAGTCTGCAGGATGACAGGAGCTGAGGGCAGAGTTGAGCACAGCTCCCTGCTCGCCTCTGGTTGCTTTTTGTGGGACCATTTGACCTCAGACCGGACTCAGCCTTTGTAAAGGGTAACCTCAGCAGAAAGAAGGAGCACACACGGGAGTGTTCTTCACTCCTTTTTCTTTTGGCTCTGTCACAGTCCAATTTCTACCTCTTGGAAGGGAACCTATCTTCTCACTTAGGACCTTCACAGGACTTCCCTGCACCTGGCCTGAGAAGGAATACTGGGTATTTCTGGAAAATTTTGTCAGGGCCACCACTCTGAGCTATTTGCCATTGTGGACAGCAGATTTTTCAAGCAATGCTGCTTGTAGTTCTCAGCTTATTTTTTCCCAAATATTTTTAGCAATTCAGTATATTTCTATTTCAAAAAGATCTTATTGGAAAACATGAAAATAAGTGATTGTGGTTTTTTGCTTAAAAACAAACCCCAAAAGCCTTATTAAACACTGCAGCAGCTTTATACAAGTATTTTGGTCAAAGCATTCAACAACCTAACATTCTACACTTTAGCAAGCAACATCCTTTTCCTATATAACAAGATATAAAGGTTCAGCATTAAAAAAATCCACAATGCCCCCAATAATTAGGGCAATCCATATTTAAAAACAATCAAACAAATGCAAACGCCAAAACTTTGGTTTCAGTCTGTGGTGACTAAAAATAAAGCCACCATGGGGAGAGTGTTTTGAATGAGGTAGTGAAAATGGTTGTGTCTGGCTAGAACAGAAAACTTTGAAAACGGATTTATTAATTTTAATTATTACAATTATATAAATCACAAACAGCTATCTCACAATTGGCAAAAAATGAGATTGGAGGAAGAATTTTGCAAATCTGACATTTTAAATTCTGGGCTATCCATTTCATATGATTTCTGACTCTACTTAAATCTCGATTTCTCAATAAATTCAACAAAATATCGGATTTTGTAAATGACATGTAATAAAATATGAATTCTGTGTACCTACTGCAAAGGTAATTTATTTTAGAGAACTGGATTATTTTGATAAAAAATAAGCTGTTTTCAGCAGGGAAATAGTTGTTGTTTGTTACTCAAAAATATATTTACTTTAAGAAAACTTATTTTCTCTTACATAATAAAATTTCTTCAATTTTGAGTCTTTCTACCCTGCTCTGAAAATATTTTGTTCACTTCTGTTAGATTTAGTACCAGCACACAGAATAACATTCTTATATATTTCCCTTGCAGTAATTTCCTGGGCCTTATTCTGTAGCTTCTGAGTAGATATTCAGCAATAAATAAAGGCTTCTGAAATGGACATTGTTTAAAAAAAAAACGAAATGACAATATGGTAAAAGAATTCATAAACTATTTGATCTGTCTAAATTTGTTTAGATACCACTGAATCCCCACTATAACTGAAAGCAGTAGCGGCCACACTTGTTTTTACCAGACAAAAGTTTTCTTGACACTCAGGATCCAAGCTTGCCTTTGATGCTGCAGAATTATCCTATTTGGAGAAAGGATTGTAGCCATTGAAGGGTTAAAGTCAATTTTGAATTTGAGTTAATCCATATGCTAATCTATTTTAAATATCCCTGCATAACTACCATCATATTTTTAGCAGCGCAGTTTGTTGTTCCAGTTACCAGCTATTTTTGATGACATAACAAAATAGGACAGAATTCAATTCTAATGTTTGTTTTGGCCTCTAACTTTAAAAAGAGCAAAATACCCCCTTGTCCAAGGATATCTTTGATTTGAATGGTCTATACCTGCCCTCTGCAATCATCCAATTATTGTAAACAGTGTGATGGGCCCAGGGTATTAGTGCTGAGAATGTTCCTGTTGTCCCTCGGGTTAGGGATTGTTTTGCAATGATCACCTGTCCTGATTTGAAGATTGCATGACAAGACACTATTAAAGTAAGGGCAAGGAATTCAATTTCTTGATGTCATTTTGCCTGGCCTGGTTTTGAAAATAGGTCACTGTATGCTATCTGGATTTGTATATTATAACAGCACCTGCTAGCATTTTTGTAGTGAAGGGTCTAGCAGTATTTTCATTATGAACCCCTATTTTCAGGGGTTTATAGACTGTAACTTGATTATAGAAGGAAGTTTATATCAAAATGTTGCCATGCAAGGTCTCTTCTAAGGAACATGGTTTTTACCCTGCAAATCTCAATAGATATGTGTTCAGCTATTTCTGCCAGAGTGAAAAATGAAAATGTATTTGCAACTACAATTTCATATTGATAGTAGATTCCTTTAGAATAAAAGATAGCATGCTATATCTATCTTTTAATTAAAATGATACTTGAAAGAGCTGTGTTTCTGATGCAAGTCTTAATAAGAATCTGAATAAGTATAGGTTATAAACATTGGTGACTGGGCATGTATATTTTAATTATGCAAATCCACAGTAATAAATGCCCTTATATAATGGAAGGATTTAACAGGGTCAAAAACTGGTTGTTTGAAAAGGTTGGTAAATAAATCATATGGATCTGAATGTCGAGTTTATCTACTCATTTACACCACTTTTCCCCATAATGTGGAATTGTTTCTGAGGGAGCCAGCATCACTCTGTGGCCTAATATTTTAAATCGTGAATAGATTCTTGCTTACACAACTGAATCAGCACAGCTGTGCAAATGTGTGTATTTAACACTGATTAAATGCTTCCACTTATACATTAAAAAAACCAAACCAAAGTGCCTTACTACCACAAAGTGTAGGTTTTTGCAGAATAGCTGTAGAGGTGCATTTCATCACATGCCATACCCCTCCTAATGTGTTTTACTTTTGTTTTTTAATAAGATCGGGAGCAGCCAGGCAGCCACAGAGAAAAATGGAACTTCTTCTTAAACAAAGATAATGAAATATGCTTGAGGAACATGAAAGGATAGTCTGAAGACTGCCTATGTAAGGAAATTCACGGTTAATGCTGCGTTACTTAATTTTGAAGTCAACCCCATTGCATCTGTTCATTGCAGGGGTCTTCAAATGGAGCAACTGCACAAGGATGTGTTGGAGGATGCTGCAGCAGCCGGTGGGCTCAGCCCAGTGCCAGACTTTCAGATGGTTAAATGTAAAACTTCCAAATATTTTTTGGAGGGAGAGATGTAGGGGAGAGGAAGAGTAGGATGTTGATCCTTGCCAGCATCACTGGTGGTGGCTGTGTTGTGGGGTTCAAAGCAGCACAAAAGAGACAGGCACCCCAGCACCCAGGGCTGTGCCTCATTTTGCCTGGATATCAAGATTCCTAGAGAAATTTTTTTTTTTACTTAGTCCTCGAAATACCCACTGGTAAACCAAAATCCCCCATCCTTTGCAGAGCCAACAGTTTGCTACTTAAATGGGTTTAGACTTCATTTTAATGGAAGTGAAACATAGTCGACGGAGGCAAATTAAAACCATATAATTTTGTAATCTTAGTTTAGCTATAATTGCGGCAATAAAACAGTGGAAAGAATAATTGGGGAACATATGTTTGTGAGTGACATTATCTAGGTGACTTCCCTTTCACGGCGCTGCGCTGCTGTCCTATTTGTCTCCCCCTCCCTATGCATTGGAATGACAAACCTGCGAGCCTGGAGTTAATGCTGATTGCGGCAGCTGCTTACACACCGAGTCGCCATGGCAACCGGGGACGTTGCCACGCAACCGTATTCTTTTAGGGACAGGGAAAATGCCCAAAGGCTTACTAAAAATACATGGAAGAGGGGGGAAAAAAAAAATCTTAAATTTTCTTACTACTGTTAATGGGTATAAGGGACCGTGCTTCTGCCTGAAAGCAGAGGTCGGACAAATAAAAACCCGGCCCTGACCTTTCCAAAATTGCTTGCCGTTGCTTGAAATCTCTCAGCTTTATTGACAAAGATGACTTTTGATCGATTGTAAAATTGGTAGCTAACACGCAGCAGCCCTCGCAGCCTGCAAGATGCAGCGCCTGCCCATTGCTATTCCGGAGGGGTTGAAGGTCAGCCGAGAGCCATCAATGCCGTATTGATCAGCCGAGCTGAAAAATGCCCGTGTTTCCAGCTCCTGACGCAGTGGGGCTGCGCTCCCAGCCTCCAGCACGCTCTGCCGCCTCGGCATGCTGCCGAGCGAGCCGTCCTCCCAGCAAAAGTGACATCACTTCACTCAGCTCAGCTGTTTCTGCACTTTTCTATAAATAGCTAGATAAAAAATTGAAGGCTGCTTTTGGAGAATTTAAGCAGCCAATCTTCTCCTCGTCAGCAGACGAGACAGGCTGATTTTTTTTTTTTTTACCCTGCTAATATTGCGCTGCAAATTCTTCCTCCTAATATTTGGAGCTTGACATCGAATAACCAAAAATTTTGAATGGTATGCATGTCTGCATTCAGTATTGTGCTGAAATGGATGCTTAATTCATCATTCATCACCTCTCTAGCTGTTAAAACGTGACCAGGTAGGAGTGAGGGATGGAGTGAGGAGGAAGGGTCGGCGCTGCCGAGGTGGGCAGGCCTGGCGTGTTGCTGATGTGGCACATTTGCTGAGCTCAGTATCACCCCTGCCTACAGAATTCCCCATGTGCCAGGCTCCTGACTGCCCCCCCGAATGAAACACACCATGAACTGGAGTCAGACTTACACCAGGGCTCTTGTTGGCTGTAATAAGCGAGACAAAGTACTTGAAGGAAGCAATTAAAAATGCAAACAAAAGCGCTGTTAATAAGCACACTTCCTATTTTTCCTTGATTCCCATTTTGCAGCTCTATTTCTTAATTAACCCTCTACGATAGCTGATGAAAGGAAAACATCATCCGCCTGGTCTGTAAATAACCTCTTACTTGATAGTATTTTTTCAGGAACAGGAGCTTTCAAAAGCTGCAAAACACAAAACAAAGTATTGAAACCGTCTGGATAAAAATGTGCACTTCACAAGTTTTATGAAATTTTGCGGGTTATGTCATTTCTTTTGGGAAAAGTAAAGGAAAATACACTTGTAAACATAAATAATAACCGCTTGAAGAAAAACATGTCTTCCTCAGGCTCAATTTATAGGTAGCCATTATGGCTTTGCTTACCACACTTTTGCTGTCCCTGGGTTGCATTCCCAGTAGGAAACAAGCAGGGAAGGGGCGTCTCACAGAGCCCATGAGCCTCTCTCAGACCTTCAGCGCTCCTGAGCACGAGTCTCAGCTCAGCACCACACAGGGCTGAACCTCAACTGTCCCCACCCTTGTTGATGTGAACAGGGAGCTGAAACTGCTTGGCAACAAAAAAGATGAAAGTACTTGTTTTTCAGAAAAGTTAATGGCACTAGAAATAGAAACCTGACAGTTCTTTGAAGGTGGGGAAGAAGGGACCTGCAGCTTTTCTCTCCCTAGTGCAGTGCAAATTGCAGTGTGGAGAGTATTGCAAAGTGAGGTGCTATGGCCTGTGTAGTATGAGGGATTAAGCAGAGAACTATAATAACTCTTGCTGGCCTCAATATATGTAAATGTCCCTTAGCAGTGGAAGTGCAAATGAACTGCAAAATGTACGTGCAATTATTGATGTATGGGACTTCAAAATGTGTTTTCTTTCTCTGTGGAAACTGATCTATAAATGATTCTGAATGTAAAATTCACAGTTTGCTCCAGGGATGGAGATCAGTGAGGGTTGTGTTCTTAAATATCTTTTGAGTATCTGGGTGCACGTGATCCACAACCAAGCTGCAGCTGTTTATTAAAATATTTTTGATAACTGAAACGCAAGAAGTTTCACCTCAGCATGAGGACGAACTTCCTTAAGTGGAGAATGGCAGAACACTGGAACAGGCTGCCCAGGCAGACCATGAAGTCTCCCTCTCTGGAGACATTCAAATCCCACCTGGATATGTTCCTGGGTAACCTACCTGAGATGATCCTGCCTTGTCAGGGGAATGGTCTAAATAATCTCCAGAGATGCCTTTCAACCCTAAAAATTTTGTGATTCTGTAATTTTGGTCTTTTGGAATGGTCAATACTGATGTTTCAAATGGAACAATGAGATAAATCCAGTTTACCTTCTCTGCAAAGTGAGGAAAGAATTGTTTGACCCACTGGTTGAGTGGAATGAAAATAAAACAGACTAGAAGATTTTGCTGCATATCATTCATTTCACAGAAGACTAGTGATTGAAAGATGGATTTAAATTTTGCCCAGATACTTGTTAAAAATTTGTACGACTTCCGGAAGAACTACTAGAGAAGTATTGTCATGGTAGAGAATCACAACCCCAAAACCAACAACAGTTAAAATTATTCACCAGGACTGTATTCTAAAACAGAGCTGCATTTTGTTTTAAAATTTTATTTATTTTTGCATATAAATGGATGTTGAAGCCTTGCTGATTTTTTCAGCAATGTATT
Source organism: Ammospiza caudacuta (assembly GCF_027887145.1). Taxonomy (NCBI): domain Eukaryota; kingdom Metazoa; phylum Chordata; class Aves; order Passeriformes; family Passerellidae; genus Ammospiza; species Ammospiza caudacuta. Next base: position 119,319,278 of record NC_080593.1, on the reverse strand, counting down.
TATATTTCAATAAGATTCACATTTTGCCCTTATCATGATATCCATAAGACATTTTAAATAGCACATTTCTATAAATGTATTTCTTCCACTTTGAAATAAAGCACACATAATTGGCATTTTTGTTTGTTTTTTTTTTTTTAATCAAGTTAGCATCTTTCCTACTTAAAAAATTGTCTGCTTGATAAAGGCAGAATAGAGAGAGCTGCAAAGAAAGGCCTTCCTGCATTCCTAAGCCCAACATCATCTTGTCCTATTAGTCAATGCAGCTGGTATGTATTGAATACTGAAAAGCTGGACAACTGGTTTTATTATCTTTGCCTGGTCTCAAGCCAACCCCCTTCTGGGGACAACGGTCTTGACTCTGCATTCTGTGACCTTTTCAAAATCTCATATTGAAAATATGAGTGGATTAGCCAAATTTGTGAATCACAGTCCTGCTCTCTAAGTCAATAAGATCTTGCTTGCTAATTTAAATGGAAGCAGGAGCAAAACTGATGTCAGACTGTGCTCCTACAAAACTCCATTTGACTTTCTGTCAGGATAAAATTAATTTCCATTGTTTTTATTTTCCTTTCATGCCTTTTTACTAACAGATAAACAAGGAACTTTACTGAATTTTCTGAATCCTTTCTCCAGAAAGGTTAAGTAAGCCTATCATTTTTATTTCTGAGTGCACAAACATCACCTGGGTAGAGCCTCCTCTCAGTCCACTTGTGGTCGAAGGAAAAAATTACTTACAGTGTGGGTGAACACTGGTTGAGTGTTTGCTGGTATGATAAAATCTGATATTTGTCTGGGGAAGAGAGGAGAAGTGCCTCAGGGAACAATTCCCCAGACTACCCTGAACTCATGCAAGAGCCTTGAAAACACTGCTGGGCTCCGTGTTTTCCCTCTCCCCTTTCATGGCAAGGAAGGCAAAGAAATAGCCCTGTAAAAGAAAGGGTTTGAGAAACTGTGTCCTAAAACACAGTATGATGCTATTTGGAAGGACAAGGAGATTCCTTCTGTTGTCTGTAATGTCCTCCTTGACTTCATTCTTTAAGGCTTTTTTTGTTTTCCTGTCTGGTTTTCTCTTGCCACTCTAGTAACCTGACTTTGAGGATTTCTTCAACATTAGAGGCTGGCTGAATAGAAACAGGGTATACTTATTTGTGCACAGACACACGCAGGGATATCAGCAAACACGATGCTTTACAAGGGTGTTTACCAGTGGAATTTTAGACAGAGCAGCTACCTTTTTATTAAATATCTGTTTAATATCTTGCAACTAAAAACAATAGCCTGACCAAGGCTGGTTTTTAAAATATTTTTGAATGAGATGAAACCTTTCATAAAGAAATCCTTCTTTATCATTTTATGTGTTTGTGTCAAAATTTCTCAGGGCACAAAGCCCAGCAGAAAGCCAACTTAGAAAAAAAATAATCTTTGTAAGTGCTTTCATGACAGCGAACCATTAAATCTCCTGAGTAATGTAGGGAAGAGCTGGATCATGCATAGCTTGCTCTTTACCCAGGATGCACTGTTGCCTGCAAGATTCTGAATAAAAAGACACACCTGCTAGCTAGCTGATAACACTCTGGGGTCATTTCATTGAAGAAACTGTCAGCCAGGAGGTATTTAAATAAAGCCACTGATGAATTCATGACCTGCACTACTGAGACTAAAAAAAAAGGTGTTAAAGCAGAAAGAGAACGCAGATAAATGGACATTCCTTTGTACTGCAACAAAACTTCCCCATGTAAATCAACTGAATGGGAAAGAATGGTGAGAGAATGCATTTCTCCATTCCGTGGTGGGGAAGTGAGATGGTACAGCTGCACATCTGGCTACCAGCCAAAGCAGTCGTGTGCCATGCTTGTTTGCCTACTAGTGCTGCTTAGATTGGCAAATGCCCATGCAGTTTGAAGAGGGCAGGCGCAGGACTGGATGGCTGCCAGTAAGTGTGCGGGACTGATGCCACTGCTGGACGCCATAGCCTGGTAGGAATGAGGAATACAAAGGCATTCAATAATCTGAATGTCCCTTTGCTTCAAGAGAGTGGTGCCAGGCAGCATTTAATGAGAGATTGCTTTGTTACAAAGTCCTCGACATCAAGTGGGCTGGTGAGCTCATTAACCTGACTGCAGCAAATAAAAAAGGCGCACTCAGAAGACTCCCATGATAGCATACTCAATAGTGTAAGAGTCCTTTTGCTTCCTTTATGGTGATCCATTAGCAAGCAGCAGTGTAAACACCATAAAGCAAGCCAGTTTTCTGATTGTTCAACTAAAGTCTGTTTTCCCTTGGGGATTATGCCACCAGTTGATGCAGAGACATCCCCCCCACCCCTCCCCTGTATCTGTTACATAATGATCTTCCCTGCAATGAAGGACTTCCCCATATTCCTTAGGAGTACGACAGCAGCTAAGGAAACTACTGACAATTCGCATCCCTAAAACACGAAAGGCGATGATGTAGGGCACATCAGAAAACAAATAAACCACAAAGAGATGCCAAGGGGAATGGAAAATATGATTATGCTTATGTTTATACAATTCCAGTTAGAACTTATGAGAATGGTACATATCTTTCTGTGTCGCCTTTGTTCCTGTTTACACAGGGCTGTGTATGTGTAGGAGAGGCAGCCCACCTTACTTGCCTAACTTAGTTCTCTGCGTTTTCCACAAATTCTCTTTGCCCTCAGGAAAATGCATTATAAAGTAGTACTTCCAGAATAAGTGCCTACCATGTATCCATTCGAAACACAGCCCTTTGCTGATTTACTAATCAAAGGGAAAAGAGGAAAGAAGCAAATCCCCAAAGAATTTCCCCTTTCAAAACACAGGGGAAGATTCCTTGTTGTAGTTATTCCATTAAATCCACTGGAGTGACGCTACTGAAAACATTTTTTTCAATACCTAAAAAGGTCATATTAAAATAACTGTATTTAATCCCCAGGAACTGCAAAGGGCTGCTGCTTCCCCATAAGCATCCACTAAACAGTATCAGAAAAATAGCTGAAAAAAGCCAATGATTTTTTATTTTTTGGCAGCTCGATGATCAGAATGGATCCAGCGCACACTGGTATTAAGGATTTTTGATTATTCAGTTGCTCAGTCAAGATTCTATTACTCAAGTATCTGTCTAGCACAAAAAATATAAATTAAAATCATCTTAGGCAGTAATTAATATGCTTTTCAGAAGAATTACATACTAGTTACAGAGTTTGAACCTATTCTGTTCTTAGTAATAAGATTGTTTTTAATTCTTTAATGAATTTCAGAATTCTGTAATGATTTCCAAGGTGTTGCCACCAATCAGATTCCATTATAGGAATTTAAAGTTACCAAGCAGTAATTATATCACTGCTGTTAGTATGTGAAGTTGTGTAAAAAGGACCAAAAGAAATAATGAGACTACCTCTTCCTATCTTTCTCTACTGTATGACAAAAGAGTCTGAATTGTGCTTTCTCTGAAATGTTTAGACAGTATTTCACATTTGTAATTAAAACTTGTCTTGGTCTTTATTTTCCTATGTTGCTTCCCACCCTTTCTGTCAGAAACATGCTGATTAACTGCTGCAAAAAATCTACACTGGAGTGCTGTGGCAGATCAGAAACAGATTCTTCTAACCCCCCAGAAATTGTGAAAGGGAGTTCAACGAAATGATCTTATAAGATTTTTGAATGTTTGGTGCTCTGAACAGTCAGGAGCAGATGGAGAGGGCTCAGATGTTGGACTGAGGGCAGTGAAGGCCACTAAGGGGCTGAGTGGGCTGGAGCACATCATGTATGAGGAGATGCTGAGAGAACTGGGTTTGTTCAGCCTTAAGATGAAAAGACTTGGGAGGGGTATTGAACTGTCTAGAACTGCACATGGGAAAATGTAGGCAAGATGTAACCAGCCTTTCTCAGAAGGTGTGCAGTGTGGCACAGCAGGCAGCAGACACTGGAACATGTGAAGTCCTGTTAGATATGAGGGTGGGTTTCATGTCCTTTTCACCATTACAGTGGAAATAAGCAGTTATGAGTCTCAGCAGAATGTCCAGGAAGGTGGAATTGCTATCCTTGTAAACATTAAAACTCAGCTAGAAAAGACCATGAGCAAGCTAACCTGATTAAACCTGCTTCAGTCAGATCCAATTGGGAGTCCTTCAGACCTCCTTTTCTGTCTAAATCATGCCTTGATTCTGGGGCTGGTCTGGGGACAAGATTGGTCAGGCACAAGCTGGAATCCCAGTGAAGGATCTCAGGGTTGTCATGCAGGATTGATCACAAAGAAAGGTGGCACCACAACTTTATTAGGGCTTGTATTAGGGCTGCTCTGCTAGGTAAGTTCAGCTCAGAGACGATGCCATGTTTGTGGTATTTCACAGAGTGGTTCTGTCTCTGGCAGCAAGTCCATCACACCCACAAGAAAGGTCACTAAATGCAGGCTGCAATAGCACCTTGTCACTACAGTACCAAACACTTGCATATGAATTTTTCATATGACTCATGCAAAGCCTGATCCAAAGGCAGCCCTTGAACTGCAAACTCCCGTGTAAAGGACATTGCTGGTGATTTGACCTGACAGTGTGCTAAGATGTAAATCACTAGATCTGCAAGCACTCATCACCAGGCCTTAGGCACAATGCTGGAAAAGAACAAAAGGACTGGAAATGTGAGACTCAGGGCCACCATGGTAACTTTGAACTGAACAGGACAGCAGAGTGTAGCTCTTTTTCCTTTGAATGCAGCAGCTTGGTCCGATGTCAAGAACAGTGAGGAAGAGTATGAGGAAGTCAGACCAACTGCTGGCAGACTAGGGGAAGGCAACGTGGAAGAAGCCAAGCTATCTCAGAAGCACAGGGTTGATCTGGAACTGCTGCATGGCACCTGACCTGCAACAAAGGTCAGAGAAAGAAAGCAAGATGAGCTTTAAGAAAAGTGAAACAAAATCATTGAGTTAAGTACTACAAGTGCAAACTTTAGCTCAGCAGTATAAAAGCATCAGAGTAACGGGCACTTTTGGCAAGGACAATAAGGGAGACCATTAAGCACAGCTAGATTAGACCTAAGATGATATATTTTCTCTCTATTCTTAGTGTTACATGAATCTGTCTTTTAAATTTGAGCCAAGATTATGTTGCAAAGCACCTGTGCTGTCCCTTTGAAAAGTAACACAGATGTTTTACTGAGCCACAATAAAAACTGCAATCTTGATGACAAAAGTCTGATTCACATACACATTTGTGAAGCTGCTTCAGACAGTCCCAATAGTAGAGGGCAAACTCCTCATTGCTGCAAAGGATGCTGCTTTTAGCTCCTTTGGCTGACTTTCCTTCTATCTTTAAGGCACGTTCAATGACTTTGACCTTGCTGAGATAGGAGTGAAGGTGACTGCCTGTTTGGTTTAGAGCTGGTCAAAGCACTTTGAGGGAAGGGAGGAAAGGATAAACAGGAAGGTTCAAGAGTCATTGCAGCAATGCAGAACTTGTTTCTCAAACGTTTGATGGAGCAGCAGTAGTAAATGAGATAAATAATTCTTTAGCCCTTCTCACAAGACTTTGATTTCTTTTTGTTTGCTTTGTTTGCCTTGCCAACATCACACAGAAGATCACTGCTGTCTAGGAGTATCTCACAGTATTACGTGTGCTGGGCTCGTAAGCACTGCCTTTTTAAGCCCTTCATTCTCAAAAACCCCTCAATTTTTAAAGTAGGTTATATGATATGGTAGAGATTTGTGATTAAATATTCTTAATATATGAGCTTAACTCACAGTTCTGCTGTTGTCCAAAGAATGGCCAGACTTCTCAACCAGCATCTGCCAAGCAACAAATAGTTTTTTTCACTTTCCTCTCTGTAAACTCTGCTGTGATTCCAGACTCACTCCTGGGCAGAGGCACTACTAGTTCATGGGAGATTTTCAGTTATCTTAGACTTCTAGAGCATATAATGTCAGCATTGAGCCGTGCAGAGGACCTATCTAAAGCCAGTGGACAAGGTTCAGAAGGGATCACAGTGTAATATCTTTCTGTGCTTCCTAGACACTGTAATACATTTGTATTACAAAATGCAGCTTCACCCTCTAGACTTCAGGCCTTCTTGTGAATTCTGTTTGTGCACTAGTTTTGCTCTGGGAATTTACCAGCATTTGCTGGCTGTTTGGTGATAAAACAATGTAGGAACAACAGCACTCCCCCACTCTACAGTGCTGCCTATTTTGAGTTTCATACTTATAACAGGAATACATGCTGAATGGTGTGGAGTTGAGGAAGGCCATTCACAAAGCTCAGCCCCTTCAGTGAGCACAGGTAGCCTCTGTCCATGCTAACAGGTCAGTTTAAATAGGGTTTGCTAGATATTCAGGAGAGTGATTACAACCAAAATGAGCATTTTATATGTGAACAGACCAATGTTATTCTGACAAATATTTCCTCTGACCCAGATGTCTGAATCTTTGAAAGGACATAGAATCAGCCAGCTGTTTCAGAGAAACAACCTTGTTCTTGTCACAAATGTTGGATTTTCTTTCTTTTTTCCCCCATTTCCTGTTTCATTGTTGTTATTTTGTTTTTGGTTTTGTTGTTTTTTTTTTTTCTTTTGTTTCATCTTGTTTTGTTCTTTTTTCAAGTAAAAAAAAAAAGAAGTCTTGATTTTTTTGGTAGTCATAAAGTGCTGGAGAAGCCAGCATGGTAACTTATCATGTTGAGACAGATGTTAGGTGTGTCATGTTAAGACAGACTTTGACCCCAAATATACAGACCCACTTCATGCTCCCCAAACCTCCAGACACACCATGAAGACCCTTGCACTCCCAATGTTGGAACCTTGCAATGCCAAAATTGCAAAACCTTTCAGATTTCACATGTGAAATCCTAGAGCCTGCTTCAACACTTTGGCCAATGCACACACACCATGAAAGAAGGGAGGAAGAGAAGAGGGGAGGAAGGGAGGAAGGAGTATGCCACACTTGCAAGAGCTTTTCAGTTGCTCAAGAGTTTCAGTGGCAGGGACTCTTGAAGTACAAGGGAGGGGTAGGACAGAGTGAGAGTCAGAATAGTGGCAATAATCAGTCTTTTTTGGTCATATTTGTATAAATCTATGATTGTTTAAAAGATGAGCTGTAAAGTTATTTAATACATACATGACCTGTCTTGATAGTTAATTTTCAGACACTCATTTCACTAATTTTAACTGAGTTTTTTCTTCATCGTTTGTAAGTTTGCTTAAGATAATTAAATTTAGTGTAGACTAGAACAATGTTCTGATAGAAGAGGATTTTTTTTTCCTCTTACATTTTGAGTCTAGTATGGTAAGCATTAGACAAAATTCTTTCTGCAGCAGTGGGAGAGACTGAACACAGATTAACAGCACTTGTTCAATTCTAAAAAGGCACTAAAATTAGTCTTTTAAAATACAGACCAAAGAGATGATGTTTATATTTTCTTAGCTGTTATATTATATCATTAAAAAGAGCACAGAGGATATAGGTCTCAGAGTTCCCAATAACAGGATATGTCTAATTTTGACCTTCCTAATGACATTTATAGAAGGAGAAGATTAAAACTATGCATGACTCAGGCTGCTGTCTTTCCAGGTCTACATGGTAGTGAGCAGTCACACCACAAGAGTCACTAATTTCTGGCAGCATGAAGCACCTAGCACATGTAAGCATAGCATTAAAACCTCTATTTTTCTGTTTTTTGTGACTGTAGAATAAAAAGAAGAGCACATCTTCACTGACATGACCTCAGTTCTTTTCTTTCCTTAGCTTCAACTGGCAAAGAGAAATGGATGTGGTGGGACTGCACCTCCTCTGACAGCCTCTGAGGGAAGAGGAAGTACTGCCTATGTTTGCCTTGCAAGGTACAGTGGGATATTGAGGCCCAGATAACTTGGAAAACCAGGATAGTTTTTCATGTCTGAAAAAGCTAAGGTTAATTTGCCTAATACTAGTTTGGAGATTTCTTTTTTTGTTTTGTTTTGTGACCATGTCAAGAGTCTCATAACATTCTGCAGTATTTTGAATCTTGCCTGATTGCACTGATGAACACCTGAAGACACAGGTTCATCTCATATATTTTTGCTGTATGTCTTCTTTGGAGTTGTTTCTCCATGCCATGTAAAAACACTGTTGAAAACTGTTGGAAATATCAGCTTTCATCCCCAGATAGGTTATTCTTGGCCTATTTGAATTCTTGTCATCTGGAGGGACAAGACCAGCTGTCTATATGCTCTTTGAAGTAATAAAACTTCTTCAAGTTCTTCAAAGCCTTGCAAGTCAGCTCAAGAAAGCCTAGAAAGTGACAACATTTAGATGATCATTTTCCCAAATCTGAAAATAGGGGTCATAATACACAGAGAAGTGAATTTCTGCCTAGAAAATGTTTGCCCTGCTTTGTCCCCCTTTCCTAACACCCTCATATGACAGCAAGCCAGGTATTGATAAAACTATCAGGGTCAACACCAATAACAAAAGGGACTGGATTAAAGAATTAATAAAAGACTCTGTGTCCATATCTGTCTAAATATCAGGGATGAGCTTATTGTGCCCCTCCTCCTAAATCACAGTTTTTTGTGATAAAATTAATTAGAATCTGAATTTTGCGACTTGAACAATCCTTTCGTTGCCTGCAGTGGCATGTTGTTCAAACTGAGAACTGAATGAAACAAAGGTTTGGTCGTCTCCTGTTAATGCAGCATTTAATAAAGCATAGGGTCACCAGAAGCTGGCACAAAATATGTGTGAGGCAGTACTGAAAATAGACAGGAATGTAGGAGTGGTAGCTCTGAAATTAGCAACAGAAGAAAATAACTGTAAATAAAAATGTACAATGTTACTTTTTTGGACATTCTGCTGGCCAGAGGGGGGAGGTTGAAGAAGCTGGATGTAGATGTGAGCCAGGAGAAGCAGCTGCATCCTGTAGTCAGGCTGCAGCTCCTTCTTCCCTTTCATCCCACCTGGGCCAGGCACCAGCACAGCTCCTACTTTGGTGAAGTGGGAAAATGGATTATGCTGTCCCCAAACTACTCTGCTCACCAATTGCCGCCCAGTTTTGAGGATCCTGGTTGCCTGGGAAACATAACTGGGTGTTGCTGTGGAAACTCAGCCTCACTGACCACTGGGCTCCAGGCAAGGAGATGGGAACTCTCCACATTTGTGCTGCCCAGTGGCAGGAGGTAGCTTGGGTAGCACTGGTGCTATCAATAAAGTTGCAAAACAGTGTTAATAGAATTTAGTTTCACTTATTTAAGCCTTCTCTGCTCTTGACTTGGAGGGAAAAAATCCTGAAGATAATCCATTTAGGTAATAAATTAGAGGAACAAATTGGAGTAGGCGTTTGTTTATTTATTTGTGTCAGAAAAGTTTCTAAGACTTTTTGTGCACAAATTACTTGGAAAAGATGGACTTGAAAGGCTCACAAAATGTACAATTTCACATTGCATTAATGTAAGCTTTTTGAAGTTAATATAGCCCATACTTTGTTATTAGTGTTCCTGTGTAGTCAGTTGGCTTGAACTGTTCATCTCACAACAAACATATGCTGTCAGTAAAAGCAATGGCTGTTGCAGCCTGCATTAGCTCCTTGTTTCCAAGACTCAGAACAAGTAGAAGCATGGTATTGACCTTATTTAACCCTGATTGTGTAGTTTTGGGACAAAAGGGATTAAGAAATATCTGAAACAGAATGCTGCAAATTCCTCAATGGCCTCTGCTGGCTTTGAAAACAGAGCAGCAGCTAATTTTTCTTTCTCTTTTAGTAACAAATTGGAAAAAAACACTATTATGGCTCACATTGACATCAAGGAAATAATAATAATAATAATAATAATAATAATAATAATAATAATAATAATAATAATAATAATAATAATAATAATAATAATAATAATAAATATTTTGCATTTGTATGGTAGTTTTTATCCCAATTTTTCAAAGGATTTTTCAAACATTAATGGTGTTCCACTTTATTCTCTGTTGGTAAAGGGGTCACATGGTGGTGTGGGAGCTCAGGAAGGCAATTTATGGTGTGGTGGGAAACTCATGTAGAGCTTAGGAAGTGATGCAAGCTCCTGTCAACAGCTCTATGGCTAAATCATGTTTAAGATAAAATAGTCTGTCTAATCTGTCACTGTCACAGTTGGTTGTAGTAGAAAGGGACAAAATCTTCTATGTAATCCATTGATTCTGCTGCAGATGCCACAGCGGAGGAAGCCAAGTTTTGGCTGGTTTAGCAATATCTCTTGATCTATTTACTTTAGCAAATCCTGGCCTTGGTTTTGTTTGGGTTTTTGTTTGTTTGTTTGTTTGTTTTTTGTTTTGTTTTGTTTTTTTGGGTTTTTGGTTTTTTTTTTTTTTGGTCTCCCACAACAGTTAAAAATACATGCAAAAATCTGTAATTGTGGTATATCTACCCATGTTCACAGAAGGCAATAACACAGTAAAAATAACTCGAGTAATTTTCTTGCTTTTTTACATTTGCAGCGCTCCAAAATATTCTGCACTTGAATGTATTCAAAGAGACAAATTTTGGCCTGTCAGGAAAACTATCTCTCTTCCTCCCTCTTTGTTTTTCTTTTTGTTTGTAATTGGAAAAAGTACTGTTTTCTCACTGTAATAAATATCCAAAAATTTGATATTCAAGTGAGGAAAGGAAAAAAAAGGATTTTTTTTCCCCACTGGAATGGTGACAAATGAGTAGTCTTTTTTAAGAATACCTCCATACCCAATGTACAAACAATCAGTTCTCTGGAGGCATCTCTTAAGTGACCTTACAGACACAGGGAATACTATGTTATCCGAGGCTCGCAGGAAACCCTGCCTTATCTGTGTCGGATATGAATCACAGGAGTTCTGATGAAATCTATGGAGCTACATCAGTTTACACGGGCTGAAAATCATGCTCAGCTGTACCCAGTCAAACAAAGGCACACAATTCTCCATTTGCCTCAACAAAGGCAGATGCTTTGCCTCCTTACCTGCTCCATTTGCTTTAATGAGGTGTTCACAGCAAAGCGTAAATGGTACCGTTTAGACGTCAACATTAAGAGTGGCGATGTTTTAAGAGTAGCACTTAAGGAAATTAAATGCGTAATCTGAGCTAATGTGAATGGTGTATGACTGTTGTTAAATAAAGCTAAAATGGACAAAGTAAAATTCTCTCAAGTGCCTTTAAAGAAGGCATGTTGTTAGTTGTGTGAGTTACACACATGGGGCTTAGTCTTGGTGCACTGGAAATTTATCCATTCAGATTTTAACACGGAAACAGGTGATTGGGATGACTATGTCTGTTTCGTGGCACTGGCACTATCTGTCACAAGAATAGTATTTGATATGCAAAATTCTAAAGGTGGAGAAAAACTGTGTGTTAGGAAATGCTGGGGAGGGACCGTGGCTCTTGTGTGTACACAAGGAGACAGGCAGGTGCTGTTTTGTCCCTGTCCCCACACATTGCAAATGTAAGTAGCAGAGGCATGATTTCATAGATTTACCCCAGTGATGTAGGCAGTGTCATTGGCTGTGCTGGAATTATACCAGATTTACTTCTGTCTGAAATGAGAAATGGGACTAGGTAATTTAGCTTAGCGTGCTGATATGAAATAGAAAGTGAAAATGTCATTCATTTGTGTTTCTTCTTGTACTGAGAAACTGCTGGAGGCCTTGTAGGAATGGAAGTATTTGTACTAACTAAACAGCATTTCTTATATATACATATAAATATAAATATATATATATGTGTGTGTGTGTGTGTGTGTGTGTATGTATATGTATATACATCTAAATTTTAACTATATTTGCTTTAAAACAGTTCTTAGGAACATGTTATGCCTATGTTAAGTCATACCTTTGATTACTGGCTCTAACAAGCCTCTCATTTTTTGTGTCTGGGTATTAATCTGAGGACAAAGTAACAGCCTTTGCCAGACTCAACAAAACCCTGTATTCAGGGGGAAAGCGTTATCACAGATAAAAAAAATATCTGATTTAAAATAATTTTCAGACCTTTCTACTACCCTTAGGTTAAAAAAAGGAAAAGAAAAAGCAATGAATAAATTAGTAGCCACATCATCCTTCCAACAACCTAATTTCAATAGTATCGTAATAAAAGGACAAAGGTCATAGATTAAAGTATTGTAATGGAAATGCAAAATCTATAGGTTTAAAACTGTATTTTTAAAGATAGTACTAGTAACGATTATAATTTGAGCCTAGTGTCACTAATAAGAAAATAGTTCTATTTCATTCTGATTCAAGAGCCAATATTTACAAGAATGGGTGTATATAAGCATAAATAAACAGTTAACAACTGTACTGAAATATCTGCATGGAGTTTTGTGTCAGCTGTAGAACTGTTTGTCTAATGCTCTTATCAAGACACCTGTTACAATTTAATCTTTTTTTCTCTTTCTCTTAGTAGGAGGCAAGTAATAGGCTCAGGAGGTGGCTAGAAAATGAAAATAGGAATATAATTTTGCCAAAATGTTAAAATACATCAAATTTGTAATTCATAAATTACAAAAGTATTCGCAATACTTAGAGTAAAATCACAGAGAGTAATGGAGCTCAGACCTACTGAAGTCTGGCATCCAGAGCGCTCTATCCTAAATAAACAATCCTTTGGGGGAACCCAAACTTCGCTGTGGTGGGGGAACCCAAAGGGACTTCTGCATCAGAAAGTGCAGCAACTTAATCCCTCCCTCCACAGAGAGCAGATGGAATGATTTCCTCCAACTTGAGTATGAACAGTTCTTGTCCTTCTTCCTAGTGACCCTCAAAGTCAGAGGCAAAAATGCATGGAGGAGACTGTCATAAATAACATATATATTACACTTTTGTCTGCAGTTTTTTACATGTGGTTATTTAAAGGAAGATAAATAATATTGACTTCCTATGGTATGTTGCATTCCCTCCCTCTCCCTGTCCACTCCCCCTTAAAATATTTTACGTATGGTTGAGGATCCATACAAAAATAACCGACATTCCCTCTACCTAATGTGGTAGTACATAGTGTGGAAAAAACATTCATTTAACTTCTGTCATTTCCTAATAAAATCCTTAACAAGCAGTTTGCAGTGCCAAGGTAGTGCTGTAGGACTCTTTCTCACCAGATCGGAGCAGTAATAAAGAGGCACCCGAAGGATGCCGGGGTTTGAGTCCAGGGGATCTGTTCAGTATCGCATGTCAGGTGACTGACCCAGGGAACACGAGAACATGCTTAGCTGGGAAGACTCTCCCCATCTTCACCTGGGCATGCAGAGGTTTGCATACCTGCTCTATTGGCTGTCAGCTGTCTTGGTGCCAGCTGAAGGACAGTGGGGAGCAGAGCAGCCTTCAGCCTTTCAGATTGCTTCCTTCCACAGGAGCAGATGCCTGACCCCTGCAGTGTTTTGTTGTCTTGTGGCCACCCCTGAGCCTCCCTTGCTGAGGTAATGAGCTTGAGAGCAGACACAGACTGTGATTTACCATTAGTGGCATGTGGGCTGCTTCAAATCTGTACAGCCTGTGGAGAAAATTGGTCCTCCTGGGTGTGCACAGGACACAGGAGCAACTGCTGACTGTCTCCCAAAGCAGCTCAGCTTGGAAACACCTGATCTGATGCATAGTGGAGGTGCAGGTCTTTGTCCAGTTTAGTTCTTGTGCTCTCAAGCCTCCTCTGTTGCTAGCAGGATTGACCTCTTGCCCTGAAGTACTGCGTTTGTAAAGCAACTCCTCACTTGTGCTGGAGCATTTGGAGAGGAAAGGTGGGCAGAGCTCCTCCAGCTTCTCACCTCCTGGAGGCCAAGGTTAGGAATGGCGCTGAGCACAGATCAGGAGAGTGAAAGGGACAAAGGGGCTGTTTATTTTACTGGAAGACTGTAAAGACTTTATTTTGCTAGAAGACTGTCCTGCCTGTGTGGAACTTACTTGGGAGCAGCCTTGAATTAAAGGTGGAAACCATAAATCAATCTTATGCAACCTTTTCCTGGGGACACACTCTGTTGGAGTCACAGGCTGTTGTAAATGGTTGGGTGAGGCTGGTGTGAGGGGAGGCATGGGCTGTGCTGAAGTCTGGGTTATGTTTGCGTAGCCCATGTCTTTATCAGCCTCTTGTGAGCCAGTCAAGAAATGTTATGAGTGACAGCTATAATCTAGTCTCCTCTGCCCTCCTAAAGTTCCTTGGGATAAATATGTTCTGGAGATCACAGCCATGAACTTGTTTGGTACAAGATAAATCTCGCTTTCTGGTCTTCATGCATTTCATGATTTTCAAAGCTAGGTAGATTTAATCTTCATTTATGCATGTTGTTATGCATAAAAATGGATATTGCTCATGGTACAAGCTTTTCTACAACATATTTCTTTTTAATATTTAGTTATTTAATTTGAAAATGTGTACAACTCTTCAGACACACTCATGCAGAGGGCCTAGTCTTTCAACCCAAACTATTACACAGATGTTTTCAAAAAGCTTGCATTTATTTTGTAAGGGAAAGGAAGACTTTTGTGGGATTTGTTCACAAATGCAGCTCACACTGCATGATTTCAAACTCCTTCAGTGCAAGAGAAATGTGTTATCTTCCTTTGCCGTTTCTTCCCTTCTTCCCACAAAGGAAGCTTTGGAAGGATTTCTCATGTCAGTGCAGAGGACACAAATCTGAGTATGTATGTGTGTGTGTGTGGGGGGGGGGGGGGTATGTGCGTTTGTGTGTGTGTGTGCGTGTGAATTTTTCCATAGGAACTCCTGCAGCAAACCAGTGTGGTTTGCTTGGCCTCATCCTTCTGTGCAGTTGCAGAATGAAGAGGTGGAAAACAACTTGCACATAATTTGTGTTGTGTCTCTCTTCCAGGGGTGTTCTGTTCTTTACCCTGCACTGCTCAGGTTTTCCAATTTGTTTTTAAATAGCTTGTGGTTATGGCTTCTCCTTCTTCCCTTGGGATACTATTCCACAACCTAATGGTTCTCAAAATTAGAATTTTTCCTTCATCCCAGGTGTATGACTTTGTTTATAAAGCGGCGAATTCATGCAGTAATGTGCATGGTGCAGATGTTTCACATGGGGACATTTATGTGAAGTGCTTCCATTGAAAAATGGGGATAAAATCAAAAAAACCTTATTAAGTTAATTTACAATATATGATGTGTAAACACACTTTTATTTTGCAATTTCACCACAAAATTAGCGACACATACAACTGTAATACTGTATTGCTGCATAAAAATTAATTACCAAGAATTCTATTTATCCAAAGCTTAGGATCACAGCAAATTAATTATAATTCTTCATATAAAAGAAGGAATTTCATAATACATTCTTACAAAATATATGTATAGTACATTTCAACCGTTTAAAATTTTTGACTGTAACAGGGCCTTTTTTATTTTTCTGCTTTTTCAATAAAGCGGCAATTGAGATCTATCACATCCATAGCATATATCACTGTTTTTATTCAAGAATTCTTGTGAAAATAAAGCACTTCTTTTATTCACAAAAATCATAATTGCAACATACATAAAACCTGTCAAAGCTCCAATTTCCAATATTCTAATGAATATCAAAAGAGTCCAGCATTTGTGACTTTGACAAATTGCAAATGAGGTTTTATTCATTAAGAGGGCCGCTAATGTTTATTTAAATGCAATTTACTGTTGCATTATTGATTAGCTACTGCAAAATTATCTTACAAGGAGCACGTGTAGCAAGAAGATTTCAGGTTGAGAAAGGATTTATCTAGGGAAGGCCTGTAGGCTTGATTTAGGCCCCAGGACATGAGAGTTTTAATTTATCTGGAAAGAAAGGCCTGGTGGAAGGTTTGCTTTGTTTGCATTTAGACAGCAGATGAAAGGGGTTTTGATGTTGAGCTGAGAGAAAATGGCTGCCACTCTTGTTATTCACAGAGAGAATTGAGCAAAAGGAAAAATCTATTATAGGGAGCAAGATAAAAAAATGTCTGTCCTCCCCTGCCCCCCCCGCCCCCAGTCCTATTCAGCATCAGGCTATACGTGGCTTGTTATTTTTGGAAGGAGAAATAATAAAGAAAATGTTGCTTATTATCTAAAATCTCTTAAAAAATACCCCCCATATTGCATTAATTACTGAGCCCCAACTTGTTTCTTCAGCGTCACAAAACTCCAGTGAGCTTGCCACATCTGACCTGAGAGCACAAATTAAATCTGGGCCTATATGTTTTAATGAAATCTGAATGTGTGGTGTTTTCACTGTTTCCCAACATAAGCAAACACTTTCTGGCAATATCTCATGGAACTAATTGATAACAGCTCAAAGAGTAATCAGAGCCTCTTTGGCTCCCACCTTAAGGAGGAAGGCATCTGCAGTACTTACTTGCTTTAGCACTGGTTTTGTCTGCAAGAATCAATTAGCCATGTAAACCACTGGCATGAATCCTATCCTTCCTGAGGGGTTCTGCTGCAAGATTAAATAGGACTCAAGCAAATACATATAAGGGATGGAGATTTAAGAAGGGGTAGTCATCCCACTCATCTAGCTGACAGAAGCCTGTGAACCTAAACAGTGCCATTGGATCAGGCAGAATATGGCAAGCAGGCAGCCTCTGTTCCTGAAATAAACTATTTTAAATTTCCAACTTGGAAAAAAGTGTCTCAAAAAGAATAAACTGCTACTTCAAAAGGCATGGATCAAGTACACAGTAGCACGACCTGAATGTCCTTTTCTGGACTCATTACAACCTGACAGGACTTCTCATTCCAAATGACAGTCAGGAAAACTTGGAAAGCTCTCAGCCAATTGCAAGGTGGAAGAATGATCCGACTAAAATTAAATCTGAAACTCAAATATTACACCAAGACCTTTCAACTTGCTCATTATTCCATTAAACCAACTGTAAAAGCACCATTCCTCATCTGAAATGAGTTTAGAAAAACTTTCATTGTGTGACTTGGTCCACAAATAAGAGTGACGGGAGCAGAATGATATTTTCCTTCAGGGCTTATACCTTTACTGACTCTGATGATGATGACTAAGTATCAGATCTGACAAGCTGAAGGTTAATTACTTACTCTGTGTTTCAGGTCTGTCAGGGCAGAATATCAGCATTGATTTATTTACCAAAAGTCAGGAGTATTTGGTATTTAGTTTGGGCATAGAGAACTGTTGTTCTAAACACTTGTTTTCTTTAGAAAAGTGCTAGTCTTCTACTAAACTGAAAATGTTTCTCTGCTTCCCATTTTGGCCTCATTTAAATTTCTCTTCTTTCCTCAACTTTCAAGGACCTCTTGATATTTTTTCTCTTTACTTTCAGTCCATGGCAAACAGTAAAATACTTCAGTCACATCAGTGAAGATCTCGAGCAGTTAGAATGCTCAAATAGAAAGCAATGTAGATGGTGTAACTTTGAAATGGGTGAATGTAGTGGTCCATTAGAAAATACATAACACTTTAAATCACACTGTTAGGGAAAAGTCTTCTTAAAAAATTCAGGTTTGTGATGAAAGCCTTTCCACATGAATGTGACATATTTCAATCGTTAACTGGTGAGGAAAACAGATGAGGTGGTGCTGCTGATGCAGCAAAGGAGAGAGATGTCTGAAATGCTGCTAGTGAAGCATTGCTTTGGTAAACTTTTCAGCCTTTTCCAATTTTTTTTTTTTGCAGCCCACAATTAAAATAGAAACAAAATTTATGAGAAGAGGGATTTATTTATATCACATATAAGGCCTCTGAAGTCTTTCTCAGCAGCATTGCTCTCACCTTCTTTCTGACTCTGTCCTTTATGTGCCCCCACATCCCTCAGTCTCCCCTGTTTTGCCAAAACTTCAGTTATATCTCACTCTTCTGTGGTTCTTTCTACTTTCCTCAAAGAACAGCTTCCTCCCTGATACCTGCGTTTAGTTGGGATTTATTTGGGTGCAATTAAATCTGGATTTCACCTGGGTCATGTTGGATACAGACATTAGAATTCCACTGGCACTGTATGACAGGAGACAAATATAGATGCAGTGTCCTATTTCCTTTTTGTAGTCTCTAGTATTCTGTACTTGTTGGTTTACACAGACTATATATAGAGCTGCTCTTTTGTTTCCAGAAAAGATTCCTTTGCATGCATTATCTATCCATAAATCCTTTTCTTTGCAGTGTAGAAGCCTACAGCTACGGTTGGAGTCAAGTTATGCTGAGATCCCTGATCAAAACACACACACTTCAATGGAAACATCACTCATTGGGAGTTTGCTCTGATGTTGCCTGCAACAAATATTTAGGAACTCTTTTATTTTTTTCTTCTCTATGTCTGACTTTAATTTAGAACTCAAAGCTCCAGTTAGTTATATGTATATTCTAAATAATAATAATAATAATAATAATAATAATAATAATAATAATAATAATAATAATAATAATAATAATAACATCTGAACAACAACTTCTTTGCAACACCAAGTAATGACATTTTTATTCTTTTCTTTGAATTTCTCAGTACCACTAACCTTCAACAGAAATGTTCTCTATTTCTTTAAAAGGATGATGGCTATCCCCTACTCAAGTCCATGTCCTGAAAACAAATAGCTTCTTAGCATTTCCCCCAATATCTTTTTTCCAAAGACAAATGAAAATTTCTCTAATGTTGTCTTCTGAGCCAAAAGGAGTGTCAAACAAAACAACGTTCTGTATAAAAGAAAATAAAAAAGAAACTTGACATCCATATAAGATGGATGTAATTTTCCTTGGGGAAAAATGCTACTTGTATATGTTGAATATCATAGATTTGTACTACTTTGAATAATTTACCTTGAGGATTTGGCATAATATGCATAGAAAAATCATGGTAGAAGGAATATAAAGAGAAACACTGCGCAATGCAAGGGTACAGAAATGTAGGAAGAACAATTGTGCTGGTGGAGCCTTGGTCCTGTGCATAAAGGATGGCTAAGAGTCAGATAGATAAGTCAAGCAACTCCTGTCATCTAATGCAGGACATCTATGCTGGACATACAGAGGAAAAGTACAGCACTCAGACTATTCTGTCTGTGGTGGGTTGACTCTGGCTGGATGCCAGGTGCCCACTAGAGCCACTCTATCATTCCCCTCCTCGTCTGAGATGGGGAGAGAAAATACAACAAAACTCTAGGGTCAAGATAATGACAGGGAGAGATCATATCATGGGCAAAGCAGACATGAATTTGGGAAAATTTATTACCAATGAAAGCAGTGTAGTATTACAAAAAAACCCCAACTGAAGCTTCAAAAACTTCTCCCCACGCCTCCCTTCTTTCCAGGCTTAACTTCACTCCCCATATTACCTACCTCATCTCCACTGGCCCAGGGAGGCAGGGAATGGGCCTGGGATCAGGTCTTCACCAGTTGCATCTGCCACACCCTCCTCCTCCTTGGAAGGATTCCTCACACTCCTTCTCTGTCACCATGGGGTCCCTCATGGAGCCTGCCCCAGCACCGCCTTGCCCTGGGGTCTCACCTCCTTCAGGCAGCTGTGCAGGTGAATCATGGGCTGCAGGTGAATCTCAGCTCCACTGTGGACCTCCATAAGCTGCAGGGGGACAGCTTCTCTCACTGTGGTCTTCATCATGGACTGCAGGGGAATCTCTGCTCCCATGCACAGAGCATCTCCTGCTCCTCCTTCTTTACTGACCTCAGGGTCTGCAGAGTTCTTTCACATATTCTCTTCTCTCTCTGGTTGAAGACAGAGTTGTTTTTTGACCTTTTTCCAGCCTTTTTAAATATATCCCAGATATGCTACCACCATTACCAATGGGCTTGGCCTTGGTCCATCTAGAAGCCAGTTGGCATTGGCTCCATTGGATGTGGGGGAAGCTTCTGGTAGCTTATGACAGAATTAACACCTTTCTATCTTTCCTTGCTACCAAAACATTGCCAAGCAAACCCAATGCACTGTCCAGTTCCTGTTCTGGACTTACTCTCAAGCTTGAAGAAGACCAAAGAGAGTCAGAAGGCAGAGACATGAACTTTGGTACAGCGTATTTTCAAAATGAAGGATTATGGTAGAAATGGTGAAGCATAATAAAAAGAAATTCAAGAGGGATTCAAATGGCAAAACACTGTCAAAATACTTGTGAATAGAAAAAAAGAGTGTTTAAAAATACTGCTACGGATTCAGCAAATATATGCTAACTATCAAAACAATCTTCAGTAAGACAATTCCTTCCTCCCAGGCTGATGGATTTTAGGCAGTAGGATATTAACAATGAGATGAAGGACATTATTAAATGTAAGAATTTTGACTTCCAAATTGAAGTTCTGTTCAAGCGAAGAAAATTAAAAAAAAAGAAAAAAGAGAAAAGCTTTGGCAAGTAGGTGTTAAACACAATAAGGCAAGCCAAAGAAGGGTTCTGAAGAGGAGGTTGTTAAAGGCATAATAACTAAAAGTGAATTCTCTTCAAACACATCAGAGGCAGGACTTGTGAGATAGTCTGTAGGGCCAATAGATGATGGATATAGTAAAAGAAAGCTCAAAGGAAACAAAGACACATAGAGAAGCAAAATGAATTCTGTGCTTCTTTGTTCACTGGGAACGGGGGAGGCAGCCAAGGTAAAACAAAAACTTTATTTACAGGAGAAATACCAGAAAAGAAGCAGCATCAACTTTTAAAGAACAGAGTTATCTCTCTCTAATCTGTTCCAGTTTCTCAAAGGAGTCACTGGGTTTGCACGCAAAGCTGATTTGATGGAAACAGTCTGCATAGATGTCTCCAAGTGCTTCATCAAAGGCTCCTAAAAAACCCAGTCTATCATGCTTTAATGGCCAGATAATCACACATGAAAGTTCAAAGATAGGCAACTACCTTTAATGAGGCACCTGAATAAATTATTTGCCTTTTATTTATTTATTTATTTATTTATTTATTTATCTATTATTTGTATATTTCTTGCAGCTCATTTCATGGGAGAAGAATGTGGTTTTGGCTCTGTAGAAAGCATGGACTTTTTTTATTTAGTAGTCCAACATCCAGTATACAAACTGGCACAATTGTCATTTAGTGTCCATACAGGGACATGCTTTGAAACCTTTGACTATAGCCAGGTGCAGGAAAAAAAATATCCCTTTTGCCATAAATTTGTTGAAATGGAAAACAAACCATTTATTTATGTCTTTCTACTTCACCTGACTGACAGACAGAAGAGCAGATTACCACTGAATTAAAATATTTTTTACCAGAATTCATCTGAGACAAGAAATCTTGACTTCATAGTAACTATTCTCTCTATAAAAGCTCATAGTAAACACACAAAGACTGTAATGAAGGAACAAATACAAAAAAATTAATAGTGTACAGATACAAAGATGGCATGAAATAATAATGAGATCTAAGAAAAAAATACTGTTCCCAGCTATTAAGAGGAGCAGCACTTAGAACAATGACATCAACAAATCCTGGCTGACTAGTGCCAGAGTTCCCCATGATCCACACTTCTTCCATACCACTGCTGTTAGAGAGTTTTACTATTCTGAGGCAAGGGAAAGAAAATTTCATTGTGCAATCTGATTTCTCAGTTTCATTTTCCACGTTTCCCCTGAAAAATGGAGGTGTCTATCACAGTAGCAGATTAGTCACCAAAAATGCTAGATTGGCCTGAAAGATTTGTCATTTGCTATTTTTGCAGTTGTTTTGGAAACAACCTTGAAAGAAAATGGCATTATGCCTGTTTATTAATGGAATCTGGAAATTGCAGAGCCTGTGTATTTTTTGAGTTGTAAAGAGAGCTTTTCTATAAAGTCATTCACGCAACCAGTTATTTGGGTTGAAAAGCACTCTACATGAAAACACTGGCTTGAATGTCAAAGACAGGAATAGCAAAGTTTTGCTAGGTTCTGTTTCAAATTCTGAAGTAAATTTGGTGACTTCAGAGAAATTATACTGGGGATCACTCCAGGCTCCAATAGGCAGCCAGTACTCTATAAATATAACATTATAGCAAATCAAATTCTATAGCAGAGAGAGCATCATCCCAGCAACATGTGTACCTTCTGTAAGATTTATCCAGCACTGCCAATGAAACTAGTGGGCTATTTGTGTTTTTTCAATTTTTATTTTTTTATTTTGTTGGGGTTTTTATTTCTTTTTAAGGGTTTTTTTGTTTGCTTGTTTGTTTGATTTTGTTTCTGGTTTTTGGTGGGTTTTTTTGTTTGTTTGTTTGCTTGTTTCATAGGGTTTTAAAATTTATTTAGAAATAACTGAACAAACACAACTCCAATAGTTTGTTGCAACAGAGCTTGGCAAGTGGGAGGTATGCTTTGGTGGGCTTTCAGTTAGGTGTGCTATCAGTTAGTACAGCTATGGGCAGGTTAACAAATGCAGTGAAGCTCAGTGGCTCCTCAGGATCTTCTAAATACCAGTCTGAAAGATGCTGAGGGCAAAATAAAAGAACTATAGATTGTAGCTCTAAAACTAGTTAATTGGTGACTGGTTTATATTCTTCTAGTTTTTTTTTTTTCTTTTAGATTAGACGTTAATTTTACATATCCTGTGCATCTTCTAAAGAAACATAGTGATTCCTGCCAAAAATGCTTGAATGGCTGGTATTTTGCCAGAAAGACCTCTGCCTGCCCCCAGGATTGACACTCTGTCCCTCCTGTCTTTGCTGAACTAATTACTTGGAGGAATTAAATTACAGTAACAAATCAGCACCTCATCGTGATTGGAATCTGTTTGAAGCAGGCCTTTTTGTTACTCATTGTGTTTTATAATTCCTTTTAAAATGGCCTATTGGGGGGATTCTCAGTAAGACTCATGCTGGTGGGACAGTCTGTGGAACGCTGCCATTTTATTTTAGATTGCTCTGAAGAATGGTTGCTTTACTTTGAAAGAAGATTCTAAAAACAGCCCAAAAGGAGGATGATGGTTCAGTTTTTATTCATTCAGTCTTGTCATCACGTTCAAGTTTAGACATGACTTTTCTACTTGCAAGCCTTGCAGACTTCTCCAAGTCTTTGAAAGTCAACCTGACTTCTCTTTCTTGCTGAGACTCTTAAAAAAACCTGTCCTGATTTTGCCTCTGCAGCTCCATTGGCTGAGTGCATCTCTGACAGAGGTAGGGTTGCAAGGTAATTGTTGCCATGATCCTGCCTTCTTGTCTATTCCTTTGCCTCTAGGAGATTCAAAAACATTTTGTCATAGACGGAGCAAACTTCTCAGGTGTTATTAAAAACATCCCCACAAATAGAAAATCCATTGGAAAAGTCTTGTCAATCAAACTCAAATTTTCTCAGAGCAGTTTGAGAGTTTGGATTCTGCTTTCCATCACAGAAGGTTTCCCAGGTTCAAGATGAAACCTGAGCAGAACAAGAAAAAGAATCTGACTCTGCATTTCATTGTTAGAGGTATTTGTGCTAGATAAGCAAAGAGAATTAAATGTTGTCTCGGAACACCACACTCTCCACAGATCCATATGAAAAAGGAGGAATTACAGAACCAGCACCCCTGCTTTTTAAGCTAACATAGAATTAGCACCTCCAGTATTAAGTGATTCTATCTGCATGAAGGATCTTATTTTTTTGGTAGTAGTTCATCTATGGTTAAACATATAAGCAACAAATCAAGGGATACCTCATCCTTGGCAAAATAAGAATCTTACCTTCAAGGTGCAAGGATAAAGGAGAGAAAACACAAAGCCGTGTTGCATGAGGAAATCCAAGGTTCATCTGCCTCTGAGATATTGATCTTACATCTTTCTATGCAGTCATGTCCTGTTACATAAATGTGGACTAAAATTCTTCACTTTTTCCACTTTGGAAAGCACCTGTCAGACAGAAACCCTTAATAAAAGGACTACATCCTCCTACTCTTCACATATTGTCACTTGCTTCCTAAATCATTCCTCTGGAAAGACTACTCTTGGAACATGGAGATAATTCCTGGTTAACTAAGGTAGCATACCAAGGCATTAAATACAAAGTGAGACTGCAGAGACATCATTCCTCAAAAACTTCACCATGGATTTATGGCTTACCAAGCTAAGGGAGTACAATAGAGACAGTACAGACTTGCTTTCCAAGTTGATTGAGAAATTTCCTAGGAAAGCTGAAGTAGCTCCAATTCTGAAAAACATTTTGGAAACCAGGCAATTCAAAGCTTTGGTCAGAGCCTTGCACTGTGATAAGATTTCTGATTGAGATCTTTATCCTAATATTAACACTAAATGTTCTTTCCTTATTTGTTTACCTTCCATGTGACTTAGTTCAGAATCCACCCAAAACCCACAGGAGCCAGGTGGTCTGGATTCCTCACAAACCTCTCATTGGATACTACAGCCTTAAAATTATCAGCCTGAATTGTCTCTAAAACACTTGCACGTGGTAGAGTTGCTCATGCAAAAGATAGGCTAATACGAGGGTTTATTCTCATTTAATGTCTTTGCGCAATAGAAGGGTGGGAAACAGCACACGCACACCCTCTGTAGTAGGACCTAAGTTTGGAATTTTGAAGAGAAAGAAATAATAAGGCAAAATGTGTGGCTGAAATAAGGAACACAAGTGGGAAAAAGCACATTGACATAAACTTAGGAAATCTGTGAGTTCCATAGCTGCAGAAAACAACCCATTAAATGAGAAGACCTGAAAATCTGGAAAGAGGCAGGAATTTAAGGGCAGGTAGGGCATTTGGCATTAAAGAAAATAATAAAATTTTCTGGTTTCAAAAATTAAAATGGAAGAGTAGGAATTAAAATGCAGAAGTGTTTTGTAGAGTCTATTTTGTAGAGACAGAATTCCAAGTAAGGAGAGATAAAGACAAAATCCCACTCCTGTGGATCCACATTGTGTGGGATGCCAAGGACAGGGGACACACATCAGGACTGCTTGAAGGTACACGCCACGGAGCAGAAGATGCCACTCAGAGCAGGATGAATGTTCCCTGCAGCCCAGGTGGCCTGGCAAAGAGCAGCAGTGGCCAAGGGGGGGGCATCACTGCAAAAAGCTTTGCTGTCCAAAGCATTGCTACTTCTGCTTCCATGGAGTTCAGGTTTCGATGCTCCCAGTCTGTCTCCCTCACTTTAAAGTCCAAGATTCTCAGGGAAGAGGCCTCCCTCCAGGGTAAAAATCTACCCTATCCTGAACTTCATGAACAGTCACAGATATGTGCACCGTTTTATCAAAACGTCAACTTTGACTGACTGCAATGGAACATAATGAAAAACACTTTTGGGAATAAATTCAAATAGAGTGAGCAGAGCAGCAAAGGGAACTTTATCAGAAGAACAGATCTCAGTCACCTCTCTGGGTTTTTTTTTTCCAAATCTACCATTAGTAATATAAAGCAGCGGTATAATGAACATTGCTTTCTGCAACAAAAGTGTTAATTATTCCTTCTCTCCCACAGAGGTAGAAAAATGCCACTGATGACTGGTTTGCAAATTCTATAAAATATGCTTTCATCTAATTTTACTATCAGAAAGACTCAAATCATTATATGTTTTAAATTATATATATTTTTCAGATTGCTCTGAATTTTTCTCCTAGATACAAATGGACTGTTCTTAGCTTATCATGACTGAAAACAAAAATGAATATTAAAGTAGTTTTATCATGTCATTTACTATGCTGGCAAGAGAAGTTGTTTTATTGTTAACAGATATTTTTATAGTTAAATACAAGTAATTGTTATTTAGTGTGATTGATGACCAACTGGAAACTCCAATTTACAAAAAAAATATTAAATAGCATTTCCTACATAAATAGGAGAGACATTTTGGAATCAAATGGGAAGAAAAAACTCCAAACCATAACTCTTTGCTTTTCCACTTGAAAGAATAACAGAGGAAGACCAGTGAAAAAAATAATGAAATGGTACACAATATACTGCAAAATAGCATTAATTCCTGCACCAGTATTTTCAGACTTTCTTGTTTTGTAAATCACAACTGACTAAATGTATCTGCAATGTGAGGTTTCAGTAGAAAAGCTTGGAGAAGATTTTGAAGTGGTTGCAAAGCAAAGAGAACTGATAATGCTTTCATACTAGATTAACAAATCTATTGTTTATTACCTCAATGATATGACATGCTGTGAGGTGCCTATGCTCATGCAGTAATGATTAGCTAGTTGGCTAACTTCCAGCCAGTAGGGTTATTAACACTATATTGTGGAGCTTCAATGTAAGTTTGATTTCCTTGTACTGTATATTGCATGAAGAAAACTTGTATTAATCAATATAAATTATTCCCCAAACAATAAGACACGGTGGGGGTGAGCAGGAAAGGCTGGAAATGAGGTGTTAGTGCAAAAAAAAAGCGCAAAAGAATAAAGAAGGTCACGTGTTCTGCCTCTAATTAATGTTGAAGCAAAGTCTTTGAAGGGCAGAAATCTAATGGCTAAACCAGAAGACTGACTAATGGCCTGTCCTAAGAAGCAAAATTGGGATATAATCTTGGACTTACCATGTTTTTTCCCACTATGCTTCAAGTTTTACTTGAAAAAAAATGATGCCACCTTCTACCTATTAAAGAATCATTAATACATTAAATGGTTGATTTAGAATGCTTTAGAGGACTATAGGCAGATGGCAGAATTTAAGATACAATGTTGAAATAACATGAGCACATATAGGTGAAATCCGGAATATGTATATCTTACTGACATTGTGCCTAACTTAGTTTTTATTTCTCTTGTTTTAGAAGAAATAGCCTCAGGCATGTACTTCCAGGACCACTCACCATGACAAAAATCTCAGTATTAAGTAGCGCAGTATCTGACATTATTCACTAAGTTAGGAATTGAATAAGAGCATAAAGAGTTCAGATAGACTATTAGTGCTTATAGTTCACCAGCCTTTGGACCAAAAAAAATGTTTTTTTATTTAAACTCTTGCATCTTCTCTGATGTTATCCTGGAAACGAAAAAGACGAGTCTGTTTTTTGGATTAAGAACTGTGGATAGGCACTGATTTCATGTTCACCTTTATGGACGATCAGATATTACTTTCTGACCGCAGCCAGCACATCCACAGAGCTGGTGTGTTGTGGATCAGATGTGTTCACAGTGTTAGTTGTGCTAATGAAAAGATCTATACATTGCCTTGAACAGATGGACACAGAACCACTGACCAAAGAGGTTCTGGCATCAGACAGATTTCCTTGTGTTTGGAAGACTCCTCAATGTGTTTTTCTTTTAATTTTTTTTAAATTTTATTTACTCATAGACATGAATTTTAAAGTACTTCTGTGAGCACTTAGCTCTGAGCAGGTAAACTGAGATGACAGTGCTTACTGGTGATGCACTGTGGGTTGGATTAGGGGCTAGTGCCAGCTGAGCAAACCATTTCCACACTTTCTTAGCAGTAGATTGTATGAATGGAATGACTGATATCAATGAAACTACATAAATATTTTTAAATACTTAAGTGAAACAGGTACTGAGCCAGAGGCTTCAGCTCCACTAGGAAGTTTGCACGCACTGCAGCTTTAAACAGAGCAATATTTCTATCCTATTTCAGTATATGCTTAACTTAGCTGGACACACAGACCCACTGTGATCCATGGAACCCTCGTGTGCTTGTGCCTGAAGCTCAGTGTATGCTTAATGGACTGGTGGAGCTGGGCCTGACAATAAACAAGTCTGCTGATATCCTGAAGTTCCATCTGCTTCCCTCATATCTAAACCTTGATGGAAGTGGCTTAAACTGACATGTTTTACTCCTCAGTTGGAGTGGGCTGAGGGGATACAGTATGGTGAGTTATCACCAGCGTTACCATCTCTCTGGGTTTTCCTAGATGTACTCGTCTTTCCCTATGTACATTTGGATCTGGATAGTAGTTGCATAGTTTTTCTAAATTGCATAGTTTTTCTAAATGCTTAGTTGCATAGTTTTTCTAAATGCTAGGCAGAAATATGGCAGCTCTAGGGTCAGCAGCTCAAATATGAGGACATGACTTAGTGCCAAAAAGCTGCAAGTTTGTATCTGAAATTATACTTAACAGACTGTTTGAAAATAGATTTAAGGTATAAAAAAGAGATAGGAAGGTGTGTTTTCAGAATGGCAGTTTTTTTCATTCTGTAGAGTTTTAAATGGATCAAAGCAAACTTTTCTCTAGATCATGTTTTTAAAAAGTGTTGCAGTATTTGTGGGGGTTTTTTTCCATTTTCAATATAAAAAATGTGGATGCTATGATATATTTAAGCAAAAAAGAGCAGCTTCAGAAAGGGGTTTTTTCCCCCCTTGAAAAATGTAGAGTAACACCAGCAGTCAAAAAGCAGTCCTTCAAAAGTACAATTATCTGTGCTGGGCAAATAACAAAGGCTTTGTTACTGTGCCACACTGCACATCTAGTTAATGTTTTACACATCCCTAAAGCTGAATTACTAGTGAAGTGAGTAACTTTGAAAATACAGAGGTTATTATGGTTTGCATCTTTACACTTTTCATGTAATGGAGATAGCATGTGGCTGGTGTATGAGGATGGATATAAGTAAAATAGTTCCCATGAATCTACATTTACTTTGTCATATGCATATAAAACATGGAATGAGATATCAGATACAAAATGAAAAAAATGGAAAAGAAAATAATCAAAAGAAATATAATTGAGGGAATGAACAGAGAAGAAAAGTGGATTTGCTTCTAGAAAAATGTAGAGAACAGAGATTTGAAAAAAGAGAATGGAATGATTAAAAACTAACCATAAAATAGATATTAGAAATACTTAAAATGAAGTAAAAGCTTAGCATAAGGAATAAGTAGGCACAATTTCTAAAATGTGACAGATAATAAGAAAAAAATTCAGAGGAAAACCCAAAGGAAATTAAAAATAGACATATGGTAAGAATCTAAATGAAAAGTTTAAAATTTCGGACTTAGCTATTAGCAATTATTTAAAATTTTAATCAGTTTAAAGGATTATCAACACAAGTTGTAAATTCTGAGGGAATATTCTGCCTTGTTTGATACTATAATAATGAAGGGCATATACTTAAGGTGATTATGTCTCTAATTAAATGGGATTATTCCTGAGTTAAACTTCAGTTCCTCTTGGTTAGTCCTGCGATACCCTACTTGATTTATTCTACTCATAAGACGATAAAATAGGAAAGGTCAATAAAAATAAAATAGAGCCATGTAGACCTAGTGAACACTGCAAAAAAAGTATCTAGCTATTTTTGTAGCTGTTAAGAACAGTCAGCTAACAGGAGGATTCACCATGGGGACTGGGAGATTCCCCAATAAACTCCTTGCACAGCCAGTGTTCCTAGTGGTTACTGCCTGCCCGATAGCCTGTCCACCAGTTTTGTTTCAGACACATATTACACACAACATCCAACTCCTCCATAATTCAGATGCACTGAATAACACCTGGAAGCCCATTTACTCTCTTCAAATCTAAGTAAAAATGAATTTTAAATAGCAGTGAGGACCTGCCGTCCTTGTGCTCCTCTCTCAAGAGCTTCTGGAGATATCCTGCATATTAAAATCTCACCACATATCAAAATATTTTCATTTATACAGCTGGTTTTACTAATGACCTAATTATATTTTGTTGCCA
Organism: Ammospiza caudacuta; assembly: GCF_027887145.1. Lineage (NCBI taxonomy): Eukaryota > Metazoa > Chordata > Aves > Passeriformes > Passerellidae > Ammospiza > Ammospiza caudacuta. The sequence goes on along the minus strand of NC_080593.1, from coordinate 119,289,852 downwards.
TCTTCTGATATAGTGACTTATTTGTTTTTCTGCCACATTAAGAAGAATGTCCCACCTCAAAGGTTAGGTATTTTTGACGTTAATTATAAAAGTAAAATTGAACAGTTAAAGCTTTTCTCACCCCTTCTTCCCTAAATATCTCAGCAAAATTTAACCCTGGATGAAAGAAAAATTATAGAACTCTGTTGTTCCACTTCTGTTCTCTTGGAGACAGACAGGCCCTAATTTCCACATCAGAGATTGCTCTTCCACTGGTTTTCTTAATGAAGGAAGACAGAAACCCTTCTACCTGTGTTAACAGTACATAAAGGGATATCACAAATATTTGCATCTTACACCATTATACCCTTCATATAACATGTACATTTTGACAAGTGCAGAAAAATCAAGGACAGAGAGGAAAATATGGATCCATATGATGTCTCCTGAATATGTCTGATTCAATCACAACTCAAAAGGGTTGGTTTAGTTATATTTTTATATTCTATTTATAATGTAAATGCCATTTCTACAAATGAAATGACTATAAACTAGTGGCCCCTTGGCTCTGTTGAGCCAAGGACTTAGAGAAGTCGATCCTTTACTCTCTTTCTGCTCTCCTAGTCCTTGACTGATTTATAAATGGAAATACTTATGTTCCTACATCACCAGATGCTTCCCTAAGATCTCTACTTTCTATTCGAAGGTCATTAAATGAATCTCAAGGTTTGCTTTTATTTTGATTGAAAACATGGCTGTAGCTCTTTGATGGGTCCCAAGTCCTTTTCAGGGATAGCAGGGTCTTTGTTGATGTCAGAGCTAGATCACTTTCCCTGGGTTTGAAAACATTTAGGATCAAATCAGAGCTGCCAAACACAGAACAAAGAAGCAAAAAATTGATGAAAATAACACCGAAGTCCATGAGATTGTTCAAAGGGACTACAAAAAGTAGAGAAAAGTAAACCAGCAGCTTGTTGCAGGTAATCATATGACCACAAGTCTTATGGCAGGTTGGGAATAGTAATTTAGGAATCAGTGTATATAAGAAAAGCTCATGGAATTCCAAGGGAACATAGGGAACAGATACACCTTTTCATCTATTTTTTTCTGTGGTAAAATGTTTGTGCTATTCATAGGTAATTACAAATATTGTACCCTTCGTGGAAGAGAATCAGGATGGCAAATACTTCAGCAAACCATGTAACTCCATGGATCCTAGTGGAAGATATACAGGAACACGGAGGGAGCTGGCTAATGTCATTGCTAGATCACTCTCGATTGTTGTGTGAATTCATAGAAAAGTGCTTGAGGATCTTGAGAAAGGCAAACGTCTCACTTATCTTCAGGAAAACAGGACAAGGGCAAGAAGGAGAACCCAGGCAACAACAGGCCTGTTAGCCTCTTCAAAATCCTGGAAACCATTTTCAGTCACATGAAGGACATGGAAGTCATCAGTCAGGAGCAGTCAACGTTGACTCATCAAGGCAAAGTCACATTTGACAAAGCTGACAAAATTTTACCATGGAATATCTGGATTGATAGCTGAGGAGAGAGAAGTGGATGTTGTCTGTCTTCAGTGAGGCTTTTGACATTGTCTCCCATAAAATCTTCATGATTAGGTGGAACACCTCTCCTATGAGGAAAGGGTGAAAGAGTTACGATTTTTCACTCTAGAGGAGAAAAGGCTCCAGGGTGATGTTGTTGTGGCCTTTCAGGACATGCAGGGAACTACAAGAGAGCTGGAGAGAGACTTGTAGTCTCTTGTAGTGATAGGATAATGGGAAATGGCTTTAAGGTGAAGGAGGGTAGGTTTAGGTTGGATATCAATACAAAATTAGGGTGGTAAAACACCCCAACAGGTTGCCCAGAGAAGTTGTGGATACCCCATCCCTGGGCCAGGTTGGATGGTATTTGAGCAACCTGGTTGAGTGGAATGAATCCATGCCTGTGGCAGGGAGGTTGGAACTAGATGATCATTCAGGTTCTTTCCAGCCTGAATCATTCTGTGGTTTTATAATCAGAGATAAAATTATGAATTTTAGGCTGGATGAACAGTGAAGTGAACTAAAATCTTGCTGAATGTCTGGGCCCAGGGGACTTCATCAGTGGGATGTAGTTTAATTGGAGGTTGATTACCAGAGGTGTACCCTAGATGTCAATAGTGGGTTAAATTGCAATCAGTGCCTTCATTTATGGTCTGGGTGAAGGGACAGAGTGAGCCGTAAGCAAGTTCATTGATAGCACAAAAGCGAGAAGAGTGGCTGATATAAAAGAGGCTCATGCAACCATCCGGAAGGACCTCAACGAGCTGGAGAAGTGTAATGACAGAAATAGCATGGAATTAAAGGGGAAAGTCCTGCATCTGGGGAACAACCATCCTGAGCACCAGCACATGCTAGGGGTCCCCCATCCACAAAAGAATTTTGCAGGAGAGGTCTTGAAGCTCATGGCGAATACCAAGCTGAATGTGAGCCAGACATGCTCCCATGTGTCCATTGAAGCAAAATTGGATAATGGTTTTCTGGGCTGCATTAGGAGACATGATACCAGGGGAAGTGATTCTTCTGTCAAATCATCTTGATATGGATAAAAACAACAACAACAATTACAAGAACAAAAACACCACCAGAGAGACATTTTGTTGCTGACTCAGTTTTGAGGAATTTGTTTTTGTTACACATGTGACGCCACTGAAGGCTTTTGAGTAGACAAGGGGAAGACAAGAATAGTTGAATGCAGCAGTGCTACACAAAAGTTTAAATATGTACCCCCAATACCAGCAATTTCTGTGAATTTTAGAGTTTTGTTTAATGTTGGATTCCAGCTCTCCTATTTCTGGGTTGTCTGGCTAACAGGTCCATATCCTTTTCAGATACTCTCCTGCTTCTCATACACTGCATTTGAACCTCTTTGCCCTTCAGAATCAATCCACCCTCTGAGGTGGCTGGTGACACCTGTAGGCCTCCCTGGGGGAGATGCATCCCCTCCAGGCCAGACACTAACCCTCTCCCCTCTTCCCATGAGTTATCTCACCTGGTAAATCCAGATTATTGCCCTGTAATTCCTCCCACTTTGCTGTTTACTCCGTGCCAACATTACACTCACAGATGGTGAGCATGTCTCCTTCCCCCTTCCAATCATCATTTGGCCATGCCACAGCACACATTGTTAGTTCTCTTTAATCTTGCTCCATAATTAAATGAAAAGCCAATTTAAAAGGAGCTGTAATGAAATTTCTTCTCCTGAAATTAAATAAAAAAATAGTTGCTTCTTTTTATGTATTGCAAGCGATTAATAGGGAACGGGGCCATTTCAGTAAGGACTTCAAACAAATGTTCCTTCATGCAGTGCTGCTGCTGCTGCTGGTGAGGAAGAGATCTGTTTTGCCTGCTGACACTGGGTTTTCTCTTTCATGGCCATTTTTCATACCTGCAAAACAGTTTGCGGACTCTTTAAGCAGAAAAGTGGGGGGAGGAGGGAGAGAGGGTTGATAGGTCTACATTAGCTGATTAAAAACTAAAAAACCATTTCTATTTTACATAATTTAACATGGCAAACTATTAAAAAAAATAAGGTGAAAACTGCAACCCCTAGGCATGCGTTTAAAACATCCTCATTTAGATGCTAATTTTGATTCCTAGTGTATGGCTGGTTAAAAAAAAAAGCCATTAACAAAGGGGCAGATTACTTAAAAGGCATTATTAGGCAAATATGTATGAGTTTTCTGATACCAAGTGGCCCTTTTATGACTGAATACAGCTGCTAAGTAGAGTGACATGGAGATATTTGTATTAAAAGGAAAGGAAAAGCCACCAGATTTAAAAAAATACAAACCAAAAAACAATAATTATATAGAGTGTAAATCACACAGGTAAAAAAATGTTTTAAAAGGCAAGTAATACTTTCTCCTTTAAATATTTAGAAAATGTGTGGCTCTGCAGGTGATGTATATTGCCAGATGAATTCTAGGATGTACCTAACATTTATGTAATAGCGAAACAAATGTTAAAATGTTGCTATTTAATTCTAATCATATATCCTGTTCTGTGTGTTAGTAAAATAACATTGACAGAAGAGTGAAATGAGGAAAATAACAGGCAACAGGAGAGGAAAGCACATTCTTTCCAGCTGAGACTGAATTCATGACTGGCAAAAATAAGGTTATAATGACATTAAAATGAAAACTGTTCAGACAGAAAAAATATAAGTAAATGTACTGTGCTGTATAAATTAAATGAGTAATAGAGGATAGGCAGATGGTTGCTTAACTGTATCACAGTAAAAGAACAGGGAATAGGTTTTCACTGAGAGCTCTCTTTCTGAACCTGAATAAAATTTTCCTGAACAGGAGGAAGGCTAAGGAAAATTTTGACTTTAAGAAGAAGTTAATTTTAAAAGCAGAACTAATTTTGACTCTCTCTTAGGTGTCAGAGTATTTGAATAATTTTTGTGTTCCCTGTAAATTATCCAGTTAAGAGCCAGAAACAGCTGATCATTCAGATCAGCTGATCATTCAGATCATTCAGATCTTTGTGGTCCCCAGCAGCCCCAGAAAAGGCGTTTCTGCTCTGGAGAGTCCACAGTGTTCACAAGCTCTTCTCCTGGCAAACAAAGAGCAGTTTGGATTTGTTTGCATTTAAATGTTTAAACTATATAACAAAACGTGGATGAGAAATGAATGCAGCTCTTTGCTTTCGTCTCTCTCTCAGATCTTTCCCTTTATGTGTAGCATCAAGACTTGCCAAAGCAGGTTTTTCTTACACCACAACTCAAGGAGTTTTGCCACTGTGAAACTGATGGAGAGAACTCATCTCACCAGCATATCTTGTTAGCTAAGGCAGGAGAGAGAAAAGTAAATGTTCATTATGGAAATGGGATGTTACATGCCTGTAAGAAGAACAAGGTATCTATCTTCTTGTGTTGAACTTTTACATTTCCCTGCTTTTTAAAAGGGCTGGAAGAAAATTCGAGGATTTAGCAACTTATGTTGCAGTTCCTTAAAATGCACCATGGCAATCAATATCAGTAGAGCTACATACATCATCTTATTTAAGTTGCTTTAGTATTGCCCCAGAGCCCATACACTTAGATGAAGAGTGACCATGGAAGTCTTATCTGAAGTTAGTCCCAAAATCCCTTTTTGAATCAAAACAATTATTTTACTATGCATTTTGTATTTGATAGTTTTAAAGCTTAGCACCATTGAGAATCTCTGAATTATTACTTCTTTCTTCATTGCATTATTTTAGGCTAAAGAAAAATAAATTGAGGTTCAAGAAAAAAACTAAAGTAGGCTGGCCTAAACCAAAGATAATTCATGATTATACATCCCAATAATGCTGCTTTGTGTTTGCTGTGACATTGAAAAGTGAATTAACAGTAAATGCAAAGCATTTTCCAAACACAGCTGTAATGTGGAAGTGGAAATGATTTGTCAATATCCCACACAGCTGAAGCCTGGTGTGAGGTGGAGTTGAGGTAAGGATGGAGAGCTTGTGCTGCTGTTTTTACTGCAGGTGTATATTAGTTTTCTCTTGCAAGTCAATTACTTGCTGGTAGCTAGAGTTTGTTTAGTTGCATGTAAAGGTTATTGAGGCTATGTTGTAAGTGACAGTGATTTATTCCCAGAGAAGTTTATAGAAGAAATGTCTATTCTACCTTTCATAAGTGCTAATTATTGCAAATTAATCAATTATTGTGGGAAGAATCCTTACAAAACTGGGGATGTTCTACTTTAGATGTTTATTATACCCAAAAGAGCTATGTGAACTGTATTGTTATGAAAGTAGGAAAGCAATGTGTTTTGTCAAGCAAAGAAGTGAATGAATAGCCTATAGACACTACTTCCACGAAAATGCAGGATGTGAGACTTGAAAAGTGAAAGATGGTAAATAAATGTAACCTGTGGACTACAGAGCAAAAGTGAAAAATACAATTTAATGAAGAATTGTGAAATGTGTAAAAGTGAAACAAACAAGATGTACAGAACTAAGTGTGTGAAAAGAGGAGAGATTTAACTTTAATGGAGGAAAAATCTGATTTTGCTTTGCATCATAATACCAGGAGAGAAATGAGTAAGGGGATGTAAATCTTGCTTGAATTTTTGTGAGGTTATTTCTGACATCCTTCTATATGGGAATGGGTAATCAGTGTTTCAGGCTGTCAGACAATCAAAATGTTGAGCATAGCTAAGGGTTTAATACTGCAGTTTAAAGAAGAACAGCCACTTAGTAATTAAATATTCCATACAAATTTCTTTCACTCATTGAGTTTGCAGCTCTCAGACAGGGACAGACTAGAAGAAAATTAGGTAAGTTTATGTTTGTCATTAATCAATAAAGAAAATTCTGAATCTGTGGCTGCTGCAGATGGGAGGTTTATTTGGCCTCTACGCTTTGCCTGAGAGCTAGAGAAAAGCATTAAGAATAAAGCTAAAGATGCTAACTATATGTTGTTTTAAGAATCCTGTGAAGTAGTCACAGTAGCATGTGCTTGCCATCCTAGCCACCACTCATAATACTGGTTAAAATGGCAATGTTTCCTTTTTTTTTTTTTTTTTTGGAGCTCTCTGTTTACATGCGCAGGTACCTACATTGTTGCAGGACAATAGGAGGGTTCCTGAAAAAACCCAGGAGTCAAGGTTCTTTTTCATGGCTCCTTCCTTTGTAACAAGTGGATTGGATGTGGTTGTTGTGTTTGTATGGCCTGCAGTATGTGGTTTAGAAGATGAGATGGGTACTGTTCTTTTGTTTCTTTTTTCTTTGGAGGCTTCTCTTTTGGACTGCTTTTTAGGATATTATTCAGCCTTAGGTATTATTCAGCTAGGGTCTCTTCTATTTCCTGGTTGATGTGACATTACCAAAGAAGCCCCCAGTTCTCTAGAGCATGGGTAAAGGAAATGTATATTTTCTATGCTTGAGGTTTGAGCAATGAGAGTAAAAGTACCATCAACTTGGCTGAGACATTACCAAATAAAGATGAATTAAGCAAGAGGAGTGAAAAAGAATTTTATCAAATCTGCCATTTCTGGCAAGTGTTTACTGCAGCAGTTTACAATTAAAGATTTAATAATTCTGATTCCCTTCTGAATGCAGTTTTTATTCTACCTCTGAAATAAGGGGCAAGTCCTGGACAGGAGGTCATTAATTTTCCCATTCAGTCACCACCTCCTTAGAGCCACTAGAGTTAATAGGGCTGCATATTAATCAGGGCCTTGAGTCTTCTTTGTAGGAGAAAGGCAGGAAGGAGGGGGTCTCTGAATTTACTCCATTAACTTTAGGTGACAAATAAAGGCTGTTCTTCCTGCTGGGCTGTCACTTAGGATGCCTGGTTACAGCTGCACAGCTGATGTGTTGTATTTTTATGTGGTGGTAAAGATGAAGCAAGGTTAAGACAGGAGGCACTGCTCACAGTGCAGAGCTGAACACAAGGAATATGTTCCTTGCCTGGAACCAGTCTGAAAATGTCATTTATCTGTGTTGTGCAATAAACTGCTCTCACACAGGCATCTCAGAAGCATAACCAGAAACAACCTGTGCTTGAAACAAAGGATTTTTTTCAAGTGTGGATAATTTAGATTTCCAAACCCCTCTAACAGCCACAAAGATTCATTCACTCTTCTCCAAAGGTCAGAGTAGCATTTAAAAGTGAGGGGGAAAACTAAACTGTGCCACAGAGGCCAGTGGCAGGACTGTGACAGTCCTTGGAGGTGTCCCTTGAGAGGTTGCCCTCACTTCTCTGGCCATGATGTGCCAGTCCTGTGTGGCTGCAGGGGGTGAGCAGGAGCAAAGTGATAGTTTGTCCTTGGTTCTGTCCTTTTGTGTTTGTCCTTGGTTCTGTCCTTTTGTGTTCGACTGACTCACCCCCTGTCCTGATAGGGCCACATGTGGAAGTAGATACCACAGGTGAAAGGCAGGGCTTGGGAGGTCATGCCTGCAGACAGCTGACTGCTACCTCCTCCCACTTCCCTTGGTACCCAGATCCAGATGTTAAACCTGCCTCTAAAGTGGTGCCTTTGATTTCTCATGTCACAGGGTCTCACGCTTTTTCTAGAACTATAGAGAACAAAAGCAATTGCACTTAGCTGAGCTGGGGATTGTGTATTTTACTCCACCATTACTGAAAGAATGCAGGTGGTTAGTAACAGCACAAAATAAGGATACTGGTATAGATAGTCACAACACAGCCAGCCTGATTGAAAAAGCTAATGGTATTTTTAATTTCAAACACACGTATAGTGCCACCCACTTCAGTCCCAGCTATATTCAGTGGTGCTACTTGTGCTTAGGTTAGGTAAAACTTACTCTTAAAGGAGATAGGAACCCTTCATTAGGAATAAGACAGAAATGTTCACAGCATCCTTACTTAAGTGCAAGACAAAACACTTTTACATTAGTAATTTATTTACATTTAATTATTTTTCCTCAATAGTTGCCTGAAGGGGAAGTTAGAATGCTCCCACTTTGGAAACTGAAAGCCACATTGTTAATATATTAATAAAACTATGATTAACAGTGCTGCTAACAATAACATAATCACAAGAGTATTTACCTAATTTCTATTTTTCTTTCACCTTCTCAGAAATTTCTAAGGTTTTCATTCTTTTTAAGGAAGATATAATTTTCAAATCATTTTTATGCAGAGTTAGGTACCTCTAATTTTTCTTTCTTTTTCCTAAAATGGAAGAGAAAGGCATGCCAGCTTTCAGAGATGTAGTGGGATAAAAAGACACTGGCTTCACCTTCTCTAATAGCTTTTCATGATTGGCTGGCATGTTTTGACTGAACTGGAATGGGGCAACTTTTTCGTGCTGTGAAATCTCATTAAATGGGTTTCATTGTGATTGTTACAGAGAACGAGTCTTTAGTTTTCTAATGGTTTATTTTCTTGTAGTACATTTCACATAGAAAAAAGAATGTTTAATATCATGGGGGTTGAGGTTGTGTTGCTTGAAAAATCCTGTATTTTTATTGGATTCTCATGAGAATTTATCCATGTGCATTTTCATTCATTTGCTTTGCTCTAGTGTAACTAGGTAAGCCTATAGCTCTAAAACATTGGTGGTTCCTAAATCCAAGCTCCCAAAGATAACTTGAAATCCAGTTGACTTAAAGGATGAAGTAAAATATATTTATTTAAGTGCAATGCAATTGCTTTCATTTATGTGTTAGTTTACACTTTGCATTAGAGACTATTTAAAATATATTTACCTGGAATGTTCTGTCAATGAAGTTCACACTTGTAACTGCAAGAATCAGTCTTCTATTTCTCTTAAAAACTGATCTCCATTTTTTTTTTTTACCTCTGGTCATAGCTTCTATCTTGGGAATTATCGACTTTTTTTTTTTTTTTTTTTGACAAAGACAATGGCATGAGGAATTTACTGGCATTATCTTTCTCATCCCAGTAGGATAAATTCAAGCAGGTAAGGGATGCTAACCTGTTCATAATACCTCCTATTATTGCTACAGAGATAGGCTGGTAGATGAAAAGGGTTTGCATATGGTGAAAGCAGAGCCAAAACTGAGACTACCACTTGTCATGCTGACTGTTTCCATATGCTCTCTCATTTCTCTGCCTTTATCTACTTGTTGTCTCCTGGCTTACACTGCAAGATTTTTGGGACAGAGATATTTTTGCTGTTGAAACAGGAAGGATCTGGTTTTGTGGGAGCCTAGGCACCTCTTCAGTCAAAATATATAGCAACAATGAAAGAAGTATAAAGTTTGACTGGGTATTTCAGCCTCAAAACAATGAAAATATGAATATTAAACATAGTTCAATCATTTTGATATTTATGCAGCTTCAAAATCTGCTTTTATTGAATATTTTTAGTTTTGCTCAGATACATGGTCCCAATTAAAAAAAAGGTCTCCTGCTGTTGGTAAAGCTTTGAAGCTTTTTTTTGGTTAGTTAAATCTGTTAATTCTTTTTAAAGAGATTTTGCATGATTAAGGCTGTAAGTGGTCATAATGTATCAGGACAACAGCAAGTTCTGTTGTGCTTTAGAAAAGAGGACCTCTGATTTAGCAATGTTTTCTGGGGGTTTTTATTTTTTATTTTAAATTTTTTTTTCATTTTCTACCTCCTTTCACTGTGAGTCCTTGATGAACCACATTGCAAAACTTTGAGTTGCTGGAGAATTAATAACCACAGGCATTAGCTGCATTGCTCTAAGTTAGTTGCAGATGGGTTTAGCATGGATTTCAGAGCTTGGAAGGAGTGGTGTTCAAGTTAACCCTTTCTCCATGATCTCCCAAGTGTCTTCCTGAGACATGGGGATCCCCTAAGGAAAAGTTTCTTTGACCTGAGGGTTTGCTTGCTGTGGTTGACTGACATTGCCTTGGAGTGAGCATTTTTTCAGTGCAGAATCCATAGTCATTGTTTGGTAGAGCAAGGAGGAAAATATGGTAAAATGTGGAAGTAGTCAGGGATTAAAAAGGATGTCTGTAAAACTTCAAGGATTTTTTGCCTCAGTGAAAGGAAAAATTGAAATATCGTAGAGTGAAGACTGTAAAGCCACAGGAGAGAAATAACAGCAAACTTTCTAAACTCCTGCCCCATTTTATGCAACTAAGGTATCTCTTGAATTCCTTGTCCTTTATCAAAAATTAGGAAAATTGTCCTGACTACATTGAAAAAAATCCCAAAACTTGGAAAGAGGAAGTTTTTCCAAACACTGAGTTCCAATGACGTCAAGAGAAAGTGTCAGGAGGACAAAGAGGAGGGCACAGGACAGATGCAATTGCTCTGGGTGTGGCTGTGAGGGAGTACCAATGGCTGGTTACAGCCCCCTTAATCCCTTCTTCCCTATGAGCCTACACCCAAAAGGGTTAATAACATCTTGTCTTTAATTTATAATGGTGAGAGAAAGAATGAGGATGATGCAAAGGTGCTCTAGTAGCTGACCAGTGTCTGCTTTTCAAGCCCACCATGCAATGATAAACACCTCACTGGGCACTCTCAGGAAAAAGCCAGAGGGGGAGAGCAGAAAAGGAGAGGAAGAGAAATTAGGGAGAAGGAGGAGGAAGAGGAGAGAAAAGCAAGTGGGAACAAATCAGTGAGCGTTCAGAGTGCCTATCACATTTTCTGCCCCATCAGCAATAAGTTTGGGGCAAAAAAACCCAGGTGCACACAAGAGTGCAGTATTCTGTTAGGGCTTGATTCTATTACAGACAAGATTTCAAGAAAAGCTTTTCAGCTATGGCTGTATGAATGCCTAGACCAATAGTTTAACTTTACACATCCACAAAATGTATAAATCCTGATCCAACTAAACACTTGCCCATATGTTTAGTTCTAATGGCATAAGCACTCCCATCTGCTGTGAGTAATCACATTCTAAGTGTCTAAGTGTCCCAAAAATATGGAAAATGATTTGGTGTTCATCAATGATATTTGTGTCATAAACGTGTTTTTTTAATACAGCAATTTTGTGATTTAAACATACATATATGAGCAGAGTTTTCTAACGCAAATTTTTTTAATTTGGCAAGCTGAAACATTTTATTATTTCAGAGCAAAGTTTTCAACACTTTTTTCTGGTTCTTGCTCAGCTCTTTCTCTTTGCTGTCCTATACAATTCATCCCAAACCAGTTGTGTGATTCTGGTGTAGATGCATGAAACACTTGAAACCTCAGTAATTCTTTTTTAAAAGGCTATAAAATGTTTTAAAAATGAGTTTGAGTTCTAAGTAAATGTTCAAGAATTGGATTTAAGGAAAAAAAAAGAGATTTTAGTGGTATGGAATAAAGTCAGCATAGGTAGATCAGTAGGGATCTGACAGCTTATCTCCAATGGATGCTAAAAAATGCATCTGCTGCCCTGTACCATTGGAGAGACAGCACAGCATACAGGACAAATAATTCATAGATATCATAATTCTAAATTTTCTGAAGAGTTCTAAAATACTTTTCGGTTACCTTTTTTTGCAGTCCTGTGGCTTGTAAGGTTCATATTTTTTAATTGTCTGTTAGAAGCCCAGCTTTAGATGTCTAGGAGGGACTAAAACAGCAGCTGACACATATTAAAGACCTTTAGAAACACCTATTTTACAAACATCAAATGCTTCCATTTTAAGGCCCAGGATCAAGGATAATAACCTCAGGCTAGAAATGGAGAGCCTTGTAACAACAGAAAATGTAAGTCTCTATTTTTTTTTTGCCCCAAGGAGTCTCATGGTTCATTCTCAAATCTTTCACAGACTCAAAGTTATTTGTGCCAAACTTTGGGACAGTGTGATTTCTGTGATGAAACTCCATGTTTGGGAAAAGGGCACCATTTCTAATGGTGCATGTTCAAAGCTCCTTAAAGATTTGGATGGGACTGAGCAGTCCTGGACAGAGATGGATTAGCAGGCAAGGTGAAAGAGAGACTTGATTAATGCAGCTGCATTAAAAGATGCATGATAAATGCAATTTATCACATGACTATCACCATCACATATGCGCTATATAATTTAATATTAAATGATTGTAGGAGGCTTGTTGCCAAATAGTAGGAGCATGGATGAGGGAGAAGGTGATTGAGGCGTTAGAGTTAGGAGTGATATATTCATTGATAAGAGTGTAAAGGATTATAATTGTAAAGTGGCTACTGGGTAATGCAGAGTAATCAAATATTGGCTCTTGTATTAAAGTGATTTATTGCTCTTTTCTGAAATTAAAGCTGCTCAAGGCATTTTTTGCTTAGGAACCAATTTTTGGAAAGGACTTACCCAGTTTTAAGGAGTAAAAACATGTAGGAATGAATAACCCTACTCTACATAATGGCCATACTCCTGTTACATCCCCCAATTTTACATGTGAAAGTAATAAAATAACAAGAGAATTACATTAGAGTGCCTGAGTCTTTCCTCTATTCAAGTAATAAAATCCCGGGACACGGAATTGTGGGATGTTACTGAAAATAACAGTAACTTAAAGCTTTTCTGGACCAGACAGTTAGCTGTCATGACGTGAGAGGGCTGTATTTAATTGTCTCTTATGCAACTAGATGCAACTGTTTTGCTTTGTATGAAGAATAACTCAATCTCTGCCTTGGCGTTCTTTTGTTCACATTGTTAGGCTTTCTAGTGAAGTCAAGGCACATATTCCTGTTTTGATTAAGAGGTGAATGTTTTATCTAATTCAGACTACAGTCTGCTACCATTGTGTTTGGATCTTGAAAATGTAAAGTAATAATCTTTAGTAGCTGCATAAGAGAGAGATAAAGATGCCTTATTCACCTTCCTTTCATTGGGAAACTTTCTTCTACAGGGCAAACACAAGGAGAGGGAACCCCACAGACCTTCTGGACAAGCTCCAGCAGTTATTCTCCTGCCTTTAGGGCAGGGCATGGAGTCACCAGCTCTCAACCCTCTGGTCCTGAAAAGCACCTGTCAGGCAGGTGCCTGCCAGCTTCTCTGCCTGTCACAGCCCAGGAGAGCAACTTCTGTGACAACCAGGATGCAGCAGTCTGGTGGCACGGGGCCCAGCAGGGCTGAGAAGAACAGCAGGGCTGAGAGGGGAACAGCAGGGCTGAGAGGGGCCCAGCAGAGCTGAGAGAGGCCCAGCAGGGCTGAGAGGAACAGCAGGGCTGAGAGGGGCCCAGCAGGGCTGAGAGGGGAACAGCAGGGCTGAGAGGGGCCCAGCAGGGCTGAGAGGGGCCCAGCAGGGCTGAGAGGGGAACAGCAGGGCTGAGAGGGGAACAGCAGGGCTGAGAGGGGAACAGCAGGGCTGAGAGGAACAGCAGGGCTGAGAGGGGAACAGCAGGGCTGAGAGGGGAACAGCAGGGCTGAGAGGAACAGCAGGGCTGAGAGGAACAGCAGGGCTGAGAGGGGAACAGCAGGGCTGAGAGGGGCAGGGGTTTGCTGAAAGAGAAACACTGTCCACAGACAATTGCTGGACAGTCTGGTGTGAGGAGTCCAGTGCAGGAGGAAGAGAGGTTGGTACAGTCTCATGGCAGGGATTTTCCTCCTTCATGTGGCTTCTGTGTTGAAAGCCTCAGTGCAAGTATAACACAGGTTGGTTCTTGCCTTGGAAGGAAAGGCAAAGAGTTACAGACTTCACTCTGCAGCTCTCCAAAATATGGTTCCCTTTTCTCTTACAGTTTTTCCTTTGTCCACTAGACAGAAGACGTTAGATACTACATCAGATGGACTGCTGTGCTCTTTTTCACTTCCCAACAATAATTTACTTCAAAATTTTTGTTGCTTTCTGAGGCATGCAAACACCTGTAGAATGAGATTTTTAATTTGGATGCATGAGGAAAGACTCAGTTGATGCAAGAAGTGAGAGTTGCTTTGCTTTTCACTCTTCACAATGAATTTATGTCCCAAGAAAGGAGATTTTTGTTGCATGCTTCTGTCCTTTACATAGGATTTCACAGGATATTTTAGAATCCAGGCACTCAAGTCTCCAAATAATGTGGCAATTGCAACCAAACTTGCAGTGGTCCCCTGTAAGTGGGAGAGCAATAACAACCAAACACTACAGAAAACTGTGGATTGTGCCTGGAACCTGTACTGAGGCCCTTGAATAACTGATGTAGCCATATCTGAGAACCTTGGTTATTCTGGATCTTTGGATGTTGGGCTGGATTTTTACCAAGAGTAGTAAGTATTGTGAAAATTTAACCATGTGAGTTCCCACAGAAGCAGATTAGTAAGGAATAGAAATAACTACGAAAATCCCATTGCAACACACTTTGTAAGGTTTAAAGTGATGAAGAAAAGACCTAATTGTTTTATCAGATTCAACATTAAGCTTCTCCAGGCTCTGGACCTTCTTTCATTTCCAGGGCTCCTTTTCAGGATTTGGGTGCATGGTAGCAGCTCTGGAAGGAGATGAAATCTGATCAGTCCAATAAAGCACCATGATGATCTCCTGGGGAGCTCTCCTTATGCTCCCCTTTCTCTGAATGCTCTCTCAGCCTTGAGGCAAGATCTAGTTCCATCTGTCCTTCCTGATGCATGTATCTACTCCTTCAGCCATGCCCTGGTAATTGCTCCCTTCCCATTCTATAAGAAAATCCATGTTTACAAAGTGTTGATGGTCCTAGGGAGACAGCCTGTGATGTTTGCTTGGCATTTTAATTTCTTTACTTAATGTTCAAAATATTAATGGAATGCTTCTCTGTGGTACGACCAAGTTTGATTTTACATGAGCCTGAGTTCTATTACTGTTTCATTTTTGAAATGATGTATGTAGAATTGTCATTGTACCAACCACAATACTCAGGTGGGATTGGATAAGGCTAAGCAAGTGCAGGCAGAGTGCATAAATGTGATGAACCATAACAGGCAGGTCCTAAAAACCAGTATATCAGAATCCAGCAGTGTGCTATTATCTTAGGAATGTTTTTGCATGATATTAACCTTCAATACACAAGTCATCCTTTCTGCAGGATACAGGCAGGGGAGACTCCACAGGAGTGACAAGGCAATGTTTCTCTCTGGCACAGATAATGTTGGTGCTTAAAAATTACTTAGAAATTCAGCATTTAGAAATGAGCTTATTCTAACATTAGTACCTGAAATTATGGTTACAATGTCTTCCATCTATTAAAATGCCTTTTAGAAGGTTTGCCACCATTCCATATGACAAAGCAGAAAAAAATTGTTGCTATTTAATTTCAGGAAAAGCTTAAAAAGATAATAATAAATAATTAAAAAAACCCCACAATTTCTTTTAATAATTCAGTATGAGATAAAACTTAAAAATAGTACCTTATTTCATTGAGAGTTTCAGGAAGTTATAGCTCAGTTGATATTCTAAGGTGGAAATAAATATAAAATATTAATTTAGCAAAAAAAGTCCACTTCAAAGAAAGAAAATTGCTAAGGTTTTATTCAATGACATACTGAAATACTAGAATCTACTTATTTACTTTTTACTTGGAAGAATCCTCCATTTCACCTCTTGCTACAAATAAATGTGAACAAGGTACCATTTGTCCTGTTTAGAGAACAAGAAAGATATTTGACAAATAAAGTAAGTGTCTCTATTTGGATCAAACATGAGATGACAGAATTTGGAAGACTTGGGACTGAAATTAAAACAAATAATTTAAATAGCTTAATTGACTGAAAGTGTGAATAACAGATTGTAAGTATTTTCGTATGTTCAACAAATGCACCACAAGTGGAGTTTATCATTCAGTGCATGGAGGGAGGGTTCCAAAATCCTGCTGGTTTTGTTGCTTTCATTCTTTCTCAGGGAATTAAAAAAAAGTACCTGGGTAACCATACCAAAGTGTACTGTGTTCTTTGGTGAGCACAATATTTGTACAAGTATATATTTTCCCAGAATGGAGCCCTTGGGAGTCCAGCTGTATATCCAACCCTCTCTCTGTGTCTCTGCAGCTGTGGTCCCCCACATGTTGAGCAGAGTGAGGACCAAATGCTGCACGTCTCTCTTTGATTTGAGTGGATTCAGAAAGTGGGATTCAGCCCCTGGTCAAAATGCTGATTTGGCAATGAGAGCCCAGCCCTATTCCCAGGGTAAAGCTTCCTTTTACTTCTGTGGAGGCAGGGCCAAGAACTGCATTTTCACTTCTGACTGCTGGTCATGAAGTCATGCATAATGTCACAAGAGGTTTTAGCTCAGATTCAAAGGTTAAATGGGAGGTCTATCTTTGCTTAAACCACAAAAGAAAATTGTTAGTCCTTGCTGAGTACTTAAGAAAGAATGGCTTGTCATAAACACTCAAACCTTTTTAGCCACAAAATTCCTAGGATTGCTGAGAAAGGCTGTGATGAAATCAAATAGTGGCAGCAAGTGGCTAGTAAATAAAGCAACCACTTTTACAGTGATTTCTCATAGGTTCCAACAACTATATGAGTTTGAATCATTAAAAACATTACATATTTCTTCAATCTCTCTTATACTGTACTTTTTCCTCACCATTTCCTACCTCCCACCATTTCTTAGTAGTACTATAGGCTATAGATTTTATTTTATGCTTATGAAAGCCCTTTCTGTTATTTTTTCCAGAAAGGAGTAGCAGTTCTAAAATTTGTATTAGTCAGAGGCCTTTATTTGTAATTTTAATAAAAAGTACTCTACAGAGTTAGTTTGCATTTTTAATATCTTTATAAATTTTATATAGATGCTACTGTATGAACTTGCCCATGAAGTAAAGGTATGTTCTTCTTTACCAGACAGTTCTAATGTTGATTAAGAAATATTTCACTAAGAAGCTTTAGAAAAAAAAGTCTTTCATACAGAAATAATCTTTAATACAGAAATAATCCATCAGAAACAACTTTAATTAGCAATGCAAATTATAATGAATTCCAAATGGCAGGGTCTGTTAAGTTACAGACAAATGTGGCTGCAAGATTAACAAGACAATGAAAACTGCCAATTGTTTTGTGATAGGACTGTTTGTGTTTACATGTGTGAGGCAGAGTGAAAGCAATCCCTATACTTAATGCAGATAGCAACCAAAATAAATCCTATTATTTTTTTTAAAGCATGGAAATAATAGCTTCAGATGTCAGAAGTGTTAATGTGATATGCCATTCCAGCACTTGTAACACTAGAAAGATACTTTTTACACCTACTGAATTGAATCTTGATATATTGGAACATTGTTATCTAGGTTTTTTTTAGATTGCATCACAGTTAAATACAACATATTTTTATTGGAAGATTAGCTTCTAAAATCTGGCATTTTCATGTGTTTAAGGAAGCATGGAAACACGCATTTCTTAGCTTCTCCATAGTGTTCACATTTTTATTTAATGCATTTTGGAAGGAATTTAAATGGTATGTCTAGATATCATAAATAAAAATACTTCCTCAAGACATGGTCATAAAAATATTAAATCTGTGAACAAGAGAGATGATTGTAAGAGGAAACATATTTAATATATTTTAAATTACTTCTATAAATTTTTATTCCAACTCCAAGTAAAAGTTTACTTTTGAAGTGCTCTCTCTACTTTGAGCTTCAAGGGTGCTTGTCAGATTCTCACTGTGCTTTCAGAAATACTTTTTAATGTTCATTTATAAAATGTAAAGGAAAAACTTCTTTGGATAAGTACTGCCCTTGGAAGAAAGAAATTATTAAATCAAACAGCAGATTTCTGCCCGCTGTGGGGATACTGACACACCTACTAAATTATGCCTTGCAGTTTTTCCATAAATTTCTTGTTTGGAGATCAAGCTCTGTATGATATGTGTAGCTTTCAGATACTCTTTTCTGTACGTATCTGTTTTCTGAACTCTACATGCCTTTCCTCAAAACAGAATGGGTCTCTTCTCTTCTCTTCTCTTCTCTTCTCTTCTCTTCTCTTCTCTTCTCTTCTCTTCTCTTCTCTTCTCTTCTCTTCTCTTCTCTTCTCTTCTCTTCTCTTCTCTTCTCTTCTCTTCTCCTCTCTCCTCTCCTCTCCTCTCCTCTCCTCTCCTCTCCTCTCCTCTCCTCTCCTCTCCTCTCCTCTCCTCTCCTCTCCTCTCCTCTCCTCTCCTCTCCTCTCCTCTCCTCTCCTCTCCTCTCCTCTCCTCTCCTCTCCTCTCCTCTCCTCTCCTCTCCTCTCCTCTCCTCTCCTCTCCTCTCCTCTCCTCTCCTCTCCTCTCCTCTCCTCTCCTCTCCTCTCCTCTCCTCTCCTCTCCTCCCTCTTCTCTCTCCTCTCCCTCTTTGCCTCTCCCTCTTTGCCTCTTCCTGGACATTTGGGTCTTTACTCTGGAGGTCCAAAGGGAGATGGGAGGCCTTCTGCAGGGAGTTAGCCTGAGCAGGATGTCCCAAGAATGCCGAACACCTTGAGGGGAGGCTAAGAGAACACCAGGCAAAGTCATGGAGTACAACTTCATCCAATCCTTAGGGAGTACCAAGGGATGTGCACAGAATCAGAAGCCAGTGCAGCTTCTGCAAGCCATGTTTTGACAGAATATCTGCACTTCTCTCAGAATTAGCATCACTGAGCTTTTGTGGCTGAGGTGGACTGCTGCAAACCCTCTATCACAAATAGCCACATTTCCACGAACCCTGCAGTCCCCAGTGTTTGTCACAGAGGTTACTGGGTAGCTCTGCAACTGTTCCTGAATTCCTTCTGTTATTTGTTTTCACAGAAGCGCACCAGGAAGTAGAATCTTTTACTTTTTAAGTTTATCACCAGAAACTGCCTCCAAATATTTACTATAAAGCTGTAGTATCCTAAGAGCTTGAATAATTTAGTTCTAGCTTGACTGGAACACATAAGGTTTTATTTAGAGCTCAAAAATATACAAAGATGACTTTCAGATCATTAATATCATGCAGGAAAAGATGTCTAGGAACTTCTGAGCCACATGTGTGATGCACATCTGTTCTTGAAAGAGGCCATCTACAACACAGCAAAGTTGTTGAGATAAAATTTAATTTGAATGTAGGCAACTTTTTATTTGTTCTCTTGTGCATGCCATGTTGTTTTGAAAGTCAAATACTTATAAAAAGCATGGCTGTACTTTCAACAAGTAAAAGTGCTAATTTCATACTGCAGGGGGAAGCCAGTGAGAGTTTTCAGCATCTGTAGTGACACCATATCTCTACAGAGCTGAAAGCTTTATGGAAATTCTCCTGGAATTTATGGAACCTAGTTTTCAGGGAGACTTGTTTTTATACATCTCAAGAATTTTCTCTGACAGAGGAGGGAATCTATGTCAGAAGAAATTTTTTGCCTATTCCTAGATCCTAAACCCAGGAGAAAGCAGAAACCCTGGAGTTCACACATCACCAGGATTTTAGACTAGACTCAGTCTGTCTAGCCCACGGTTTTACAGATCCCATTTTCTGCATAGAAAGTTGATTAAAAGGTAATTCCTTCAGAATCTAACACAGTAACAGAATAATAAATAGCTGTTTGTTTATGGATAGCCATGCTGAGTGAAATACAGAACTAAGAGGGGAGCTAGGAGGAATCCCTCCCATGCTTAAGTAACTCTGTGTTTCTGATATATCTTGTGTGATGCAGGGAGAGAAGGAGTGGACCTCAAGGGGTTTATTTATGCTTCAGAATTCAGTGTAATTCCCTTTAGTATCAGTGGAGCCTGCTTCATAGAGGAAGGAGTTGACTTCATTTGTAATTAAAAGGTCTGGTTTATTACTAAAATACAAGGGTGGACTGAAGAATAACAAATGTTCCCCAATAACAACAGAAATAAGTCTAAAGAGAGAATGCATCATTTGAAGGCTTGCCTGTGCCTTGAATATAGACTTGCTTCTATAGATGCAAATATTGTATGTGTTGAAGATGACATAAAACCTAGAGGATCCTGTTAGTACCTGGTTCCTCTGATGGAAGGGATGTCCCCATCCTATAATCATTCTTCCCTTCATCCATTCACTTGTTTCTAACAATGGCTGTTCCTAAAAATTTTCTTTGCTGTTGGACTTTGAGGCACAAAAACCCCTGGGATGAATGTTCTATTAGTCTTTTATTTTCCAGTCATTGAGATAGAAAACTGACAGAATAAAAATATTTTCCAAAAGTTTACTTTTCCAACTTTTTTTCTTCATTCCTTTAACCAGGGCTCTAAGTGTGTCAGCTACAAACTTGATAGGCTGGAGAGGCCTCTATTGTATGAGGAAATGGTATTTGCAAGTCTTAAGTGGTGCTTGACACAGTGGAAAGAACAGTTTTTCTTTGACTTCTGCTATGAGAAATGGTCCTTGTTAAATGAGTGACTATACAAACAGGCTAACATGGTTTTGTCAAGCTGCAGAAAGATGCTATTTTTTTCCTTTCTAGATTGCTGTCTGCTCTTAAATTATCAATTTAATCAGAGACTGTTAGCAACAAACCTTGAGAGTGTATTAAACATTCACAACCACCTAGATTTACAGTTTAAATGAAGTGATTATGTCACTCAAAAAAGACCCTTAGTTTAGAAAGGCAAGTTTTTCACTAGCTTTCATGAAACGTGGTGTTAATAAAATGCCTTCAGTCTGCAATGTAGTTGTTTAGGCTGAAGAGTACGAGAGAGACAGCTCTCTAAATTTACTTTCTAGATGGATGGATGATTTCTCTTTAAAAGACAGCACTGAAATGGTCACTGTGTGAGGAAAAAAGAAGTAGCAAAACACAGCCCCCTTTCTGAAGAATTATCTGCCCAGGTCAAAATACAAACAATGCGAAAGTTCAAGGGCTTTGTTATGCATGAGGCCTATTGGCCATTTTAAACCAGTCCTCTGTGTCACCTAAAGCGAGTTGATGACAGATGGTGAGAATGTCCTTGCAAATTTTTCACCTTAAAGTGACAGGCAATATGGAAATATTTTGTGATCAGAGGGGGTTCTCTTAATATCTCTTGGTAATCAACACAAAAGGGAATAATTTTTAATTTGGAGCCTGAAGCAGTTTTAAAGATTTGTCTTTATGTATTAAGACTTTATACTATTTTGCAAGAAGTATAAACAATGGATGAATAAAATAGATTTCACATTATATTTGTAGTAACTAACCTTTAGTTGTTTAGTGAAGAAAGACAGTTTATAAGATAATTCCACAATGGAAGTAAAACTCTTAAAAAACACAAGAAAATAAAGCAATTAATCAAAAGGAAACCTGGAACATTTTTTAATCTATATTCAGGGAATATATTCTGTTCCCCTTTGCCACCTCTACAATTTTTTGATCTAGCATTTTTATATTCTCTTAGCTGTATTCAAAAGATAGAATTCTTCAAAATCCTCAAATTCAATTTTTCAAATGGAAAACATTATCTGTGAATCCAGGGACAAACATGGTTGTGCCTAACTCATGCTTGACATCAGTAGGAGCACCTGATGGACAAGTTTCAGTCCTTTACAGCCTTGCAGCTGCCGAGGGCTAGAGCCACCATATAGCAGAGACTGAAGCAGAAATTCAGCCTCTGGGGAATAAAAAAAAAAATCAAGCAACCTCTTCCCCCACAGGCAAAGTCTCTAGATCTCCATCCAGACCCTTTTTTTGTGTGATAGTATCCTTGTTCTTCCTCTGTTCTCATCCTGCATCCTTGCAAAACCAACATTTCTTGAGAAGTGCAAGTATTTGATGGGAGCTGTGGTGGAACACTGGGGGAGGCTGAGTAGCACCATCTCATGAGAAACTCAGATGTGAAAAAAGAGCAACTACCCTCTGTGGTAAACTGGACAAAAGAGGGAGAAACTGGGCTGTGGGACAGGCTGGGCTGAGGGCTGAGTTACTGGATATCATTGTTTCTATCTCCAGAGTGTGCTTTGCCTAAAGGAACAGGAACAGCTGTCACAGGCTCACATGGGTATAATTTTGGCTGGTGAAACAGGCATTAAAACAGTAGGCCGGTAAAGATCAAAATACAGGTACATGGTATTTCATTTTTTTCTTTGACCTCAGGCTTGGACTCAAACTTAGGTCCTTTTGGAGACTGATGCTGTGTGCTTTTCTTCAACTTGTGTCTGCTTCTGAGTTCCTAGCAGAAAGTGTCAGAATGTTTGTATTGTGTGACTCCAATTTAAATTTTAGGCTTTGTAGAATGCTCTGGGTTCAAGTTTTCATTTTGCTTTGCTTTGTACTTAACCTATATTAATTGTTGATATAAAGGTGGTCTATGAAAAGCTAAAGACCATGAGCTGAGGGATTTTGATGTTCTGTTGATGTCTGAACTGGATGGATCTCATATATTCAAGTTTTTCTTACCATTTTGGGAGGATGAACTCATGTTATTCCTAGAAATAAATGAGTGCTTTCAGTCCTCAGTGATGTTGTCACCTGTCCATTCAGGTGCTCAATTCACTTATGTGCTACTTGGTTTTGACAGTTTTTGCTTCTGAAATGGGTTTAGACATTTGTTTAACTCCTTAAAACCACATCTCTGTGCATAGATAAACACAGATTTCTAGTCTACAGATGTAGACAGTAGAGATTCAGTAGGGAATAAATTCTGGGAATTTTGGGTAACACATTTGATAAGATTCTATCTGATTCTATCTGTTCAGAAATACATTATGTGAAAGAATAGTGCTTATTTTATTTATTTATTTATTTATTTATTTATTTATTTGGTGGAGGGAAAACATTTAGTTTTGACATGTTTTTCTAGCCTATATTTAAATGAGAAAAATTTTGCTGTCATTTTTTCATTGTCAGCATCAGGTACTGTAATTTGCTCATGTAATAGATTGTGGCCTAAAGGTATACTGCCAACCTACAGAGTGATTTCATAACAAAAGAATCAATAACTCATTATTTTTGGACTCAGAATAGTTTGCATGTTGCTTTGGAGATTTCATGACATTTAGGAGATTATTTGCAAATTAAAACATTCTTTGGATCAATCCATTAAATTGTCAGTTAATCTTCTTAAATTACACTTTGTTTTAAGTTCCATGTAAAAAGAATATTAATTTTCTTCCCTTCCCCCCCAGAAAACCCCACAGGGTGGAAGTTTGAAATGGTTACCTAACTGGATGATGTTGTTAGCTTCTGAGTAGTTGTGCTATTACATCTCTCTGTAGAGTACCAACAAGCATATCAGTGGTAGGTATTAAAACTCATCTAAATTTATTGGTTTGACTATTAAAACACACAGTGCTGCAAGTGCAGCCCCCTTGAATCATATCACTCCAGCTTCTGTTACACAAGCAATGGGCCTGAATTAGCTTCTTCCTCCAAGTCCTTTTTCAGGAGAAAATGCAAAGAACCAAGTTCATAAGTCACTGAGAGAAGAGATGTAATTTTGAGTTAATTTTGAGTTACATAGTTACTTCAAAATAATTAAATTGTGCCTGTGCAAAGGCCACCTTGTCCAGCTCAACCTTCCTCCTCTCACTGTGTTTTGTGGGCTGCCTGGCTTGAAGGTTAGGGATCCAAATTTATGATGGGCCTACAGTTGAGAGGTGACTAAAGCTCCTTTGTGTGCAATGAGATTGCTGTGATTGTGCACACTCTTGCAAAGCTCCTTTTCCATGATAAGGCTCCCCTCCTTTTCCTG
The DNA here is from genome assembly GCF_027887145.1 of Ammospiza caudacuta. Classification (NCBI taxonomy): domain Eukaryota; kingdom Metazoa; phylum Chordata; class Aves; order Passeriformes; family Passerellidae; genus Ammospiza; species Ammospiza caudacuta. Next base: position 119,265,960 of record NC_080593.1, on the reverse strand, counting down.
GCACACACCTGCAGCTACGCTTCCAGGATGTTTGCTTCCTGAGCAGGCTTGTCTCCCTAAGGAGAAGAATAGCAGAGAGCTGCCTCCATTTCTCTGGTTGCTGTAATGCCCCTTAACTTGCCAGCAGAGGAGATGTTCTGTGTGCTTGGGTTCTCTCCCTGCTGCCCCACTCCCTTTCTCTCTTCCACTGAGTCCTTGCTCGGATGACTTGGTGCTGTAGCGTCCCCCTGGGATGCCCAGGGACCTTCCTCAGCCCCTCTGGCAGCACATTTCCTGCCCTCTGCCCTTCCACAGAAGGGAGAAAGGAGATTTTCTCCTGACGAGGTTACTCGGTTTATTAGTCTGTAGCTTTTGTGGTGACATATAAACCAGGGGAATACAAACAGCTATAATTGCTCATATGTCTGGGAAATAGCTGGGGAAGTACACTGAGGAACATGAGCTGGAAGGATTTTAGCCCTGATTTTCCTCTTGTTTTATATATCATCACTGTGAGTTTTCACTGGCTTGAATTTCTGTATGAAGCAAAATTAGAACTAGTAAGTGAACATCTTTTCTTGCAGAAGGCAGTTCAGGGGGCTGCACATGGCTGTTGCCTGATTGAACAGGAAAACCAAAAGAGAACCCTGGTTAGAATGACTGCAGTGAACCAGTGTCAGCTGACTAGAAACTACATAATGCTTTTAGTCTGTACAGGATTGATCCACTGAGAAAAAAATGGCCCACATGAGCTGATGAATAACAACAAAAAACAAATAAGTCAGAAAATGTCCCAATTACACATGGATTATTTAAGCAGAATAAAAAGTTACAAGTTCTTGGTATCTTTACTAGGCTCTTCTTCTGTCTTGGCTCCACATACTTTGCTATTTATTTTACTAGAAACAGTCATCTAATTATGAAACATCAGAGACAAAGTCATGGTGATGTATACATGTATGGCAAAAGACTTCATTTTTCTTGACTAGCATGCTCAGTCACTTTGATCTGTCAGAAAGTTTTCCTGCACTTCAGTTACAACACTTGTTGAATTTTCTGTCAGTAAGGTAAAACTTGCTTTCTTTAAGCGCTGAAAATGCCTCTTGTGTCCCAGATAACACCTGAACAGCTATGTTACAAATGTAAATTAGATTTAGTTAACAGATATGCTCTGTCACATAAAAACATCATAAATACAGGCTTCTCTCACTTGATACTGCCCTAATGCAAAAAATTGTGACATGCAATAAGAAAAAAACTAAAATTTTGTCCTCCAAAGCCTGAGTGACTTGAAAAGGCATAATTTTGCTACTCTTTGAATGTACCTTATTGAGTCAGTGTACTGGGGTCTGTGCTTGTTCTGTGCTTACTCCACTATGCTTCCAGTATTTGAAACTGGATTCTTTTTGCATTCTTTTAAGAAGACTTTCTGTTTGAAATAATTTTTAGTGTATTCAGAGTTGGGAGAGTTGGAAACATCTTTAAATGGGTTTGTGATAAGCACACAAGTGAATTCAAATATGAGTTCTTCTGCTAATGTTATTTATTATCTGCAGTGTGGCAGCACTGGTGATTCACCAACATGCTAGCAGGTGTATAAACAAAGAAATAAAGCATACCAAAGAATCTGTAACTCTCTTATTCCTCCCTTGCTGATTCCAGTATGACTTGCTGGAATGACAGTTTGTTAGATGGAATCAATATGCAAAATGTTGCTTTTTCTAAACTGAAGACCTGCAGTCTTTCTAGAGGTATTAAATATTTTAATTTCTCTATTTCAACTATGAATATGTTAGTTTTTAAGTGTGTTGGCTCAAAATCAGATTCTTAAAGTGTAAGTCTTGGTGGTCTTGAATATTAACATGGAGGTACTAATCCTCTGAACTGTCCTATGCTCGTGACCTCCCTGAAGCTGCTGTCTTATGTGACAGGCATGAAAATGTGTGACACCAGCTGAACAACACAAAAGCTGAAACAACAGCCCTTCAGCATGGGCTGAAGTTTGGGAGCAAAGCTTTTAGGAAGCTTCAATCTTTTATGGCCTGGGCTCACGACAATGATTGCAACCATTAAGTAGACGCTTATTCTGGTACCTGCCCAGATTATGTCTTCCTTGTTTATACTCTTTCCTTCCACTGTGCTGCTCTAGAGGTAAAGGAAAAAAAGGGAACCAACCTGAGAACAGCTCTAAAAACATGTCTTTGTCATCATCTCTGCCAAGGTGATATTATTTTCATCTTTGCTTGCAGACTGAATGGCAGCACAGGAAAAGGAAAAATATTCTTTGCCAAAGAATAACAGAAGGTCTTGGATTGGAAAGGACCTCTAAAGATCATCTGGTCCAGCCTCCTGCCATGTGCATCCACAGCTTCTCTGGGCAACCTGTTCCAGTGCCTCAACACTGGAGCACCGTAAAAAATGCACCCTGATGTCCAATCTCACTTTAAAACCATTGCTCTCTGTCCTGTCATTATAGGCCTTGGTAAAATCTCTCTCCTTGTTTTTATAGGACCCTTTATATATTGAAAGGCCACATTAATTTCTTTTCAGAGCCTTTTTTTCTCCAGGCTGAACAGTCCTAGCTCTCTCAGACTCTCTTCACAGGAGAGGTGCTCTATCCCTCTGACCCTTCTAGTGGGTCTCCTGTGGACCTGCCCCAGCAGCTCCATGTCTTACACTGGTTTCCCCCAGGTCTGGATGCAGTACTCCAGGTGAGGTGTCCCCAGAGTGGAGTAGAAGGGCAGAACCCCTCTAACTGCTGGCCATGCTTCTTTTGATGCAGCCTAGGTTGACTTTCTGCAGGTGCTACTTTCCAGCTAATGTCCAGTTTTTAATTCACCAGGTACCCAAATTTTTCAGCAGAACTCAGTCATTTCAACCCCTAATCTGCGCTGGTGTTGAGGATTGCCCTAGCCTAGGTGCAGGACCTTGCAATTGACCTTGTTGAACATCATGAGGTTTACATTAGGAAAACAGACATCAGTAAGCTGTGCTTGTCTGGCAATGTAGCTGAAGAGCTGAGTTCATTGTAGCCTGCCAGGATTTCTCCTATTCCTTTTTTACACTTAGTACTTCTCAGTGTCTATCAAAGCCTAGGTGATCTGAGTGGCAGACTGGCAATGGAAGCAAATTTGTGACTGATGCTCAAAGGATGTAAGCAGAAAATTGTTGCATGTGTCTCTTTCCACAGGAAGTGCAGAAAAAGAGGTTGCCTGGGCTGAACTCTCACAACTAGCAAATTGTTTTTCAAATTGAAATGAAGGACATTCATTCCTAGAACTTCTTTTACCAGAGAAAATATCAGAATGATGAAATTATTGGGGGAGAGAGGTGGGAAGAGTGACAGGATGCCTACCTTGACACAGACCTTGATGCTTTGATTATCCTCAGATGACAGTATTTCCTTTTCTCCTGCTGCTCCTTTGCTGATGATACATCCAGGCAATAGGCTGTGGGATGCTATGGTTTCCTGAAAGAAGTGTCAGCTTCCAAAAGCTAATTTGCTTTGAGTGCAGCATTGTACAGGTGTATTTTTGGTTCTGGAGCTAGTTTGCTTAATGTGTGCCATGGTTTGGACATGCTTAGAGTTATCAGTTTAGCATTTGTCAGTGGAAAAGTTTTTGGTTGTTTTTCTGCTGCTGCAATTTTCTAGGGAGAAAAGAGGGAAGGACTGAAGCAGTGGTACCATCTACTGATGTCTCCTCTTGCTCCTGTTCACAGTAAGACAGAAGTGGTGAGTTGAAAACATGCTTCCTAAACAGTACACAACACTCTTTAGAGGCTGTCTGGAAGTATTTTTTTTACTCTTATTTCCCCCAAAATACTAACATTATGAGAAAGAGTCATCTTCTGTTAAAAAAAATAATCAAAAAACCCAAACCAAAAGCCTAGCAAAAAATCAGAAACAAAACCCCAACAAAACAAAAAAGAAAATCCACAAAGATCTACCAGTTTCAGTGTAAACTACCCTCTTCTTTCTTCAGCCACTGGATATTTGTGATAAATTGAATGCATCTTATCTGTGACTTGCTTACATAATGAGGTTGATCTTTTCAATCACATTGCTGCTTTTTCTAGAAGAAGAAGGAATGAACTTTGTGTTTAGATCTTTTTTAATTACAAAAACTTACAACTAAGTCTTCTCCCAGGATTCTCAAAAATTTTCCATTTTATCCTTCTCACTCTTTTAAGAAGAATGTGTTTGACAATGTCTATGCTTATTTATTTATTTGTTTAGTTAGTTATTGCTCTGATGCTTTAATAATGCACATCGTACAACAGTGTTGGATACATGATGGATGCCATCCCTATCTGCCTAGAAAGATAATGATTAAATATCTTAGGGAGTATTTTCTCTAAGTGATGCATACATGGAATTCCCATTAATGTTAATGTGAGCTGGGGAGATCCACCCAGTGAGTGAAGACAAGGTTGAAGACATGATAGTTATTTTAGGGCTTATATCTCAAGGCAGGCAGGCAGACTTCTAAGTGGCAGGCAGGTTTATTTGAATTTAACAGAAAGCCATACTAAAAAATTCCAGTTCTGTATGAAATGCAGATATATTGCCATTAAATTTTACGCCCAAATCTCACCACTATAGCTGATCTTACTGTAGAAGTAGGTTTCTATTACATATCTTCCACTACCTACTTTCTGTAATTCCAGCAGGATGGCTGGATTTTAATAATTGGCATAAGCTGAAAATGAGGAAAGATGAAATTCAAAACATATAACAAAATTATTCCTTCTGAAGGAAGCAATAAAGATTAATAGAATACCAAAGGCAGCATTAGAAAGGCCTTGAATATACATCCTTCCCTATTTTCTTATGTCAGCAAGAATTTAGCATGAACATGTATGCAGCTTGGCATTTTGGCTGAGGTCCAATGTTTGCACTTACAACATCTGGCACAAATTCTCCACAAGTGAAGGGACAGCTTTTGTCATTCTGTCGCCTACTGTCCATGAGCTTCATTACCAATAATGTGATTGTTTACATTGATCAGATCGAGGAAAACACACAGATTTGAGCAACTCTGCAGAATTTCACAGTTTATGACATTAAAATAGGCATGCCACTTTTTCATTCTTATTTCTTTTCCTGACATGTTGAACTCTTGGTCAGCATTCTGTCATGAATGGATGAAAGTTTTGACAGGCTCTAGGAGTTATTTTTAAAAGCCAACCATGCCAAAATATTTCATATTAAGATTTTTTTTGTATTTAGAAACCTTAAAAAAGACTTTGATTTTTATGTTTGACACTAATCATAGAATCATAGAATAGTTTAAGGTAGAAATGACCTTTAAAGGTAATATAGTCCAATCCCACTGAAATGAGCTGCCCTTCAAGTTAGAAAAAGCCAAAACTGTCTATTAAAATGGTCTTTTAAAGCTGTTCTGGTAAAGAGGGCAGAAACTCTGGCACCTTGAGTGCATTCTTACAAAAGATGACATTATGGGAAATCCTTCCAGAGTTATGGCAGGTTAGATCAGCATTGAAGAAAAACATCTGTCAATTGAGAAATATTTTGTCATAGCCATTCTTATATATGGTACACGTTGGATTCTACTTGTCAAAGCTGTTGGAGAATTAAGATTTATTAATACAGCGTTCCAGGCCCTGAAATTGGATGTAATTGTGCCTTTGCAGACCTTGTTGTGAGGGCTGAAGGAATTCACTGAAGTCAAGAGGATTCTGCAGCTATTCCTGCCTTAGTAGACAGAGCAGACACGAGTCAGGGTGGGGGCTTGGGTGCCAGAATCAGAACATCCACAGTGTTCGGTTATTAGCACTTTTCTTTGGTATAATTCAGGCTTGCGCCAGGGAGCATTATTTGAGATAAAAGCTACAAATGTCTGAGAGAATAACACAAGTGAGGGCTTGCTCTCTGTGGGCAGGTTGGATTATACCACATTGTTTTGGGGAGGAAGAAAGGGAATCTGGCCAGATGGCTGTGAGCCATTATGACACTTGCCTTTAGGGTTCCCTAGTCTGTTTTGTTTGTCAGGGTAGACTTCACCTATAAAGTCTCATATGTTTGTAGCAGTGGGATGCCTGTTAGTGACTAAGACAAAAATATCCTGATTCCTTTGAAGCTTTTACGTGCATTGACCCAAATCACTCAATTTTTCAAGGACTTTGTAAAAAAAAAGCAAACCAACATATGAATTAAATCAATTTGATATCTCATCTCTCAAGTGTTCAACTGAGAGTCTGTCAGCTAATCCTGGTTGCTCTCTTTCCCAGGGCACCTTGGAGATGCACAGGAGCTTGCTCCAGGCTAAACTAATTATTCTAGTGATGGTGGCAGCTGCATGATCCCAGCTGTCTTCTTTTCTGGCCACATGATAGCAGTAGGGCTCCAAGAAAACGGGCCACAGGCTCTGTGTGTTAATTGGTAGTGGGGACCCTCTCCTGACTGCACTTGTGCTATGAGTCAGCTCCTGAACACAGCAGCGTGGTGCAAGGGAGGTCCCAGCCTAAGTTCCAGAAAGTACTGGGTCAGCTGCATGTGGGATTAGGTCTACCTACATTATGTCTGCTGATATTTGCAGAGAAAGAGGTGGCCCATTCAGCCAGAAAAACTGGGCACCATTGCTGTACAATGTGACCTTTAATACTGAACAAGTCTCCTTTTGGTCCTTTTGAGATCATTGAGTCTAAAGCAAAATGCAGAATCATGGAATAGTTTGGGTTGTTTTAAAGACTATCTAGTCTAACCTCTCTGGAGCTCTGGAGTGAGAAGGGATGTCCTTAACTAGATCAAGTGATTCAGAAATCCATCCAGTGAATGTTGCCAGGAATGGCAACTACTCTCCACCTCCCTGCACAGCCCATGCGAGCATCTTACCACCCTCATTGCAAATAATTTCTTATATCTAGTCTGAATTTTTTCCTGTTTTAGTGTTAAAACCATTACCCCTTGTCCTGTTGCAACAGGCCCTGCTAAAAGGTTTATCTCCATTTTTCTTATGGGTCCCCTTCAGGTACTGAAATGCTGCTCTAAGGTCTCCCTAGAGTCTTCTCCAGACTGAACAACCCCAACTCTCTCAGCCCTCTATCACAGGAGAGGTACTCTGGCCCTCTGATCACCTTTGTGTGCCTTCTCTGGACTCACTTTGCCAGATCTGTGTCTTTCCTGGGCTGAGGACCCCAAAGCTGGATTCAGTACTCCAGGTGGGGTCTCATGAGAGTGGAGGGGCGGAATCTCCTCCCTCAACCTGTGGCCATGCTGCTTTTGATGTGGCCCAAAATTCTGTTGGTTTTCTGAGCTGCGAGCACACGCTGCATTTCATGCCTTTCATCCACTAACACCTCCTAGTCCTTCTCCACAGGGCTGCTCTCAATCTCTTCGTCTCCCAGGTTGTATTGATACTGGACACTGCCCTGATCAAGGTGCTGGGCCTTGCACTTGGCCTGGTTGAACTTCATGAGTCTACCAAGGCCACTCCAACAACTTGTTCAGGTCCCTCTGGATGGCATTCTGTCCTTCAGGTGAGTCAACAACACAGCCAGGTGTGCTCTGCAAACTTGCTGAGGGCAGACTTTTTCTCTGTCATTGATGAAGACATTGAATGAAATTTGTCCCAATAGGGACCTCTGAGGGACACCACTTGTCACCAGGCCATTGAGCCATTAACTTCTACCTGCTGGATGCAATCATCCAACCAATTTCTCATCCTATAAACTCAACCCA